>NC_083856.1:12720000-13072500 GCF_029169275.1 Apis cerana
GAATACTGTTATTGTTATTATTTTTTTTTTTTTTTGGTTAAAAATTGTTCCTTCGATCAAATCAAAATATATATCCTCGGTTTTAATAGAGACAATTTTCCACACTGATGAGTCGAATATGTTATAGCAAGGTGGAGATCGGATCATTTCTCATCAAAATCGTGCATTTACAATCGGTCATTGTAAATATTAAGGATGAATCAAAAAGGAAAGGGGCGAGCCATCGATCATTGTGCATTCGTATCGATAGCTTTACACTAGATAAAAATTTTGCATAAGTTTAAAAAATACGGGATAAAAATAGGAGTAACAGGTTTAACTATTAACGGGGTTCTAGAAAAAATTTGTTTATTAAAATTTTCATATAAAAATCTAAAAATCGATACTAACGTATCGAACATAAGTAATATTTTGGGAGGGGTAGTAGTGTACATTGACCTACCATGCATGGACTGAATAATGCGAAAGAATAATTTGCTTCTTTATCAAAATTTACCAAGATATGCAAATGGGCTTCTTTGCGTTATCATAAGCTTCGTAGTCCATTTATTAAAAATAGATGCACGCTCATTCAAAAACATATTTCCCTCTTGGCTTTCTCTCCTCTATTTCAATCGACACTTTGAGCGTTTGTGCTTGTGTTTTTGCTTCATATTATCTGCAAATTTATGACGTCAATTAATTATATAAATTTTTGAATTTCTTTTAAATATTTTTAAAAAAGAGAACAATCTTGTTATATTTTTATATTTATAATTTTGTTCTTTATGTTTTTTTAATATATATTTGGTTATACCTTTTATAGGTATATAATATGGAAATTTTATAATTTTTCAAAATTTATTCTATTTCATATTACAGTTATGCATACATATTTGTAAAGGAAAAAATTTAATTTCCTTAAATTCTTTCATTCTTTTGAGAATCCAATAGAAAAATTAATTTTTTAATTAAAATTTTAATCATTTTTGTGACAAATGTGTATAATTGAAATGATTTTAAACATTTATGCAAAAAGTAAAAATATCTGTACATCTTATTGGATTGTAATTTTCATTTAATCGATAATTGTATTATTATTTATTTAAAGACAATTATACAATTTAATCAACTTATAATATATAAATGAAAATTGCATTACCTTCGAACATTCCATCGATTGTCATCTCGTGGCGTGATCACTTGTAAAACTGTCGGTAGATCGATCACCGTATCCGTATAAGCGTAAAGGATTTTGTGTGAAAGTTTACGAGAAAGATGTGCTGTTTCGGGGTTGAAACTGGGCAATGCGAATCTGCGAATCGGTCGCACGGTTCGACAGTAGCTCCTGCAAAAAGGTGGAGGGGATCGGTGGTGGATCGAGCTACGTAGTCGCCCTGTGCATTCCCAATTATAGAAAGCAGTCTAATCGTTCAATAATTTGATTCTATATGCCTTTCATCGGCTGGCTTAATCGAATCATTTTCGCCGATGTGCAACCATAAAATTCAAATCGTTTAGCATTAAAAATGACATCACGTTCCGACTATAATATCAGGATTATTATTGTTGGCACGCTGCGACATGCGAAGAATATATACATTTTATGAGTAGAATGACAACTGTAAAACGAAACTGTCACGATAATCGAAGCTTTCATTAATCATAACGTATGCAAATGTTCGTTTTTTAACGGAGATTTTAAAAATTAACAATGTTTAGAATATTAAAATGAAATAATAATATTTAGTTATATGAAACAATGATAGGTTATAAAATTAGATTGAGCATACAATTAAAATCAATCGCAATAGAAGAGATTGAATTAATATTAATCGAATCAATGAAATCGATCAATTCGTTTTAAATAGATAATACCTTAATCTTTATTATCTTAATAGATATACGCTTTTACTTTTTTATTTTTACATAGTTAACGTGCATACCTATGGATTAAATTATGTTGTGCTCCCTGCTATTAACCGGATGTATATTTCTTCAACTTACAACAATTTAAAAATAACACATTCCTAAACAAAACATTCATTAACATCACAAACCACAAACATAGAGATTTAACTTTCGATCGAATTTTTCTTTCGTAAAGTACAAGTTAGCACGCTTCACGTGAACTCGTAAACTTTATGCCTATTAAAAGCTATCCACGCATAAATCTAACCTATAAACTTTATTAAGTTCACTTATTTATAAACTTATTTATATTGTTATTAATTTAATATATAAAAATTGAACTTGTGATATTTATCATTGTTTTTAATTAATTAAAAAACAACTTTTTCTTATTTAATTCAAACTTTTCGAACTCAAACGTAAGAACAAATACATATTTGTACACCACGTTGAAATTATTCAGAAGTGAACTCTACTTTTCATGTGAATGTGAATGATCGAACGAGAATGATCGAATATAAATCGAAGGATAAATCGAATTAAAAATCGATGCCCTTCGACCCTTGTTCGATTAGCACCCGGTGAGAGACGGCCCTGGCGTGTGACGAGTCCTTATTTGGATTGGGGGGCCGTCGGCCGCCGCCTCGTCGCGACGCACAGCGTCTCTCCCTCTCGGCGTCACGGTTAGGGCGGCTAAGGACTAGGTGGTGGCGGCGGGCCGAGACGAGTGTTAATGCACGATAGATTTCCATCTAAGGGGCGGATCGCTATTTTCGGCTGCGAACCGATATGGATAAAGGGACCCCACAGAGCCGGCACTGTGCCACTCGCCGCTCTCGGTCTCTTGCACGACGTACGCCCTAAGCGACTGTTGCCGATCTTTCGAGTAATTAGCGAACGGTAAATCGAATCAGTGTTTTTCTTAGTTTTTATTCAATTAGATCGTGCTAGTGTAAATAATACGAATCACGATATCGCATGATTGTAAATTAAACTTATTAGACAACGATACCGACTGAGTCAAGTGCGACACACTGTACTAAAGATCCATGCATTGTATCGCCTTTCGAGCTTCTGAAATTTTAAGATTTTTATCTGGCCATAGATCTGTCAAAACATTAGTTCTGACATATAGTCGTAATTTTATGACTTCGCTATAATGTGGTCCGTACTACTATACCGATAAACTTTCTTTTCGATATATATATATAGTCGAGACGAGGGTTATTGGTATTCGCGTACGATTGCTTTGGTCCTTGGAAAATGGAAAACAGTGCATAGAAACGTAACGAATCGTAACCGAAATTTCGCAAGGTGTAATTCGTATCGTTTCAGTGATTTCGTGAAATGGAAAACGGTGTCAACCTTGTTGAGAGATTCAATGACCGAATACTTTTTCGTTCCAGGATCTTGCATGTTTACATATTTTGATTGTGAAGTGACATTCTACGAATTGTGCGATGCATAACGATGCTAGTGCTTTTCTAATTGTTCGTCGTTATTGCTAACTTTGATAAACACTTTTCGTTTTTTTACTAACTATTTAGTACTTTTTTAAATCATTTGATATAATTAAAATATAAATTAATTTAATTGATTTTATAATTATGATGAAATTTTTCAATGATTAATAATTAGATAATTCAAACAAATACACTAATCTTTATAACCACGTATTTGCTAAAATTAACGAATTTCTTTATCTTAAGATTAAGATTACGAATATTTACCTATTTTATAAAATTGTACATTTTTTAAAAATCTTGGAATTTTACTAACTGTATTAATGACACGAGCTCATAAACGAAATTTGTTTATTCTTTATTTATTTTTATTATATTTTGTTTTACAAAAGTTTCTTTGTAAAAGTTAAATTTACAAAGAAAAATTGCAAAGAAATGAAAAGATTCAATATTTTTACATGTAATAATTTGGTAATAAAGTGTAAGTGATTAAAAATAGATATATATATATACAAAAAACACTTATCTTCGAATACTTAATTAAATTTCTACAGAAACTAACATTAAATAACCAACCAAGATGTGTGACGATGATGTTGCGGCACTAGTCGTGGACAATGGGTCCGGTATGTGCAAGGCGGGATTCGCTGGAGACGACGCACCGCGTGCTGTCTTCCCCAGCATTGTTGGCCGTCCACGTCATCAGGTACGTCATTTAAAAAACAAATATTCTACGTTGCATACATCAAATAAAACATTTTCAATAATTATTCCAGGGCGTGATGGTCGGTATGGGTCAAAAAGACAGCTACGTAGGAGACGAAGCTCAAAGTAAAAGAGGTATACTCACTTTAAAGTATCCTATAGAGCATGGTATCATTACTAATTGGGACGATATGGAGAAAATATGGCACCACACCTTTTACAACGAATTACGAGTCGCTCCCGAGGAACATCCAGTTCTACTCACCGAAGCTCCTTTGAATCCAAAAGCTAACCGCGAAAAGATGACCCAGATCATGTTCGAAACTTTCAACAGTCCGGCCATGTACGTCGCCATCCAGGCCGTGCTGTCCCTGTACGCTTCCGGTCGTACCACCGGCATCGTCCTGGACTCTGGAGATGGCGTCTCGCACACCGTACCCATCTACGAAGGTTACGCCCTTCCTCACGCCATCCTCCGTCTGGACTTGGCCGGTCGCGATTTGACCGACTACCTCATGAAGATCCTCACCGAGAGAGGCTACAGCTTCACCACCACGGCCGAGCGAGAAATCGTCCGTGACATCAAAGAGAAACTTTGCTACGTCGCTCTGGACTTCGAACAGGAAATGGCCACCGCGGCTGCCAGCACCTCCCTCGAGAAGAGCTACGAGTTGCCCGATGGACAGGTCATCACCATCGGTAACGAGAGGTTCCGTTGCCCAGAGGCTCTGTTCCAACCGTCCTTCCTGGGTATGGAATCCTGCGGCATCCACGAGACCGTGTACAACTCCATCATGAAGTGCGACGTCGACATCCGTAAGGATCTGTACGCCAACACTGTACTGTCCGGTGGAACCACCATGTATCCCGGTATCGCCGATCGTATGCAGAAGGAAATCACTGCTCTGGCCCCGTCGACCATCAAGATCAAGATCATCGCTCCTCCCGAGAGGAAGTACTCCGTGTGGATCGGTGGATCCATCTTGGCTTCCCTGTCCACGTTCCAACAGATGTGGATCTCCAAACAGGAGTACGACGAGTCCGGCCCCGGCATTGTACACCGCAAGTGCTTCTAAGGTGTTGCATTCGATACAAGGGTTCATGATTTTCACCTGCTTTCTTTTCTTTTTTTCTATTCATGGTCACGTTCCTTGAGCCGTGATCCCCTTAAATATGAGTATATGAATTATAGGGGAAGAAAAAAGAGAGAAGAAGGTAGAATGGGAGGGGAAAGTAAGGTTTGGGAAAGAGAAATTACTAAAAGTGCCTTTATTCAACACATTTATCAGACTGTAATTTACTTTTTAGTTTGTACAACACGACTGTTTGTTATTAACGTTAATTAATTTATTGATAATAATTTTCCTCGATCATTGCAACAAGTTCCTTCTAGATCTTGTAAACTTGTGTACGTTGATTTACATGTATCGTACAGACACACACACATACATAGATATACACACACACAGGATACAAAGGCTTTTCTGAAAACCGTAAGCGCACGTAATTTGGCATTTGCGATACGCACGGGGTGGTAATCGACGAGAGTGAAGTATACGATATGGAAAACCATAACCAGGCGCATCGACGTCGGCTCATATTGCTGTCTGGCGTATTGTTCTTATTATATCATATAATTAATGATAATAAAACTGTATTATATAATAATTCGATGTCGGATTATGTGAACCTTATCGCACGTATTAGTTTCTGGCAAATACTCAAAAAAGATGATATAATTGACGCGAACAAATTGCGATTTTATAGACAAAAAAATTAAAGAAAATTAGTGTTTTGGATTTTCATGACATTTATCTACGAATACAGTGTATTCGGGCAACCGGCCAATCTTGTGCAATTTCAAGTAACTATATTTTATATTTTTATCTGTTTCGATAAGCCAAAAGTTATATAGTAATTAGGAAAATTCGTTATAATTTTTTATGTTTCTATAAATTTTCTGCTCGTTATTGCATTAAATAAAATTAACAATATATAACGTAAGTATGCAATATAAAAATTAAATTTTTAAAATGAAAAATGGTTTATATTAAAAATTGATAATACATTAATCTTAATAATCAATTATCAGAAATAAATCAATGATCCACATCTGTTCATTGGTAATATTTTGCAAAGAGTAAAATTTTAAGTCAATTAGATTAAATTCTTTCGGATAATAATAATTAAATTGATCTGTTCTTTCCTAAGATTCATTTGTCAGATTCAATTTTATTAATATTAAACTTCAGCTTATTATTCTCTTATTTCATTTCATATATTTTGCATCTTCTTAATTTCGTTCATCTAAATAATTCATTTTCGTAAAAGAAAATTTCTCTTTCCAAAGAAATCATCTCTTTTCAATGGTAACCATATTTAAAACCGAAATAGATTCGTCCCTTTATGACATAGCATTTTCGATATATACTTTTTGAATTTTAAAAACGATCAACTACAGACTTTTCTTCAAAGAAAAACCTGTAATTCGAGACGAATGATAAAATTGTGAGACAAATAAAGAAATAGCAAAAATAGAGTTGCCGGTAGCTGGGTACATGGATACTGTGGCTATCGAACAGTGCATGCCGAGGGTCCCCGGGATTACCTCCTAGCCTTACAAGGACCCCGGGTGACTTACGCTTATTCTGACACTTCACCGACTAAAATTAGCGCCTGCACTCTTTAGGACGCGTATATGCATGCATGCGTGCATCTGCATGGGGTAGACGTGCAATAGGATAAGTTTATCACACTTTATCTTTCTTTGGATATGCGCTGAAAATATTAATACTAGAAGATAAATTGTTTTGCTTACTCAGCGAATATTTACGATTTAATAATTCCCGAATCATTGCTATTTTTATATAATTTAATTATTATCGTATTTTAATTTGAATGAAAAATTTCTAGTTACTCTTTGTAATATTTTGTATAATATACAAGAGATTAATTTTTTCGAATTTATTAACTATTCAACTTTTGAAAGAACGAATAAATTTATTATCATATGATAAGTAAGATTTCTAGATGATAATATTGATATAATGATCATTATTTAATTTAATTATCAATTATGTTCACTGATATTGCATTCATCATAAAATTATCTTGATTTCTTATAATATTTCTTCCTATAACGTAGATAAATTATATTTTTTTTATTATTGAATGTGTTAATTCAAAATACCAGCATCATAAATTAAATATTTTTTTTTGTCTTAAAATGTACATTTTAAAGTTGTACAAATTTTCATTGTATAAATGTTTTTTTACTTTAGAGTAAAACTTTACTTAAAGAGTAAAATAGATTAAAATGAAAAAAAAATTATAAAATGTATTTAATTAATATTCTATATTTTGTTATCAATGTGCCAATAGCAAATATAAATAAAGAAAATAAATAGTGGGAAAAGAATAGAGACGTTAGAAATTGTGGAATCAACGCCATCTTCAAAGTGCCGTAAATGAAATACATAACACAATGCGAAAAATAGTGGAAGAGGGATAAATATAGAATGAGAATTGATAGTTAGCACCATCTTTTAAATATGGAAAACACTTCTCAAAACTAGAATAAAATAAAATAAGAATTAAGCATCAACGCCATCTCTTTTAGAAATAATTTTTTGAAATGATATCTGTGACACTTCGATAAAGGAGGCAATTACCAAAACGTTTTTAAGATGCCATCTTGTGTTTGATTATTCGAAAGTTCGATTTGTTACTAATATAATATGCAAAAATTTGAATTCGTATGACGTCATGAGAAAAAGTTATTTTTCTTAATTATAACTTGGAATACTTCCTCGTACGTTCTACTATCCTAATAACAAATCGGAGCTTTGGGTATTCAAACGCGAGATGGTGCTAATCAAAAATTTTTAATAAGTTTAAATATTATATGATAACTTATTGAAAAAATGTATTTCGTTAACAATTAAGGAAAAAATTAAAAAAAAGAAACAGATTTAATTAATTACAATTTAAAAGTTATTTAAATAAAAATATATAATATAAAGATGAATAATAAAGAAATATTTGCTTATATGTATTATATATATATATATGTCTTTAATTTATATATAATAAAATATATATACAAATGTATATAAAACTGCAATTGTATATATGTATACATAAAATATATAAGTATATCTTCATACGAGTTACAAAAACATAAATACATATAAGTAAATATAGTATAATTTTTAATCAATAGCTCCTGTAAAGGCAAAAAAGATAATAAAATTAATCAAATATGGGACTCGTTTTATGACCGCATAAATACAAACTATATATAGATAAATAATAAAAATAGAAATAAAAATTGAAGAATCATAATCATTGTACAGCTTATATTTTTATATTTTCTATATTTTTATATTTGTTTGCACATTATCATTATAAGCATTTATTCTTATATGGATATGTATATAAATGTTTGTGTTTCTTTATCAATAAAAAACGAAAAGTAATTAATCTCATAATCATAATATTAAGTACTTAATCTTTTTTATGTGATAAATATATTTATATATATTTTGATATATCTTGTATAAAATATTGTTTCTGCTTTAGATAGATACAATAATTATTACTGTCTATATATTGTAGTAAAGCAAAGATAAGCACGCGGTGACAAAGAGATAGCCATTCTTTTTTAAATGTAATCTATGTTTTGTCGTTTAGTAAAAAAGAAAATAAAATGTTTATAAAAATTCAGGTGCATATAAATTCAAAGCTTATTAGTTAATGTTTTGTGACTATTAATGTGTATATATGAAACAACTAATGTTCGCGAAAGAATTTGATGATCCAATTCGACAGAGAATAAAAAATGTCGAACTTACAGTATAAAATATGTCAATATGTCAATACAAGTAATATAGGAATATTTTAGAGATATAGGTAAGTTTTATAAATAATTATTAAAATATTGATACAGATAAGTATAATTCTAAAAAAAAAATAAAAAATTGTATATGAATTTTGTTTCGTATTGCGATTTTATATGATATAATGCTTTTTCATTAAAAGAATTTAATCAAATAAATTTTTCCATGTTAAATATTTGTCAATATTTATATTAATATAAAATTTATAATATTTTTATGATATAATTTTGATATTTGTAATTTATAAAATAATGAAAATATTTATTTTACAGATTTATATTATATTAGCACAAAATGTAATGTTAAAAGTAATATTCTTATATTATTTTTACAATGGAAAAAGTTATACCAATGAGCTGGTTGAACCAGATATTGTTGGTTTTAAGTATATTATGTGCATTGTTATCTTTAATTATACAAGAATGGGCAGGTCTCACACCATTACCAATATACGTTTCTATTTTATGGGCTATTTTTATTATAATATTATCAGTATGGCTCAGTTGTTTTTTATTTCAACTTGCATTAAAAGCTAATAGTCCACTTAATATAAAATTTCTTAATAATTGGCTATATGAAAAGTTTATAAATAATTTGAAATTATATGAATATAAAAAGGAAAATGAATGTAATAATAAATCTGAAAATGAAGTAAAGATAAATAAAAATATAAATTCTATACAAATACCTCATAAAAAACAGAAAGAAATGATCATTATATCCAATGAAAAGGAAACAAGCAATAGAAAAAAAAAGAGAACAGTAGAAATACATAATTTAGTGAAAGAAATACATTTAAAATGCATTAAAGTTTGGTATAAATCTATCAGTGATGACAAATCATTTCCTAATGAAGCACAAGAACTATTAAAAAAATTATTGACCAAACTGTTTCATAAAATCAGTTTAATTGACAAAATAAAGCTTACTCATAAGCTGTCTAATGTGTTCTTATTACATTTAAAAGAATATCACAGGTATAATATGATATGATTTCATATATAATATATTTATGAAGTAAATTATTATTTAACCTAATGATTGAACTATATTATAGAGCATTACGAAGAGTAGAAAAAGGAACTGCACCAAATTTAGAGGAAGCATTTAAATATTTGCATCCTGGTTCTCGTAATATAGCAGTATTAGAGCATATGCTTCATCGAATGGTTACTATTTTAGCACAGGAATTTTTACAATGGGAATTAACAAGTTCATTGCCATGCAAACTTTTATTATCTATCTTAGCAAAAAGATTATTAATAGTTATTGAAACAATAAGTTCTCCACATTGGCTATTTCAAAATTTATCAGATTTATTACAACCAATGGCAAAAGAAGTTGGCAAAATTCAAAATAAACAGGAAAAGAATGTATATTCACAATTCACTAAAGTATGTTTATAATTTCAAAATGTTTATTTTATTTTTTTACCATTATTTTGTTTATTTTTAATTAATGAAATTATTAATGAATTATTTCAGAAAGCTATATCTAATGCTCTAGGAGGTGGTATAACATCTGCAACAGCAGCTCTAATTCCACGATCATTACCAAAATCAAAATCTGAATCATCTAATGAAGCTTTAATTGAGCATGAAAATACCTCATTATCTATAAATGATAAGAGACCTACATTACGTTTACATAATTTAGCTACAGAACATAGAGGTCTATGGGGTCAGAGTATGGTAGAGGTAGATTCTGAAATAGAAGAAGATAAAATATCTCCTGTATATGAAGAACCTACAGATTTTGCTACAACAATTGCTAGACTTAGAACTGTATTACAACAAAAGTCAATTGTGAATACGCCTTTGTGAGTAATAATAATTTTTAAATTTTTATAAAAAAAACAACAAATATATATTATATTTTTTAGACATGTTGAAGAAAAGTCTTATGTAGTATATGAAGGTAGTCAATTTACAAATTTATCCATTCCATGGACAGAGTTTCATACAGCTCTTGATGGTTCACAACAGTTACTTTATTGTATTCAATTTGATGATATAGAACAACGTGGGGTTGATTTATTTGAAACTACAACTGCTACTGTCAGAAGACAATATCGCGATTTTGCTCAGTTACATACTAGTCTACAAGAGGTAATTTTAATATTCATTACACATATTTGTCATTTATTGTAAAATATTTTTTGATATTTTATGTAATATAAATTTTACAGATTCCAGAATTAACATCTGTTATGTCAAATTTGGTTTTACCAGAAGGAGGTCGTCTTGAATTAGAAAACTATTTGAAAACTTTAACTACACGTTTGGCTAACGAATGTCCACCACAATTACGACATTTTCTACGTCCAAGTAGTAACGCTAATAAAAAAGCGGATATAGTTGCACCACGATTTGATAAATTTTTGGTCAAGACAGTAAGTGGAGTTTTTAATACCTTAAAAACAGTCGTTCCAGGTTTTGAAATTGAACAAGAGGAAGAAAATGTACCCTTACCTACGTTAATGCCTTTAGCTGATATTCCATGGAGATTTGTCGAGGATATTAAATCGGTAAATAAATTTAATATTAAATAGATTATATATATTTAATTAAATTTATATTTCATAAACTTTATAAATAATTTGATTTTATATAAAAATTTCATCTAATTTTAATAGAAAAGTTTAGCAACAGAATTTCAAAAATTAATAACTGAAAGAATTGAATATTCTTGTGTGGATTCTGCTTACGAAGCTGTTGATTCGATGGAAAGTACTAATGATTCTGCATTATTAACTAATTGGTGGGAAATTGTAAAAAGTTCTTATGAAGGTAAATATTATAAAAAAATTAAGTGTTTTAAAAGTTTAATTTTAAATTATTTTTATTTTTAGAGGATATTGACGAATTGGATTCACATCTAATATTAACAAGTGTTGCTGTAGATCTTATTTGTGAATTATTGGCAGGAATTGGAAGTAATAATGCCTTACAACAACAAACAGTTGTTAGATGGATAAAATTACTTTTTGGAAGTGTTACTGAATCTATATTACAAGTAATAATTTATATATTATTTATTATTTTACTATTATAAAAAATTATTTTTATATTCAATTACGAATTGTGTTTAATTTACAGGCTGTTACTTTACGAATTTCCGATCAATTGAGTAATATATCACTTCATACTGTACAAACTAAATTTTCTGAAGAACCATCAACATTAAAAGAAAGACTGTTACAAGAGCTATTAATTAAAATTCCAAATGACATAAAATTAACATTTGGTGAGGATGATACTTTAAATATTTTAAAGTATCTACTTGATTCTTATGAAATAAAAAAAATTAATATAGACTTAAATTTACAAATATTAGATGTTTTAGCATCACAGTTATTAAGTTCATGTAGATCGAATCATAGTAAAATATCTTTATAATTTCATTTTATTTTAATTTGATAAAAACAGTCAATTCAATTCCTTTTTTTAATTCTACTAAACCATTATTGAAGTTAAAAATATTAGAGTTGCTAGTTACCGAGATATATTTTAGTCAAAAAAAGGAATTGATGTGCCATATGTACTAAATTTGTTGACTCGATATAATGTAGAATTATATAAAATTTTCCAAAACAGACTGTGTACCTGATTATATATTTATACTAAAGATGCCAAGTATTTTTTTCATTAATACAGGACTCTTGTCATGAGTTGTATGATATACTTCATGTATATTAGGTACTATATGCATTTAAATTGTACATTTATATTTAATGTTTAAGTTTTGTACAAATATTTATGAAAAATTATTATATTTCTCAATTAATAAAAGTCTATCAATATATATCAAATGAAATTTAAATGTGTATGAAATCTTAATAAGTTAATATATATTTATGAATAATAACATAATTTATAATTTCATTACGATTCCTTTCCTTTGTTTTGAGCCTTTTGTTTCTCTAATTGTGCTCTGAAACAAATTATTTTAAAAAATTATTTAATATGCTTGTTTAATATTGTTTAATATACATTAGTGTAAATACCTTAACATTTTGAAAAAATTTATATCGGAAAGAAATTATTTCTATTATAAACCTTTTTATTACATTAGAAATATTAATATAACAAGACGTTTAATTATTTATATATAATTTGTTAAAAAAATATTTTTCAAAAATTACAAATAATATTACAATACGAATTACCTTAATTGTTGATTAAAATCGTCTTCTACGTCATCATCATCCCAGTTATCTTCCCAGACACTGATATCCTCGTTGTCTTCATCTACTGCAGTCCAATCTACAAAGTCATTCAATCAAATTGAGGTTAGAATACTACAAGAAACTTTTATTGAATTATAATAAATATACACGATATTGAATTATTTTACCTTCTGCAGGGAATTCTTCAAATTCATCATCCTCTTCTAATAATCCTAAATCAATCTTTGATTTATCGTTTTTACTTTCTGACATCGTGAAATAAGTTAACACAGATCGCACAATAATGTTTTATGGAATAAAATTGAATGTTTGAATTTTCTAGATTTTTCTTGTTACTAAAATAAAATATTCAATATTGATAATTTTTTAATTTTGAATTAAAAAAAAATATTTTGTAAGTAAATTTCTTGTAAAATAAATAAAAATAAAGCAATATATAATATTTTTTATAATTAAATAATTAATTATATAAAATATTAATAATGCAAAAGTAATGTTTTTGTATATATTATTCAATTTTGTCTTCGTATTTGATTATTATAAATATTGTCTTGTTTTGTTTTAATTAATTCATTCAAGATTCAAAAAAATTACTTACATATTGAAGATACGTACAATAAGTTTATCTATCATGGATACACAATATTTATGACGTAAGTATAATATCTTTTTCTACGTAAATCAATTTTTTCAGATATGAATAACGTAAATTAAATTTATTGAAAATTCTTTTTAAATAAAATTAAATTTAATTTTGAATTAAATATTTTAATATTTTATTAACTATTTATAGTCAAATAATTTTTAGTGAAATAATATATATAACAGAATTTATTTAAATTATATTATAGATATTTAAAATTAGCGCTAAAAAATTGAATCTTTGTTAAATCACTAGATTGCGTTGATCACGCTCATTGATTTTAACACGCATATGCTATTTACTGTTTTATAGTTCAATAAAATATTATTAAAATAAATATGTGTTGTGTTATACAATTAAATTATATCATACATGAAAATATTGTGTGAAATAATAATCTTTAATCTAAAAATTAAAGTTACATAATTTAATTTTTATTAATTTTATTAATCATACGAGCTGTGAATTCTCGATATTAAAAATGATTAAATATGTTCGATTACTTTATCATAAAGAATGGAAATTTCCTTATATCCTTTTTTTATGACGTAGTATAATCATCACGTAATATTTAAATACTTTTGATTTAATTTATCAAAAATTGACAATTGATTGGAATTTATGCCGATAACTAAAAAGTATACGTTTATGTCGCAGTGGGGCGACACATTAGCGTCGCAAATGGAAATAATATTACCAATCATTATCTTTTTTCCTAATCTTCCTATTTATACCGGTTGCACTCCATTCAGTTTCCTAGTGATGAAGTGATTCATAGTAGTTACTGAGTTTAGAGGAAGGTAACTGTTAATCTACAATGGGCTTAGAGGATTATAAAGAACTTGTGGCATCATGTGCCTCTATTTGTACAATGGGTCAAATGTTATCTGGAACGTAAGTTGAAAAAATACGAAATATTTATTTAATTTATATGTTTTTTGAAAATATAACATTTGATTTCTATTACAAGATATATTTGTAATAAAAAATATTTGAATAATTCAATAGAAATATTATCATCTTTTGATACTTGCATTTTTTCTTTTCACGTGATAATAAATATAATTAATTTCTGGCTTGTACAATGTTTTTAGATCTATATATATGATATTTAATACATAAATTTGTATAATGAAATTATAGTCATAAGTATAGTCATATATTCATATATTCGTAATATGTAACTTTATAAACCATTTAAGATCATATTTTTCATTTTATCAATTTAATGTAAAAAAATGTAAATAATAATATAAAAAATATAAATAAAAATATTATATATATATTATTATTTCTCAATCAAATTGCATATAATATATATATTATTTATATAGATATATAAAAATTTTAAATATTAAATAATAGAAAATAATAATAGAAGATTTGATTATAATTTAATTGTTTAAATTTAAATGTTATTTAATTATAGATTGATATGTAAGGATATTTATCGAAAAGGCTCATCCGAAGGTTTTGATTCCATGCCTTTTTTGGGTGGTATAGGAATGTAAGTGTAATACTTTATGTAATACAAAAAAGCATAATGATGACTAAGTAATGTTAATTATTGTTAATTATTTAAAAATATTTGTTCTGTTAATTGTTTTATTCTATTATATTGTATAGTAAAAATATTTAAATATATCAATATTTTTGTTCATAATTGAAGTATTTTTTTTCTTTTGTGAAAAAATATGTTATAATTGTAATATAAAAAACCTATAGATTATCTAAGTAGAACTATAATAAATTAAAAATTTTGTATAGGTGTATTTTAATGCTTCAATATGCATGGATTTTGAAAGATATTGCAATGATTAATGTTAATATTTTTGGATTACTCACAAATATGGCATACATGGCTGTATTCTATTATTACTCACCACACACGGTACGAATTTATATTTCTCAATCAAATTGCATGATGTTGCTTCTTTCATAATTGTATCTTTTTGTGACTTTTTCTATTTTTCATGTTTAAAATCTTTAATTAATAATTTGTTGTTATTTATAATAGATGAAATTAAATATTTAATGTTTGAATATAAATGTAAAATCTAAATTATATAACAAGAAGTTTCATATTTATAACATATTTTAATAATTAATAATATTTCTAATTTCTTAGTATTTTAACAATAAATTTTTGAAATCTAAATATAATTATATTAAATAATAAAATCACATATATTCATATATTCATATGTTCATATAGTATAAGAAATATAATTATACATTAATTTGTATAATTGTTTATACAAATTTTGTTATTTTAAAAATAGTAATATTTTTTTTATTATATTATAATGCATTTTATATTTATATATTTTAATTTATCAATTTATTTATAAATCTATGACAGAATCGGTAAATATATGATTTACAGCGAGATTTGTATTTTTATTAAATTTCGAATAATTATAATAAAATAAAATAAAATATATCGATAGTTTGGTAAAATTATACCTTTAGAGAAGAAAGTTCCTGTTGTACGAAGAAATTTCGGACAAATATTTCTAACCTCATCAGAACCTGAATAAATATTTGATATCAAGTCTTCGCATTTTTAGAAAGATATACTTGCCTCGATAGGCAAGGCAACAACTTTTGTCATGGTCTTTCTTGCATATGCACAAGTGGAAAGTCCTGAGAAGATCGAATTTAGATTCGGTTTGATTGTGACAGTGTTATTGTTGCTCTTAGTGGCATTTCCTCTCATACATCTTGTAAGTACAATTTCGTAAATCTTATGCACATTATTTTATAAAATAAATAAATCCAACAAATAAAAGACTTAATAAAAATAAAATATAACATTAATTTATTGATTATATTATTGAATATTAATAATAAATATTAAAAAGTTTTAAAAATAATTACGTATTTCAAAAATAATTTCAATATATATTGCTAAATAGTTAATTCTTTTTTATACGATGAGAAATTTTGCAATCATTGCACAATAATTCTGTGTTGCGACAAGAAGTTTTAAAAAGTTATAAGCCGTGGCAAATCATGCGAAAAATATGTAATCATAACAATAGAAATAGCCAAGTTAGAATGAAAATTTTCAAACGTTAAAATTGATTGTGTTTGTAAGACTAATTATAAAATGTAAGATTTAAAATTAATATATAATTGTCAAAATTTCTTCTTTTTTACGAATTGCGTCAATTTCTGATTGATCAAGATATTTTTCGTGACATACGACATTGAGTGTACCAATGTTTAATTCATTTTTAAATGACTGATTATTTCTCCGTAATCTTTTAATTTAACATAGATATTTCAAATATATTACATTTGTATCGCATTCGAAATGTTATGACTTATGACTCTAAATTAGAGTTAATATACAAACATATAAATATAATTTAGTATTAAAAATATCGATCAATAAATATAATATAAGTTCAAATATCTTGATCTTTAAAAAATATGAAAATTTATAAAATAAAAAATTAAACAAAAATATATTAATATATTAAAATATCATTTTTTAAAATATCGTGTACCGTGAACTATCATATATTTGCATAAAACAAATAATGCAAATAAAAATTTCGCTTGAAGTATTAAATTCGTTTTTTCAAATATTAATATGAAATTAAATGATTTATGTGCAATGATATTTAATAAATTGTTTATAAAAAAATGCATTTATTGGATTTATTTGAATAATTACAATAATTGTTGTTTTTTTTTCTTTTGTTTATCAGAGAAAAATTATAGAAACAAAAAATACGGATATTCTTCCATTTCCGATCATATTTATGGGTACTATTGTCACATTTTTATGGTTATTGTATGGTCTCATAATTAATAACGTTTTTATTATCGTAAGTAAACTATCGGTTTTTTATTATTTTCAAGAAAATTATTTATTTTAAGAAATATATATTATATTAATCGCTAAAACGTTATATGTTTTTAAAGTTTCAGAATTCGGTAGCTTTTGTTTTATCTTTGGCACAAATGTCGTTATTCGTAATTTACCCATCGAAATCGAAAAACAAAGAATCTACACAAAAGAAAACGGAATAAGAAAAGTGAAATGAAATTATGTAAATATAAATATTAAAAGCGTGTAGATTTCAACAAACATTTTATCTTCAGCTATTAAAATTTTTCTATATGTATACCGATTAAGATAAGTTTCGACAATTCCAATAGTTTTATTACATAATATACATCATCATATTATTAGTCACGACTATTGTGCCTACTATTGTGCCTAGACAGTTTAAAAAAAATAAATAAGATTTTTTTAAATTAAATGATATTTATATTTAATATTTGTAATTAAAGAGTATTTTTTAAATCCTGAATATTGTAAATTATATTGTTAATATTTTAAGTTTAGTTACAATATAAATATGAATTTTCATTAAATTATATTCCTACAAAAATATATTTATAAACTTTTCAAGTTATATTCAAAGATTGTATAAAGACAATGTATTTTTAATAGTGTATTTATAAATATTATTTTTAGCTATAAGTTTAAACAATAAAAATAAATTTACTCGTTATGTGTATATTAATAATATAATTGTAGACAAGGCAAAAAAAGGGGGAGATCTCCCCTTTCAATTATTTAAGTCGTACGTTATATTTAAAACAGGAA
The DNA here is from genome assembly GCF_029169275.1 of Apis cerana. Lineage (NCBI taxonomy): Eukaryota > Metazoa > Arthropoda > Insecta > Hymenoptera > Apidae > Apis > Apis cerana. Next base: position 12,738,416 of record NC_083856.1, read on the forward strand.
GATTTGTTCAATAGGATAACAATGGTTCAAATGATTATGAATTTTGACAACTATCTACGTAAGTATATTAACGTAAGTATATTGACCTTATTATTTATAAAGAAATCAATTTATTTTTTAATTCAATCCTAATAAATCTTAATCATTTCTTAATATTTACCATTACTTATTTAATCGAATTTGTATAAATTTATATTTATAATAACTAATAATAACAAAAATTTTAATCTAATAACTTTATCATTTATAAAAATTCTTTATTTTCAAGTTCTATTTCTAAATAATTTATTACATAAATATAACAACAAACAAAATTTCTATCGTATAAATCTTATCTTATCTTAATGTTTTTTTGAAAGAATTATGATATTACTCCGTCAACAAATGAGCGTTTCTTTTTCAATAGAATCTATTACGCAAATTGTACACGCTTATTAATACGCGCAAAAACGACGTAATACTTGTCAATGACTGACACAGTCTTCGATGAGGAGCATGTGTGCGTTCGCGTCAGGTCTACTCTATTAAGAATAACCAAAGGTGATTACCATTTTACTTTCTACGCGACCACGTTACGCAGCATGCAAATGCAATTCTCCTGGCAACTGGTTTCGTCCCCTTACGATTTACGTCTACGATGGCTCGTTAGTAGTCTCTCTTGGTATCGGCTTATTATATGAGCGACGTACATCATCGCTTGACTTTCTGATCGAGTTTGCTGGTTAATAGCAGGAAATAGCGGCCTTCTATGTAGACAGTAGCATGTCTGGTATATGCCGTGGTCAGTAACGTGTTCGATTGTTCGACGGACACTGGTTCTATTCTATGATCTCACGCGTGAATTGAAAATAGAACTGAAACAGAGGATAATATAAGATGGAAAAAAATTTTCTTCTTTCTTTTTGTGCTGATATGAATTTAATAAAGTAAAATAAATATAAAAAGTAAATTATATCGTAATATTTATTTATCATTGCAATATGAAGAAGAAACGTTGGTGACGTGTGTTCCTGTATAATTTTTTTTACGAATAATACATGGCGTTGTAAATTTTCGTAATAAATATTTGGATTAGTTCAATTTGTTTGGCTATTTTTATCCGTTATTGTTGTTATTGCTGAAATACAATCTAAGGAATATGGGATGAGGTGAGTATGCCTCTTTTAATATTTTTAAAAATATCTTTTCATATTTTAATTTATTTTTCTTAATATCCTTTGAAATAGAAACGTAGAAAGAACGTTGAATTTTCATATTATAAAAGTATTAATATGTTAAATAATGATATGGATTTATTATATTGAATTTGTTATTAAATACATATAGAAAATTAAAAAGAGAAAATTGAAAATGCAGTATCACACGATTAACGATTAGCGAAGAAATTTTTTGAATCCCGATAAAAGATGCGTAGATAATTTTAAAAGAAATATAAACAATTCTCTTTATTTCGAGATATCAATTATCTTTCAATTTAATTTTTACTAGACTATGAACCTTGACGTACATTACGTGAACGCGCGACAATTCAACAGGTTAATTTATTTCGAATTAATTAACGGAAATTATAAATACAGATTCAATATAAAAAGAAAAAAGAAATGAATTTTTGACCAATGGTGTATATCTATATGTCAGAATTTGAGAAATTGAATGAATAAAAGGAAAAAAAAAAAATAAAAACAAAAATTTAGGAAAGATTTAAGATGATTTTTACTTATAAGAGAAAACCTAACCACGAAGTTGCATCGCAAAACCGGAAGAATCCTGCGCGCATCCATGAAATTCCTGTCTGCGCAGGATTCGTTTCGCGATTGATCCCGAGTGTGCGCGCCTCAGCTGATTGTCAGTACGTTCGTACACACAGGAAAATAGTTGGTTAACGTGAGCGTGGTTCTGTTGTGTGGAAGTAGGCTCGTTATAACACCTGCTGCATCCCCTGTGCCTCTCGTCGCGTTCGAGTCATGTCGATCAGCTGATGGTTCGTATAACAGAACACATTGTCGGCTATAGAGTTTAGGATCGCCTCTAAACCGTATGAATGTAGTTCCCACGATTTAAGATACACATAATACGCGGTCAAGACAAACGTATTCCAAATAATCAAGCATCGTACGTACACGTGCTCTTTTTGCTCTTTTATATAAACGATACGCTCGAGTTTGATATATTTGGGTATTAATATGAAAGGGGTTGGAAAAATGAGAAAATTTTCGTTCTTTCGTTTCTTAAATTAGACATATGTTTATTATCAAAGAAATATCGTTTAGATAAAGAGAGATATAACGAGAGATGTACGATATCTTATATTATAAAAAAAAATGTTAAAAATAGTCGTACAAAAATAACGTTCTTTTAGCAATTAAACATGAAAAAATTAAAACTTTTGCATTAATTATCATTGTACATATCATTATTTGAATATCTATAGTTAAAATACCGATTGACAATGTTACTATTATTTATACAAGTTTAATTAATTAATTAATTAAACTCGCTTAATTGCTTTTTAATTGCAATTTAATTATTTTCCATTCGGCGAATCTGCCGAATATTCAATGCTTGTAAAAATTGTTCATATATTATTAATCGTCGAAGAGCATGTAATTTTTCAATCGAGTTTTTCGAGGCGAGTTAATAAATTATAGACGCCACGGAAAGTAGAACGTTTCCCTTTGCGTTCACATGGCAGAGGCCCATCCAGAAACGACAACCCTCTCCCATTAGACTTAATATCAATTTAGAGCACAATACAGAGTGTATTTCGATGCCGTGTAATTTGCTTGAACGTTCGTTAAGTATACCAGGACAATTATAACCGTATCCAATAACGACGAGGTCGCACGAGTCGGTCGAAATGGTTGCAACACGCGTCCTTAAGGATCGTATTAGCTTAACAAGTAAGCTAATGCTAAATTCGTGCATTTTCAAGAAAAATTAATATAAAATGGGCGAACGAGACGTAAGAAGACGGAGGAAAAAATAGTACGGATTTGCGAATCGCACGAAACGATAAAATAGAAATAGAATTAATCAAAATAATTGTTCCGATTACGTGTCGCGTTTTCGACCGAGACTCGAGAATCGTTTTATTTAATTCGAGAAGAAATTAAAAAAAAAAGAAAAATTGATTAGACATCCTCCAAGTGACGAATGTAGGCCGCGCTGTATCGAAATGTTACGTGACGGAACGGTGGACAGATGTTACCCACAGAGAGATCGCCTTTGGCAAACTCGCGTGTTCGCGAAAACTTTCATATAACGAAAGTTTTTCCCCAAACGTATAACATTTCGCTCCTTATCATCTTTGAAATAAAAAAGAAAAAAAAAAAGAGGGACAAAGTTTTCGCGAATTGCCCCCCTCTCCTCCCTTCTCCCCTCCTAAACGTTATTCTAGCTTTTCCAGCCGGGAAGAATTGGACGTCTCTCGAAAAAGCGGTTCGAGATTCGCCGCCCGCCTCGTGACTGGTCGGCGGAAGGGGAAGGGGGGAAAGGAGAGCGATGGGGGTAGATGAGCGGTAGACGAAGAGGGAAAAAGAGGGAGTTGCCGGCCGGCCGAACTATTCCGTGGACACCGTCCCGCAGGACACGTGAATCCACGAAATGTGTAACAACGTAGCGGCATCGTAACTGAGAGGAGAGAGAGAGAGAGAGAGAGAGAAGAGAGAGAGAGAGAGAGAGAGAGAGAGAGAGAAGAGAGAGAGAGAGAGAGAGAAGAAAAAACCTAGATCCACTCTCCCTTTCGTTTTTCTGCACCCACCACCCCTCACCCGTCCACCGCCACTGCATTTTCCTGCCGAGGATTCATTTTTGTGCGCGCGAGTATATAGTATCAGCCGCGTCTTTCCGCCCGCACAACTTTCAGAACGAGTGACGCAAGTGAAGTGTATGCACTGTCGATAGATCGTCCCTTGAACGAGGTGGCTATTTACCACCTCTTACCATCCGCGTTTCCGATTCTGGCTGACCGATACCTTCCATTCTTGTAGCAACGAGAAAGAGTTCACGTAAGTGACGCGATTCTTTTTTTTTTTTTTTCTTCTTCTCTCTTCCTTGTGATATTCGCTTCTTCTTCTCCTTCTTTTCTCTTTCTCTCTATTTTTAAAGGATTTCGTTCGTTCGAAGGATCGATCGAAAGTAAGACGATCGGCTCGGAATTATTCGCGTTCACTTCAACATTCGTGTAATTTGGTGTAATTGTGTATTTGATTTATTCGGTTTCTCGCGTTGTGCGTTTTTTTTTTTTTTTTATGTCAATTACGACGCGTAATAATAATTTGTAAAATTACGCGAAATTTTATTTAAAATAGACACTGGTTCCAAGCGAAACGCAGAATTATTTCGTTATTTACTCGAGGTTAAAAGATGAAAATGTGTCGAATGCGTGTTCGTGACGTATGCAAAGGCAAAAAAAAAAAAGGAAAAAACGAGTATTCAAGACATGCATGCGTTATTACGCGAAATGCAAAAAATCGTAAATCTACAACGGAGTACGAAATGTTGCGATGTAGCATCGAGCATGCAAGGCAAAATGAGCATTCCGGGATCGTGCCGGTCGCCCAGTTAAAAAGTGCTCTCGGCCAACAAAGAAATAATATCTCTCGAGCGAAAAAAAAAAGTCGTCCTTTCGATTTGTTTCATTTTTTTTTTTTCTATCCTATCTTATCTTTCCAACGTTTTCGCACGATTGGCGTTCGTCTCCGTCGTCTTCCTGCACACGCAACGTTCAAATTCGCCCTTAATCTCTCTGTCTCCTAATAAATCTTCAAAAAGTTCTTCGAGAGACGAGAGTTTCGATTTGGAATTGGCGACAGTTTAGCGGAAAATCGTTAATCGGGAGGGTGTTTATTTCAGGATATTTTTCTAGTGACTTCACGGTCCTCCGCTAACCGATCGTATAAATAGAAGTTGCAGATGCGAGATATGCGTGCTCTTCCACTTTGAAATTGATAGAAATTGATCGCGAGAGAGAGAGAGAGAGAGAGAGAGGGGAGGGAGAGAGGAGGAGAGATTAAAAAAATTGTTTTTGCCCTTTCGAAACGAGGTACAACGAGCAACATTGGAAAAAAGAGGGAGGAAAATGAAATGGTTGTCACGAATGAGCCGAATCAATTTTCAATTCGATCGAATCCTGGCCGATGACAGGAAAGTAAAAGTAAAGTGGAAAGGATAATAATAAATAGATGACAAGTCTAAAGGGTCACAAAGGAGGAGGAGAACTCTCGTTTTTCATCCTCGACCGAATCTATCCGCGATGTGTCCATCGGTGAAGGTGCGTACGTGAGCGAAATTGTGAACGGTCTAATAATAACCAGCCTCTTACTTATATGGACGCTTGATTTTAATTCAAGCAAAAACCGCCTCCTTCCAGGCCTCGTCCTTTTGGTGCGCGGGGTCAGTGATCATCATAATCGAAAAACGCGAGTAGCATCCGAAATCGGTCGTCGAAATGATCCCTATCGCTCGGGAAATATCGCATTATTTTCGTCGGTTATGGCAACAAGATTTCGTCTCACCATCAGTGGAGACAGTAGCAATGTAAATATCGTGCAATGTCTCACACGCTCGTTTATCGAAAATTCAAGTTTCGTAGATAGAAGCGAGAAAAAATAAGGAGACGGAATATATATATATTTTAAAAATTAACATTTGAAATGTAAAACATGTGGAAAATAAATCAAATGCGATTCGTGCTCGCTATTCCGACAAGCGTTTCATTTTAATCCCGTGCTGAATTATTATACGGATGCAAAGAAGTGGTTTACTCGTAAAAAAGTTCTAAAGGATTCTTTTAAACGTTACTACGTGTCATTTGTGATCAAAAATGATCAAAAAATTAGATATGATTTTTATTTAAGAATAAAATTTATACATCGTATGCATTTTTGATTAAAATTATCCATTTCTTTTTCTTTTTCCTTTATAGTAGGAAGGAGTGAAAATTAGCAAAGATGTACGGCCTAATTTTGGAAAATATGTCTGAATACATACGGCAGGTGTACGGGGAAGATAGATGGGAAGAGATCCGACGACAAGCGTCCGTAGAACAGCCCAGCTTCAGCGTTCATCAGGTTTATCCTGAAAATCTTATACCGAGATTGGCGAAGAAAGCTATTCAGGTAAGTATGATATTAAGTCGGTGTAATTTTTAATTTTCGTTGAAAACAACTGAAGAAACTTTGCATCGTTCGTTACACGAGATCTGACGACAACGGATAAAATAGTTGAAGTTACAAATAAAGTTATTTCGATAAATAATTATACGAAAAGCGGATCTATAACTATCTATAACTATAATAACTACGAATAAATATTATTCAAGCATTTTAAAAAATTGAAGTAACTTTATTGGAAATTTTTAACGTAAATTTTTAACTAGTTAACTTTTTTAATGTATTAATGCTTAATTCTAAACGGCGATCGTCGTAAAATATCGAACTCTAAAGAAAATTTTCACGATTTATCGTCAGACCACGTATAACGAAACAGAGATGGACAATTTTTCTAAATTTCTTTCTTCTTCTACGTTTCTTCTATTCCTTTCATCTGTTAAGATGAAACGTCGTTTAATTCAATCGAATACGTTTCTCGCTCACACTACAGGTACTTGGCGTAACGGAAAAAGAATTTTTCGATCAGATGGGTGTACACTTCGTAGGATTCGTTGGCCAGTACGGTTATGATCGTGTGCTTTCAGTACTTGGACGTCACGTAAGAGATTTCCTCAATGGATTGGACAATTTACACGAATATCTGAAATTCTCCTACCCTAGGATGAGAGCTCCTTCCTTTATTTGCGAGAACGAGACACGACAAGGTAAAAATCTTCCCCCTGATTCTGGATCTGAGTCGTATTAAAGAAAACTCTGAAGTTTTATTTTATAAAATACTGTTCGCTGCTGAAAAGAAGTTTCGCTGGACAGGGACGGCATCGGGGCAAGAGGGGTTCTCTAACGCTTCGCTAGGACCGCCCATCCCCACTTCAGACGCTTTGTTGACAATTCTGACACTACGACACTACACAATAATAGAAGAGTTTGAACGTTGGAAATCGTAAAAATTATTCTCATTTTCAGGAACTTATGTTGTAGAATAATCATCGAAGATTAGCTGAAGTATTTTCAAAACTATCTATATCTAGCTTATTAATATACATACAATTATTATCTTAACTATTTAAACACGAAATTTTGTTTATAAATTAAACTATCGTTATAAATCATAATCAGTCTACGCATGAGAAATCGAATTTTCTTCCACATTAACCAATCAGACCCGCATTTTTTTTTTTTTTTTTTGCGAGATTTCTTTCCAAGCAGCGAATAGTACACGATATCCAAAATAACGATGATATTAGCTATTAATTTCGATCCATTTTTTTTAAAGATCCACAATGTTTCCTATATACAGACAGATGGCAAATTCTAAAAAAAAAAGAAATCGTGGTCTAAATTTACATTGATTGCCCTCCCCTCCTCATTGTAGGCCTGACCCTCCATTACAGGAGCAAACGACGAGGATTCGTTTATTACACGATGGGCCAGATAAGAGAGGTGGCTCGTCACTTTTATCACAAGGAATTACAGATCGAGCTTGTGCGCGAGGAAATCCTTTTCGACACCGTGCACGTCACCTTCCAACTCACCTTCGATAACAGGGCTTTTACGCAAGCCTCGCTGGCGATGACGCGCGAGGAGAAACATTTACCAATAGGAGCTTCCGTTTTGTTCGAAATATTCCCTTTCTGTATCGTTTTCGGGTATGCTTCGGTATTTCATTTCGTTTCGCGATTACAAATAAATTACAAGTTATAATTTCCTCCCTCCTCCGCTTCTATAATCGAGCTTCCGTTTCTTTTTCAGATCAGACATGATCGTAAGAAGTATTGGAAATTCGTTGATGGTAATATTACCCGATCTTGTGGGCAAAAAGATAACTCATTTCTTCGATCTCGTCAGACCGCTTATCGCATTTAAGTTTCATTCTGTACGTAGAATCTCGTTGTTTTTCTTCATTTTCTTCGAGTTTATTATTATTACGTACGTAACGATCACTCTTTTACTCTCGTTGCAGATTTTAAACAGGACGAACAATATTTTCGAGTTGGTAACCGTGGAGCCGATTCTCACTGAACGGCCATCAGATCGGCAGAGAAATGAAATATTATTGAGCGATGAACTCGATTCGGTAGATGACAGAACATTGAGATTGAAAGGTATCCTTTCGTTTCTTCTTTTCTTTTTTTTTTTTTTTTTTTACAAATTTACGAAGATCGATTCGATTTAATCGTCTCGCGGACCGGTAATTATTCAATTTCGTTGTAAAAAGGTTTTAGGCTTTTAGAAATATTCCATCTTACAACGAGGCTCTTTATTTTTTACTTGAATATTATCACAATTGGAAATGCTGTTCCGTAGTCTAAAAACGAAACTGTTTTTATTTCAAGATTAATTTATTTTTTACGACTCGATGATCCGCTTACACATTTATTCGTATACGTATTCGAGGTATTAAAAATATTTATTTGCGTATCCGAAGTTAAAATCGAGCGTGTGTAGAAAATAAATTACTCGGGATTGTTGACCTTGAGACATATCCTCGAGACAGAAATCAGTAAGGTCAACTACTTTTTTTTTTTCCCCCAGTTTTGTTTTACCAAAAAATTGTAATGGTGATTCACCTATTCATCGTATTTATTACACTCTGCATATTTCAGTTTCTCTTCTTATCCCTCGAGATTAAAATATCATAAATATTTGAAAGAAGAAAAAAAAATTGTCATTTTCGTAGAACCGATCCAATCGTGATCGAAAACGGTGGTTTCAACATTGCGAAAAATACATCCATTACTATATTATACTTTGGGAGGAAGATTAGTTAAAAAAAAAAAAAAAAAATAATGCGAAAATTTGTTTAGGAAAATTTAAATATATTCAGAGTATATTTTGTTTATCCGTCCTCTTCGAATCTTTGTAATCGAATATCCACCACATCCCTTAGGTCAGATGATATACATGGATAACTGGAAAATGATGATGTATCTTGGTACCCCCGTTATGCCAGATCTCAACGCTTTGATCGCGACGGGTCTTTACATAAACGATTTATCCATGCACGACTTTAGCAGGTGATGATGTTCTTTCTTTTATTATTATTATTATTATTATTATCAGATCGTGATCGAAGAATCGCACATTGTACGATGGAGCCTCATATTGCAGGGATTTAATGCTCGCCGGTACGCAACAATCGGTGGAACTTAAGTTAGCTTTGGATCAGGAGCAATTGAAAAGCAAGAAGCTAGAGGAGTCTATGAGAAAGTTGGACGAAGAAATGAAACGTACGGATGAATTGTTGTATCAGATGATACCGAAACAAGTGGCGGATCGTTTGAGAAACGGCGAGAATCCTATAGACACGTGCGAAGTAAGAAAAATTAACCTTTCTTTTACGATTTTCAATTTCTTTTTTTTTTTTAACGACGATCAATCGTATTTTTCTATGTTCTTCGACTTGTTTAAAAAAACAAAAAGCCGAATCTTGTTATCAACGTTCGGAATTTTATTTTTCGCGACAGACAAAATTTCGTTGAAATAACTATATTTCAAGAACACGGCTTCTTTCGATCGTAAAAATTATATATTGTCTCCCTCTACTGTTCATTGCTGAAAAGAAGTTTCGTGGGACGGCATAGGGGAAAGAGGGGTCGTTAGGACCGCCTATTTCCATCTCAAACGCTTTGTTGATAATCCTGACATTGCAGTAAAACATTGCATATAGCAATAAAAGAGCTATAATTTAAATATTTAAAATCGTAAAAGTTATTTTTATTTTTATGAAGTTATGTTAGGCTAATTATCTAAGGAAATTGAAATATTTTCAATACTATCTATAATATATCTAGGTTATACATGCAATTATTATCTTGAATATAAAATTACACTTATAAATTAAATTATCGTTACAAATTATAATTAACTTACGCATATCATAAGAAATAAAAAAATTTTTACATTATATCGATACGTTAGAATATTCTGGATTCTATGCCTATGTTAATGCATCGAGGTTTAGATACAGATCGTCGTTTGGTGGATTTTATTGCCTCTGTTTTCCGTGAGACTTCTTTCCAGCAGCGAATAGTACTTTCTCCTATCGTTATTTTTCTGTCGTTTCGAATACAAAGATCCTTTATCCATCGTTACCGATCAAGAAGAAAGAACTCGATCGATAATGCGCGATGACGAAAATCTATTCCAATTTTACCGACGAAACGATAAATAGGAGAAGAATAGCGGGGGATAAGAAAACGTGATACGTATTTTTGAACGGCGCTGTAGATGTCGAAAAATAGGAATCTCTCTGGCCGACGTTGATTAACACGTTTCGCTATCATGACTATTTCAGATGTTCGACAGCGTTTCAATTTTATTCTCGGACGTAGTCACATTTACAGAAATCTGCAGCAGAATCACACCAATGGAGGTGGTGTCCATGTTAAACGCGATGTACTCCCTTTTCGACACGTTAACGGAAAGGAACCGGGTGTATAAGGTATTCTTAGGTAGTAAGAGTTAGCATTTATTCGTCAATCAAATCATTATCTCGCTAAAATACGTACTTCGACTAACTTTTCAAACTCGATTTATTTTCAACATGCATCGTAATCGGAAGATTTTTTTCAAACGGTTCAAAATAGATTTAAATGATTGAACGAAGTCAACATTCGAGAAAATATCAATATCGATCTATAAAAAATCTATTACTCTCGGTTACGATGCGTGAATAATTTTTTCACAAACCGATATATAAAAATTTTTGTTTCCTTTGTTTTCCTTACGTCTCTCTGTTCGTTTGTAGGTCGAAACGATCGGAGACGCCTATATGGTGGTGTCCGGTGCTCCGGTGAAGGAGAACGATCACGCGGATCGTGTGTGCGACATGGCACTCGATATGGTCGAGGCGATAACAGACCTGAAAGATCGTTCCACAGGTTGGAAATCATCATCACTGGCTTAACAACACTGGTTTCGACAAAGTAAAAACGTAATCATTTCCTCCGATGCGATCATCGTTTTCAGGCCTTCATCTTCAAATACGAGTTGGTGTTCACAGCGGGGCCGTAGTGGCTGGTATAGTGGGTTTGAAAATGCCGAGATACTGTTTATTCGGCGACTCCGTGAACACGGCGTCTCGCATGGAGGCGACCAGTCAAGCGATGCAAATACACATATCGCAATCGACGAAAGAACTATTGTCGCCGTCGTATAGGGTTAAGGAACGAGGGGAGATAGAGGTGAAAGGCAAAGGTGTAGTGACCTTATATCTCGAATATCGACGAATCAAATCGAATGAAAATATTTCAAATATGTATATACGTGTATATATCTGGCCTGATTTCAGGGATAATGAAGACTTATTGGCTGGAGAAAAGGGAACACAGATCATCGTCGACCAAGGGAATCACTATTCAAGAACCACCTCAATGGCACACGAGAAACACCGAGAAAAGAGTATCCGCGGGAACGCCCGCTGCTTTCAACATTTCGACGACCATATACGAAAATCAAAATTGTTTGGACGCATCGTCCTCTAGGAGAGGTTCCAAGATTGGCTCCCCCGTGCCTGCGGAATCAACTTTTATCCCCGAGGAGAGAAGAATTTATTCTCCTATCACGTTCCAAGACGTGGCTCGCAGATCGGTGGCAAATTCACCGACCAAGAATGCCGATTCGAGAGGTAAATCAAAATAATTTTGTTATTTAATACGGTTTTACGAAAACATAAGCATCAGATGCATGCGGCGATTATCGAGAGAAAATATTTCAAATTGACACGTGTCCCGTGTTTACTGCTGGAAGGAAGTCTCGCGGGACGGCACAGGGGCAAGAGGGGTCCTTCGCTAGACCGCCTATCTCTACTTTAAACGCTTTGTTGACAATCCTGACATACGATATATATAGAAGAGCTATAATCTGAATATTCAAAAAATTATTTTCATTTATAAAGTTAGAATAATCATAAGATTGAAATATTTTCGAAACTATTAATTATTTTGATATAATATTAATACATATTTGTATACATACAATTATTATTTTAACTACTTAAATATAAAATTAAATTATAATATAAATACAAAATTAAATTATCGTTTAAATTATAATTAATCACATATTATGAGAAATAAAATTTTTATATTATATCAATATTAGAATATTCTGGATTATATGTTTACGTTAATGCATTGAAGTTTAGATACAATCGTTTTGAATTAATTATGTGACAAATACCATAGTAAAAAGAAAAATACGTATGAAAATAGGCGTTTCCTTTCAAATTAACCTTCGAGAAACCTTTTTTCCAGCAGTGAAAAGTAGATGTATAACGTATAAATTAAAATGACAAAAGTGTTCCTTTATTAGTTATATACAGAATGTCTGAAAAATGTTGGAACATTCGTAAACAGAAGATTGGTAACTTCAACCATTATTTCCCTTTTGCAAAAACTTTTATTACCAGTTTTGTTAACAAATTGTTCAATCATAAATCCAAGCAACATATCTCGAAAAGGAAAGTATATCGACAAATATTTTTTCTTTTCTCTCTTTTGAAATTACCTCGGCAATCTTCAGTTTATGTCCACCAGATGTTCCAACGAGAAATGTCTCACCAAATTTCACCATCGATTACAGAATACAGATCGAATTCGATGGGTGCGGTGATGACCAGAAACTCGGAGATGTTCAGTTCCCTTCTCAGCGACACGGAACAACACTTCAGACAGCACAGAGACAGTTTATCGCCCCGTGTTGAGAATCGATCGGCGATCGTGCACTCGGAGGCGAGCGCAAACGCGAACTCGAGCACCTCGTCGGACGAGTCGCGCGAGGAGAAAGCGACTACGTCCCTGGAAGCGGAGAAGCGAGAGAAGAGCGAGCATTGCGAGAAGGGCAAAGAGTATTACTCGGCTTCGTTCCACACCGATATCGGCAATTCGCAGTCGCTCGCGCATCAAGACCAGTGTTGCCCTGGCTTCACCATGACGAAGAGCGGGAAGACGCGTCACCAAAACACCGGATGCTGCATCGCTTAATCGAGTTGATTTCGTTCTCCCCCCCCTCTCTCCTCTCCCCTCCCCTCCATCGACGCGATAGAACCGTTTTCGCGAGCGTAGATCTTCTGTTATTGAAAATCGACTGTATGCGTGTGAATATGTGTGTGTATGTGTGTATATTGTCGAAATCGTGTCGTGCAATTCGTAAAGATAACACTCAAAAAAGTGTCTTAAATGAAATATTACTATACATAACGCAGTGTTGTTAATCTTGATACGTGTATGTCGAGTATTTTAAATGGAAAGAGGAAACGAATAAGTTTTCTCGAAAGATTTTTTTTTTTCTTTTAAATTTCACATCCTCCGCCATTTTCGTGAACATGAATCACGTGTTAGATAGCTTTAAATTTGTCATACGAACGAAGACAGAAATTTAATTTTTAATAATTTTCATATGAATTATATAATCATATGAATTTCCATTATCGAAGTTATCGAGTGCAATAAAAATAAAATCGTTCGTGTTTGTTTCTTTTTAAAATATAATCGTATCTTTTTTTATCCATTTGGGTCGTAATCAACTACGTATATTAATAATGAATACTCAAATGGTTGTTAGCTATTATCTCGACTCGTAAGTGACGAGCAAATATACCTAATGTAAAACATATAAAAAGAAATGTTTTCAATTTTAATTTTGTAAAAATATTAATTAAACACGAATTAAATATTTAAAACGGAATATGTATAAACATCGAGGAATCGTCAAAAATTTACGAATACTTTTTTTAATTAACCTTTTTACTTACCCACCGATGATACTTCCTTATCGATGTTTAATAAATTAACGCGTCTTGTTTTGTTTTCTTTCTTTTTCATTTTTTCAACTAATGTAACATGATCATTTTTATATTTTGTCAACTTTTTTATATCACGAAACTTTATATCGAAGTCAAACTGTCTCAATCTCAATAGAATCAGTTCAAGAATAATTTCTATACCTTTCTCCACTTCACGTTTTTAATCTATCTCTCATTTTTTCTTTTTTTTCAAAATTATAGACTATGAGTAAAGGTAGCTGAATTAAGTCCGCAAATTGCGTAAATTGCCAACTTGCGCTTTTCAACTTTCGTAATACGGTCCGAACGAATCAATTTATTCCTTGAATTAATTACAGCCTTTCAAACGGAATGTCTAACGATAGTAATTACAGTTCCTGTCGAGTGGACTGTCAACATACGTATCGGCGAAGTTGCTGGGATCAGTTTTTGGAAAGTAGTCGCCGTAAAAAGACATTAGAATTCTTGGAATGGATGATATTCAGCATTCGGAATATCTGCGAGTGAATAAATATCTTTTGTTCGCGGTAAGCGCATGGCCTTATCAAACCATTTTTCAAAGAAGTCTGGTTGGAATTATCCTCATCCCCATTGTTACCGCTCAGCTAATCCTCCAGGTATCGATGCATTCGGAAAAACATACGTTTATTACTTTTTTTAAATACATACAATTACAATATAATTATCCAGATACGCTTAAGAACGCGAAAATACAACGATATTAATTTAGAAAGAAGATTGGTGATATATTGGTGGTATATTTGTACTTATATGGATATAAATATTTATTTTTCAGTTTGGAGGAATGATAACTGCCATAATTGCTGATGATATCGAATCCCTTTTGGAAAGTTTCGCACCTTTAGCCATTAGTTTAATGTGTTTTGTTAAATATATCAATTTTCTATATAATTTCAATCAGGTACGCGTTTAATCTCTCTCTCTCTCTCTCTCTCTCTCTCTCTCTCTCTCTCTCTCTCTCTCTCTCTCTCTCTCTCTCTCTCTCTCTCTCTCTCTCTCTCTCTCTCTCTCTCTCTCTCTCTCTCTCTCTCTCTCTCTCTCTCTCTCTCTCTCTCTCTCTCTCTCTCTCTCTCTCTCTCTCTCTCTCTCTCTCTCTCTCTCTCTCTCTCTCTCTCTCTCTCTCTCTCTCTCTCTCTCTCTCTCTCTCGCTCACTTCCATATAACCTTGATATTTGCATTCGAATAGATGAAACGTTTGATGGATATAATGCAAGAGGATTGGAAATTTCACGCAAAATTGAGAAACGAATATGAAATTCTTTGCGAGCATTACGCGATAGCAAGAAAAATTACTACCAATTTCGTAGGTGAGATAATTTTAAATAAACTTTTAAACTAGATTGTAAAGAAAGCTTTTTCTACTCAATATCAAGATTTACTATAAGAAACTAAGAGAAAAGAGAGAGAGAGAAAGAGAGAGATTTAAAAAAAGATCTCTTTAATACTTACGAGGATCGTTGTATTAATTCGTTGTGTACGACAGCTTTTCTATTGGGATTAGTAACACCGTTCGGGGCGATGCCATTGCTACTGAACATAGGTGACGCTTTAGGACTTTGCAACATATCGGATGACAAACCGTTGGCCTTTCGGGTCGAGTATTTCGTGGACGTGGATAAATATTATTATTTTCTTTTGGTACACTCGTACATTGGCACTCTTGGGTACACCGTCATTGTATTGGCCATCAATTCGATAATAATTGTTTACGTTCTACACGAATGCGGACTTTGCGAAATTTTGAGGTAATTTTTTTTTTTCTTCTTTTTAATATTATCCAGTGAACGAACACTGTTGCTCGCATCGTACGTAATTACCTTCTGATCGAAAAACAGTATTTCTAGTGGAAATCCACTAGAATTCACGTTGAATCGATTTTCTTTTAAAATATGAAAGTGTTTTTTTAAAAAAATATTTTAATCCATTTTCAATCCAAACTTTTAATGATGAAACAATGAAATATTACGTCAAGAATTATGTTGCTGAATGAATCACTTTGATAACAATACCGAGGGAATCAAATAATATGACTTGTAAAAATTTGATAAATATTTTAAAAGGATTCCATTCACTGGATATTTCACTCTTCGTCGAGGATAAAATTATGAAAATAAAATGAATCAATTTATAATTGTCCAGAGTGAAACTAGAGAATTTTGTGGAAACCGATGCAATGGACATAGAATTACATCCCAATAAATTCAAAAAGGATAAATGGTATCAAAATGCCAGGGATTGTGTACTCTTGCACAAACGTATAATCGAGTCAGTATATAAATTAATCACGTCCCAATTAATTCTTATTTACCTTTCCTCTTTTTCACCTATTTTTCAAATATCCTGCTTTTCTTCATTAATCAAGATTCGCTAAAATACTCGAGGATGCAAATACCACGTCTTACTTGCTTCAGCTAGGATTCAATATGATTTGTATGAGCTTCACACAATTTCAGGTCAGACTTTTTTACCTTAATTTTATATTACTTACAAATTGCTATTTATACATCGATCGTTTTTTTTCTTTTTTCTTGTTTGTTTTTTTATATAACCAGGCAATAATAAATATACAAGACACGCCCAAAGTTCTTCGATACGTTTCAATCACGATTTGCCTTTTGTGCGATCTTCTGTTTCTCAGTTGGACGGGGCAACAGTTATCGAATTCGACCGAACGTATTTTCGAATTCACGTGAGACATCTTTATTCGTTTATTTATTATATTAAATATTTATTTCATGTACGAATAATAAATACGATAAATAAAAAAAAAAAAGAAAAGATCGTCGAACGAATAAAAAAAAATATTTCCAGAACAAACGGGAGATGGTATCAATCGTCGATAAATTGTAGAAAACTTTTGACGATAATGCTGTCGAAAAGTATAGCACCGTTGACATTGACAGCTTGCAAGCTCTATACTTTAAATTTAGAAAGCTTCACTACGGTAAGAATTTTTTTTACATTGACCTTCCTTCTTTTTTTACTTTTTAATCGTCTTCTAAATAATCTTATCATCCGAGTTCGTCGTTATAATCTTATCTCAATTCTTTTTTTCTTTTTTTTTTAAACATAATTACAGATATATATTTCCACGTTTCGTAACGTTATTTCCAGACCGTTTTCATATTATTATTTATTCACGATTACTTTAAGATTGCCAAAACATCACTCTCTTACACAATGGTACTGTGCTCCCTTCAATAACTCGTCGATCACGAATTATCGAAGAGAAAGAGGAGAGGGGGGGGGGGGAAGTCGGGGACACGACGAGGAAAATTAAAAAAGTAAATGTATTATCGAAATAAAAAATGTAATCGTAAGTGTAATCGAATAAGTGTGTGAAAATTTTTACAAAGAGAAAACATTCGATTTTTCTTCTCTTTTCTTTTCCTCGTTCCACTCTCATTCGCGTTTTTATTTCCGTCGAATCGCGCCATAACCGTTTTCTCGCGCACCATATGGTTCTCGTGGGCCGATACTTTTTCGAGAAAAATAGATCGCCGACGGTGAAAACGACGGCAACACCGATCTATCACGGTTCCTAGCCACGCGCCCCACCTGGGCTTAATTGATTTTCAGTGACCGTCGAGCGTCGATGAAAACTTGTTAACGACTCTGTCACAATTTACGACGTTCATCGAAAACCAATTGTCAATAATATGTCGAAGGGAGAAAAAGTGATCGAATTTGACGAATTAAAACGAGTTTTGAGTTCGAAGGAACGATTGTGAATCAATACGACTCGTTAAGAAACTCATAGAAAATTTTTCTTTTTTAACCATCGAAAACTGATTGTATTTTTCAAAGGGTGAAATAGTGGTTCTGGTTGAACCATTATCGATGAAACGAATTATAATTAAGAATTACAATAAAACATTACATCTTTGCTAGATTAAAAAATTTCTCAACGAAAGAAACTATATTATATTTCTCAAAGGACGCTAGAATTTATTTTAACGAAAAAAGCCAGATTGTATTTCTCAAATGAGTGGTCCAAAATCGGGGATAAAAAAATTAAAGAATTTGAAAAAAAAATTTAATTACAAAATAACAAGAATGATCCAAATTCGAGGATCGTGAACCCTACTCGTGGTGGAGAAAATAGCGAAAATAAAACTGGCGTCCTTGCCGGGTTAACGAATCCTGGAGGAGGAGTGCACCGTCACATCCGAGTGGACAAGGTTTTTTCCCCCGTGGAATCGGCCCTCTTTATCCTGAAATCTGCCGCGCTCACCGGGGTAACACCTTGCGGCCCAGGTTGGCGCAGGGCACGCGCCGGCAACCAGGAGTAGATCCGAGATCGATATCTCTAATTGTCTCAAGGCGATTCGTCTCGACCGTTGCATTCCAATAATTTTCCCTCCACTTAGCCCTTGTTCCAATCCACGTGCTGATTGTCGAACTGATCGTGGGCGAATTCGATTTTTATAATAATTAAAGTTTCGATATTTCAAACACGCACAAGTACTCACGTAAGTATGTATAAGTTTCTAATTCGTTTCCTCCTGTGGCTTCTTTTTATTCCCAACGATGATCGAGACACGCTTATTAATATTTTTTTTCAGTCTGAAGGCATCTGTCGTTTCGTCGATACGAAAGGAGCAAAGGGAACGATTCCTTTTGTAGGCTGGAAACGAAACAATATAATAATTCGCACGTTGCTTCGACGTGGTTATTAAAAATACTGGATCTCCCCTCCTTCCAACCCACTCTCTCCTCACACAGGTCCAAGAATATTAAGCGGAATTTAAATCAACAGGTACACTTCCTCCCCGCCATTCGTTATCTAAATCAACAGGTACGCTCCCCTGTTCTCCAGGAAGTGCTCGACTCAAGTGTGGAGAGGTGGTAGTGGAACACGGGGAAGGAGTAAACGAAAAACGCGATGGTGCGAGGGGTGAGGCGGAGACGAAGAGAGGGTAGATGCAGAAGGAGGCAAGAGAACGATGGCCACACCAGGTGCATCCACGGAATGGACATAAAACGTACCATATGTTGATGCGGTGAAGGACGCCGTGGCACGCGCCACACTCAAACTCGAGCCTTTACACCGCGAGGATCGCCGACTCCTCTTCTCTCTTCATTATCGCCCTTGCCCGCTCATGACACACGATCCCGCTTCGCTCCGTGTTCCTTGCGTCTCTGGAAGAAATTACAAAACGACGAATTAAATGGAAATGTCGATCGGCGATCGTGCGACACCGGATACCGGATCATTTCACGTTTCGTGTGTCATCGAATGTTGGACGAATTGAAAGCTTCGAGGGAGATTTATGTTTTTTTCGGCTATAAGTGAAAATTACGTTTGAGTTTAGTTACGATCATTCACTTCATTTGTTAGAAATCGCAGTGAAAATAGAAGTCAAAAGTGTTCTTGGAAAAATTTCCGGTTCCGAAGAGGAAGAAATCATCCTGTCGTCTTATCTAATGACACGTTAAGAAGGTTAAATAACATGTTAAGAAACATGGCTAAAGACTTTAAAATTTGGCGAATGAAGTAACGGGAAGGTTTGGTGGGATTTATTTATGTTCTATGAAACGTTATTTCAAAGGTAAATAAAACGTAAATAGTCGTTGAAACTATGGCTCTTTTATCGAATCACCACGAATACCCAATTTCTCCTGAAATTGTAACGACCGGCTATCAGGCCGCGAACAGAAGTTACGATACTTTGTATCCCTCGCCGTACAACTCTCCGAATTACGATCCCATCAAGGTATCGTACGGAGAGAATTACGCGCATAAAGGTGAGCTCACTCCGCGAAAAGACTCTGAGACGATTAGTTATGGGAAAGAGGTAGTGAAATATTCGAGAACACCGGATTCGTACGAAAGAAGCTCCTTTAGCGTTTTAACACCTGTCACACCTCAAAGGTAAGTTTCCAAATCTTTTTTTCTCAATAAATATCTTCGCTAAATCATTGTGTTGCGTATGTTTGTTATTTGTTCGTATTCACAGATATAAAATTTGTGTTGTAATTCTGTATAAACTAAATTAGACTAAGTTGCATGAATTATTTAAACGATTATGCCTTTCTAAAAAATTAAGCCTGTAGTTTCTTAGTTTTTTAGTTTATGATTATATAATTATATTATTACACGAATTTCGAATAATTGTTTAAATAGAAAATAAAAAATTGAACAAGATAAAAGAGAATTATGCTGATAAAAAAAAACTTTTAATTAAAATTTAAATTACCGTTTTTCACACGATATCTAATTCTTGACGATCATATATTTTTCTTATATTCTCATTATAATTATTAAATATTAGATGTTAGTTGAAATTTCATTAGTTAAAAATTGATATAATAATTTTAATAGGTATGAACCACAGCACGCGATAAATCAAACCGTTTCTCCAAGAACGATGCTACACGAAGATAATTCCATGGAGTATCAGCCATCAGCCTATTGTTATGAAACACCACCTCAAGAACAAAAATTTCAAATTCTCGAAAGCGGGAAACCGATGCAAATGGCTGTCGAGCAACGAAATAATTCTTGGGAACCTGTCACATCTGTACAGGTATATCTCAATGGAATGTTTGACATTTAATCGAAAAGTATCGAAAAATACAAGATTCTATAACGAAAAATTGAAGATACTAAAGTATTAACTTATACTTATAAAAGTATTTTGTTCTTTCGGAAGAAAAGGGTTTTTATCATGAATTGATATTCGAATGATGAAAGACTGATTGAATTAATATATGTTTTTATAATGACAATAATACGATTATTTTTGTAGAAACAAGTATCACCTACTAATAGTCCCCGAAGAGGAAGACGACGGTCCAGGGATATACCGCCATCGCCAAGTGTATTAAAACGTCGACGTTTGGCAGCGAACGCACGTGAAAGACGTCGAATGAACGGTCTGAATGATGCTTTCGATAAATTGCGCGAAGTTGTACCGAGTCTTGGAGCAGACCACAAACTTAGTAAATTCGAGACATTGCAGATGGCGCAAACTTACATTGCGGCGTTGTGCGATCTTCTTCAAGAACACGATGGAAAGTGGCAGTGAATCAATGTAAGTTTATTTATTTAGGTTATACATTGTGAAATTAAAAAATATAATTGAATTTTAGATGAAAAAATTATGGTTTATAGCCGAATAATGAATAGATAATAAAGAAAGACAAATATAAGGACTGATGAAAGGAAAATTATAATTATAATAGATAGTATAGTATAATATAGAAAATCTTTTGAGAATTAGGTATTTATGTTTGTCATTTGATTTTTTACTTAATATGAATGGTGTGTAATATTTTGTTGATAAAAATTAATTTGCATGTAATTTGTATCATTTTCATTTATAAATTTATAATTATAATTAAATTGTATACGATCAGACAGCTAATAATCCAAAGAAATGTTCTATAAATTTATGAACTTGCATTAAAAACGATTAGATTGTCATTAAACAAAAACTTTGATATCATTTTTAATTTCGTATCCGTGCCATTGTTATTAGTACAATATTTGAATGGTATTTTTATATAAATATTAGAAATTTTGCATAACTGTATGCACATATAACGTAAATTATAATAGAATTAATTATATATGACGATGCTTGTATAGCAATTTTTTAATTGTAATACGTTTTACTATTTCGAATTATTTTATATTATTTTATATTAAATTCTCTCGTTAGAAGTGTTAGTGATTTACGCATGTATTGTATTTATATATTTATTGTGTAACTAGTCAAAAATATTTTGAAAAACAATTTCAAAATTTGTAAAGCTAAGAATTTTTCTAAACCGTCCATTTAATAGTATAAATATTGTACGAAACCAAAGAAGACGATTATTAAACAATGTCGTAAAGATTCAAAGATGTCGAATAACATTAAATGATAATTTATAAAATAAGTAATTTTATAAATATAAATAACATTATGTCATTATTAAATAAATTAAATAAATTGAATAAATGGAAAAAATTTATATCAAAACTATTGTAAATAAAGAATTTAATTGAAATGAAAGAAATATTATTTCATCTTTAATATATGTATTTATAATTTGTGTTTCTTGACATAAAAAAATATATTATTTTTGATTAATCGGAAAAAGTGAGAAAATAACAAAAGGAAAGAATTTGTGAGACAAATATGATCGAGTGCAAACCTCGAATTTGGGCGTGGCTAAAAATGATCGAGTTTTCGAATTGGTATCTCAGGTAAAAATCATTCCGATTCTTCACGCAGGATTATGATTTGAAGATACAATACAATGCGATTCTCGCATTTTCTGCTGCATTTGTTACTATATTTTAATCCAATATCATAGTAATAGCAATAATAATGTAACATATAAGTACGATAAATAAATATATATATATCAATCTAATATTTAATCTATTAATTTCTATCCTCAAATTTTCATATAGGAAACATATTGTTTCTTCGATAACAAATATTTCGTATATTTTAAAAAAGTTCTAAAAAGTAATTTCTTTCGTGAGGAAAGCTGCGACGAAAGGGCGGTTTCAAGGTTAAATTAGCGAGCAAGGTTAAATTATGGTCGACGATATTCCAGCAAAAATTACACCCTCATTACTAGAACGTGTTGTTCGATAACGAGCCGTAACCGGCCAAGTCTTGTGCTTGGCTTCCAAAGGGGAAGACAATTCGTTCCAGACTGCGAGAACGAGCGAACCGTCGTGAATTTTGTGACACCTCGCTACCCTTATGGTGTCAAAGCCAGCACCCTCGACGGAATTACGATTCCAGCCACCTGACTCCGTGTCGAAAGATTTTGCCACCGCTCTCTTAGGATAGACCGCAAAACTCGTTAACCCTTTTCTATGATTAAAACGCTCGTTGATCGATCCGTAACGGAGGGATTTGTCGGAAAAATTTTCTAGCCTAACTTCAGAGAAAATTACGCCGCCGAAATTCGTTTCGAGAACTCCCATGACGCCGTGTTTCTTCAAATTCATTGTGTCGACGAGAAACGCGCATTTTCCAGGAATCGAGAAAAGAAAAAAATAAATTTTGATGAATATTTTCGTGAGAAAGTATTTTTTGATTTTTTTTTTGATATAATATATGATATAATATTCGAAGTTTATTTTTACAATACTTGTTAAGAAAAACAATTTCTTCATACAACATTATGTTATAACAATATTGAATATGAAATAAATATATAGAATATTGAACATAGAGAATAAAAAAAACGTTTAAAAAAAATAAATTTTTTAATACTTTGAAAAGTAAAATTATCAAAAGATGAGACCAAACATGGCGTCGCCAAACGCAATTTCCCAACTTTCACTGAAAGGGTAAGGAGAAACCCAGACAATTTGATAGAAAGTAAAGCATACAAACACACACAATGATGCGCTCCAACGATTTTCTCTTCGAAAGGAGAGAGGGGAGAGGGAGTTTCCACTTAGTGATCATGCTAGAAGTAAATACACTTTTTTTTTTTTTTAACTTGACGTTGTCAAGTATTTATAATTGTTTCTTTTTTAGCTTGGCGTTGCAAGCATTTATTATAGTTTAATTTCTTCTAAATCTCCGTCAATGATGACGGATTTATGAGTAACACCACTTTTTTGAGTGTGAAATAAAGAGAATCCTGGGCCAATAGTCACTGCCATTCGAACCCAAAAACGATTCGCACACTCGATAAAGAAGACGTTTCATAAACTATATAATGATGACCACACATATAATATTTCGACGAAGCGTAGGAAAACACAATAATGTGTTTGCTAGCTAGGCTAAGAGGAAAGAAGGGAAAAGAGGGAGGGTTTGTGCTTCATAAAATGTTGTTCATTGCGTATGGCGGCGCCACGGATCCCACCAATGCTTTTAGTTTTGAATCCCTATTATATACAAACTGCTATATGAACCGAATGCTAGCGAGAAACCAGTTACAATCTCTGCGACATCTGTGTATAGTGGAGTAAACTTTAACTGTGCAAGTTGGCCTACAGCTAGGCGCAATGATAAACGATCAATGTGATGTGTGCAAAAAAAAATTGAAATTACATAATAAGTCAATAAAAATATAACGTATGCATATATATAATATTCTATAAATTGCGCAGATAAAAATTATTTCATCAATTGGACATTAGTGAAAAATTTTAATATTTTCAATATTTCAATATCAATATTTTTTATTAAATAAAATATATCACTAAAGGAAAATTGTGCATTTATAATAATATAATCTGTAAAAATTACAATTGAGATATCTTATCATATCTTTTCAGTGTATATATTTATAGTGCTCATATCTAATTTTTAAAATGAATTTCAACTTTTGTTTGAATGCAATTTGAATTCTAATGTTAAAGCTGTTATATTTGTTACACAGATTAATTTTACAATGTCATAGATTATGATTTCATAGTATGTGTATCGATATAAAATTATCGTTCCATTCTTGTCAGTTTTCCACACCTAACCTTCATTATTTACCTAATATTTGTGGTGGCACACCATGCGTTCAAAGCGTCGCCTAAATTATACTTCGATTAGGATGATGATCCTGAGGATTCATAATTTTCAGTTGTATTATATTGACCGCTTGTATTCTATGACCGCAGAAGCGTCAGAGTGCGGCGACAGAGTAGGCGCCAAAAGAAAAAAGAATCACAACGAAATTATGGGATTCATAGGACATGAGCGAAAACCGAAACCAAGTGTAGTTATTACATTTTTAGAAAAAAATTAGGCCGCATTTTGACCAAAACACAAATCTTTTCAATACGAGAAATCTCTTTCACACTTTTTCCGTTCATCGTCGATCGGTCTAACCTATGATTTGGACGCGTGGCGTCAGTTGTATGAAAATAAGAAACTCGAAATTTTGAATACATGATCGAATTCCTTATGTTTTATGATTAATATATATCAATGAATACAATAATGTATAATTAATACATATATTTTTTTTATTTAAATTATTTTATAAGTTTTTAACAATTCAAAAGGAAAATATTATGGATATGTTATACAAAACTATTTATTCAAAGCTATAGATAAAATAAAAAAGTTAAACAATAAAAAAGAGAAAGAAAAAGAAGAAAATTAACATCAAGTAAGGTTAAGTAAGGATTTTTCTTTTTTGAGAAAAATCCAAATATTTATTTAGAGATATATTGATTAAAAAAAAATATTATTATTAAATCATTAGATGCAGTATATAGTTCAATTTCATTCGACTGTCGAACCATATGTTTTTATTGTTCGCATAAATTATTATCTCGGTGCCAATTTTTTCAGACTGCAATTTCTTACCGCTTGTCATTGAACACGTACCATCGTATTATCGACACGGCACGCGCTCTGTCCAAAATATGGCGAACAGATGATCTCGATGAATGCCCCGAAAAACTGTAGGTGCATTCACGTGAACATCAAATTTTGCGAACAATCATATCGATATCACTATTGGGAGATAAATAAGCTTTGTACAATTGAACAAGTGTTTCGAACGAAGTGATCGAAATAGATCTAAATCGGAATAAACAAATTTGTTTTGTTGTTATTTTTTATAAATAAAATTAAAAATTACTTTAATAATAATTATGAATAGTTCATAAAATTTTATAATAAATTACTTTTAATAATGTATTTCAATAAATAATTATAATAAATAAGAATGAATCGACAAAAATAGCTTACAAGATTTATTCTAACATTTAGAATTATAATTTAAATTGACAAATAATCTTGTTATACTTTATTCTCACATGATTTAATAATTAGAAATTTCCTGTTGACAAGATCGCTCGTTACAAAATAATTTTTAACCATCGATTTTGAGTGACAACGTTCTAGTAGGCAATTAGAAGATAATTAATCCCTTACATCACATTTATAGTAGCCGGTTACCAAGCACGGTCACGCTTTGCTAGTCAGGATGTAACCGATGCAACAGATGACACCGGCCTTCCGATGCCACCACCCAAGCTATCACTATACCAAGAATACCGCATTCATTCTCCGCCCCATAGACTCGTGCCATGTGGCGATCCCCTTGTCCACGTGGAACCATCTTCCGACACGTCATCGGTACAGCTAATTTACGATCGTGCCGCACTTTGTCCCGAACAGATATGCCTGTCGACTGGCGAACCGAAAGGATCGACCGATCATTCGACCCCTTGAGGTTTTCGATTATCTTCAGGCTAGTTAAAAGTTGATTTCGCTAACGATTGGGAAACTACCATAGTATGAAATTTTTTTTTCAAAATAGAAATTTTGATTATGAATCTTTTTATGGATGGAGAAAATTTTGAATTCTAAAATTAAATTTAAAAAAATAAAATTTTATCTAATTTAACTTAATTGAATAATAGTTAATAGAACTTAATAATATAGATAATGGAAATCTAATATTGAGCAAATATTAAAAATCAGAAAATTCTCGAGCAAATAGTATTTACTTACCTCTATGGAATAAAACAAGCTTCCTCAAAGTATGCTGCATTCTGAACGCATTTCATGCAAGCATGCGCAAAACAAACGCTTTATCTCGTCGGGGTTGACTCGCATGTATTTAAAGCCGAGTATAGTACACGAACTGGATAATCAGTAAGACACAAGTCTTTATCCTCCCTTTGTCGAGCGGCACTTCGCACAATGTCGTTGAAAGAATTCTCGCGGCTACGAGCGCAACGATTTCTCGAGGTTCGACAGCAAATGTCCATTAGCAACGACGATTTTTAAGGTTAAACGACGATTTATGGCGCGGTGCCCGTTCTCTCACCTTCTTCCTTTTTTTTTCTTCCCTCATTCTGCTACCCTTAGTTCTGTTCTCGTTTATTCGACAATTAGTATGAAAGTTGCACTATCAGTGAGTTACAGCATTCGGGAACAGGTAAGTAAGTTCCGAGTTTTTCGTAACGAGACTTCCGAATCATCAGGTAACTTTACAACAATGTACTGCTGACAGCGCCACTCGTCATGAAACACGATCACTAAAAGATTTGATCAAGATTTGCTTTAGCTAAGTGAATTACTGTGTTCGTACACGCGCTTCAATTGTTAGTTCTGATGCCGATTGCTGATTCGATCAATAATATTGGTCAATTGACTTACCATTATACATTTAGTTTTGTCTTCCATATGATTAGAATTATTAATCTTTAAACTGATATATCTATATAGTTGATTTAAAAAATTCAAATCAAAACAATAAATAATTTGCTTTTTGTTTTTTTTGTTTATTTTCTCTTTTATTTTTCTTTGTTTTATAAATAATTTTTCTTCCAAAAAAACATTTTAAACATTTTTCAAATTGAATATACACCAGTAAAAGACATGAGCGTGATCCAACTTGAGAAAATAAAAAGTATCAAACCTTCGATGTATCATTCCGCGTATTCAATTGAAAAAATTGAAAAAATAATATTTATCCCTCTACAATATAACGATAGGTTAGTCGTATAACGGCACCATAATTTTACAACAGAAGTGCGGCTCGTGGCGCGAAATAACAACCGAGAGACGTATCATTGAAAGGGTCCAGTTATCTGTAAGGGGTAACAGAGGGAGTCCGCGGCTAGAAATGATCGTGTACGAATGCAAAAGCAAAGGGCAACAGAGGCGAATCAGCGGGGCGTGACCGAGGGGGCACGGTAGTGCAATTGCGAGCCACGTGCCAGTCGCGTGGCACCAACCGACGATTGGGCCGCGATGCGATGGCATGTCGGGACGACGACGGCCCGACGGGACGCCGGGACGCCGCTCACTATCTCGTAATGTCCTATTCCAGTGCGTCATGTGCGAGAGGATCGTTGGGCCCAGCGGAGCACGACGGCACGCGACCACGGAAACCTCTTCTTCCTCTCTTTCCCTTTCTCCTCCTTTTCATTCGAGCTCGAATGTTGTCTGTTTGATTCGAATAGCTTGGATGTAAGGCAATGATCACCGCTTGTATAAAAGTAAATATTTACATATCCGTACAATATAGAAATACTCATGTTTTACGAGGAAAATAAGACTTGGATTGATAAAATAATAATTTTAAAATTTTTAAAAAATTTGCAAATCAGAAATTTATCGACTGTTTGATATATATTATCGATGTATGAACTTACACATTATTGACATGTTAGAAATACTGTTTGTTATGCCTTTGTTCGGTATTATTAAGCAAAATTACGTTTGATGACAAATAGTTAACTTATCATGACTTTTTTGAAATTATATATCCGTTGTTCTTCATTTAGGATTTATCGCTGGTAACGGGAAGATAATGACTGTATGATTATCTTAAGTATCATCCACTGTTTCGTTCCGTCTTCCGTATTTTCATCGCTATCAAGCTATCGTTACAAGATACGCAATTTACATTCTTCACACTCCTCTCTAACATTTTGTAAATGCAACCACTTATGTAAAAACAATACTGATGTACGAGTATAAATTGATTTTTTTTACTTCTTTTTTACATACTGATACATTCAATATTAAATTTCAAATATATATATTTCATATTCAATTCGCATAAGAATTTACATTTAAATTTTAAAATGTATTCTAATATTAAAATAGTGATATTTAGAACCATCTACCGGAATATCTTAGTACTTTCAAATATTGATTGCGCAATTGATTTCTGCGCATAATTACTAATAATTTCAATATTCTCATATAACATGTTTATATTATTTTATAAAAGATAAATAATATGCATCATTCTCGGCTATTTTCATTAAGCTTTCAAACTCATTTAGTTTCCGTATAATTTATTTTATGATTTTATAAAAATTTTTTTAAATATTTATTTTTTAAATATTTCATAATTAAATTTCTACTATAAAAAAAGTTAGAGATTAAGTTAGAAAATTCAGTGTAGAAATCGAATCATATTTATATGAATATTTATTTTCTTAAATTTTTACATTAAAAAAAGTATATTTTTTTATCTAAATTACTTTTAAATATTTAAAATATTTATAAATTTCTAAAAGAATAATTATATGAAATACACAAATAATCTTTTCAATGAAATTTCTATTGACGTCTATTCAAAGTAATTTCATTCGATATGATATATATATATATATATAGTATTATAATTATAAACTTTGACATTGATGCTATAATTTAGTAATAAATCATAATTAATAGGATAATAATTGAAAATCTATGCAGAAAGGAGAACGATAATATTTTTAAGCCATTCTAACGGTAAGTGAGATCAAAAGGCTGAATATAAAGCGAATATTAACGTGAAATGAGCACAAGTGCATGATTGTTCTACAAAAATATCTTACGACTAAAGTATACAAGCATGATTACAAACGAACCAACAGATGAGCTCATAGAACGGCTAATCTCATGTAACGGTATTGTTTCTTTCAAGTGTAAAGTTTGAAATTAATGACGTTTGATGAAAAATCGTTTATTTTTAATGAGAAAGTTTGAACTACACTTACTTTCAATAACAAATAACAACGGAAGTATTAAAAAGAACAAAAAAAATTAGGTTAAGTTAGTACATTTAAAAGTAACAAGGTGCTAAAAGCGACATTTGACTTCTATGCGACATGCAACCGAGAAATATGATTTAATTCGAACAATTTGATGTACGATTATCACGTAACCGTTGTGTACTCATGGGTAACGATCCGTGCAAACAAGCCAAAAGAGAATACCGCCAATAGAAATATCGCACTGTAAGCACGTGAATTCCAATGAGCCCGATGCATTTCGACCGTTACGCTCGAGACGGCTGCCATTTGCAACTAATCTACAAAATCTCCCGCCAAAACGGAGTATTCTCTTCCAACCGTGACGTAATTCGTTTTCGCAAATATATCTTTCAAGTAGAATCATTTTTATTCTATTTGACGCGAATAAAACCCAATTTTGTTTTCGGTTGATTGTTTAACCTGCACGAAAGACAGATCAATTTCGATTTAATACATAGCCCTGACTAACGAGTTATAAATTGGTCTGACTCACCCCACGTGAATGCTGTCACGCTTCATCGCCAATCAATTTTCGGTAACACGATCACGCGATCAATGATCAATAATCTGTTCTTATTCTTCTTATTATATTTTATCACCAATGGATAAAAATAATTAATATTAATTAATATTAATAAATATTTTTCGATATACTCGATTTATTATTAAAATTTATTATGAAATGAGATACTTTTAAAAAATCAACAGCAAAAAAGTTAACATTCGAAATATAATATTATTATATTAAGGCTTATTTATCAAATTATGAGCAATTGAAATTTGCAAAATGAAAGCATTCTTATTTACTAAGTAAATAATCTCAATAAGCCTCAATATGTTTTTATTTATTTATTATTATTGTGTTAATCTCTAGAATCGATCTTCCATAAATATATTAATATATATAATATAAATTGAAACTAATTGAAACTAATAGAACGATAAATCATTTAACAATTTAGTTACAGTGAACTATTTTTTACAAATATGTATAACATTAATCGATAAAACGTAAAATTTTCATATATATGTTATAAATTATCTGTTTTTTCCCTATTACACTATTTTTAATCATTATAAAAAAAATAATGGATAAATGACAAATTTTACAATATTCGTTATAAAAATTAGCGTTAGAGATAAAATTAGCGACTGATAACCAAGTCGTTTTTATTTATCAATCATCGATCGCTCTAATTAATCTGTCTGCCATCTTCACACGTCGTTAAGCACACCTTGCCTGCAATTATGTTACTTGTACGAACTTTAAATTACCCTCGACCCGGCACGCTTCTTACGTTATACGCTATTTATCTATGCACGCACATTTCGCAAATTTTATACCAATTTGACGTTGAATTAATACGATCGTAAGAGATCATAAGAGATGTTAATTTCACGTTTTAATTTTTGGCCAATTGAAAAGTGTATAAAATTATTACTTCCGTGTCTTAATTAATATTTATTATCTTTAAATATTATAATGTTAAATATCTATTTATTAAATATGACACGTGTCTCGTTCTGATTTGTGTATATTATTATGTATATTAGTCATTTTCAAAATATCGTATTCTTAGAAAGATAGAATATGAAATAAAAAAAAAAGTGTACTTTATTATTTATTTTTTTAACTTTTGGTGCAAATTAAAGATAATTCCTCAAATTTGAAACGATGAAATAAAAATTCATCAATTCAATAATTATTAACTTAAAGCAATGATTTTGTAAAGGATTCTCCTAAAATACAAATCACAAATGAATTTGTAGCAAGATCCTTGATTCTCGTGCGATGTTCAACGCGTTAAAAGCTGATTATCCACGATATTTCCATGGTACGATATTATACCTGTAACATTGTCAGACATGAGGATGACGAATCAGTGACGAGTAGTAATAGCGAAAGAAAAACGGGCATCCGTTGTTTCGAGGCTTGATCATGGTAATAATCACGGAGGGATATAAATTAAAGAAAGTAGCGTGTTGCCTGAAGGCCTCACCGTATCCTGCAGAATGGTCAAGATGACGAGGCAACCGTCAGACCTCGTACCCACTTCCTAGGTGGCGATGTGCCCGATGCACCTGGTCACCCGTTATCCCAGGATAACGTCATTGCTCCTATGATTCTCCTATTAATCCGTCTCTCTTCCTTATTTCCCCCTTTCTCCTTGTCCTCGATTTATCTCTGAAAAACATTTAGAAATGATACACGAACGATTATGCCGTACTTTCGTGTTGATCGAACCGATAGATCTCTCGAATATACTGAGTATGAATTCACGTACGTACAGAGAAATTATATCCGTCAAGAATATTTTCGCTTTTCCTCTTTCAACAATTCAAAAGTTTTAGGTTATGTCATTGGTAGATTCGTGTACAAACATATATATAATATATATATATATATTTTCCTATTTTTCTTTCGTTGTATATTTCTTCTTCTAACACATTGTAAACTATTAATATTCTTTTGTCTTATTGCTAACTGAAATATACACTAAATTTGTTCTTTTACATATCCTTCTTCCATTTTATACTACTCGACATACATATCTTTATACTATAATTTAATGCAATAATTAAACGATACAATTATAATACATTTTTCTTAACTTAATGTTTCAATGATAAATATTTAGAGATACATACAAAAAAATCGTATCTGTTAAGGATATTTTTTTCTTTTCCTCTCTCGACAATTCAAAAGTTTTAGGTTATATCAATGGTATATCAATGCATATTCGTATACAAATATATATTTCTCTATTTTTTTCTTTTTTCGTTATGTATTCGATATACTCTCAAATCTTCGATCCAGCATTGTAAACTATTAATATTCTTTTGTTTATGTTAACACATAAATCGAAATATACGCTGAATTCGTTCTCCATGCCACATATCCTTTCATCTCTTGTATCACTTGTCATGAATATACACTCATACACTCATGTATCCTTATACTAACTTCTGCAATAATTAAATGATACAATGATAGTACACATCTTTTCTAACTTAACGTTTCAACCACGGAATCCTGTTCGTGTCGAAAACATTACGGGGAAAGTCGTCCGTGAACGTTTGAACTTTGGTTTCACTTATCTCTCGTCATTTCTCCCGTATCATCGTCCAAGAGGTTTCAAGCGAATGACGATTTGTCTCTTTGAAGACGAGTAGACTGCGAATAGATCATCCGCCTCATACAATTTCGAAGAGATATTGATACGTCGAGGAGATATCGTTGCTTCGATACCCGGATACGTAACTCTTTCCAAACAGATTACGTCCAGTTGAATTTCACTTCGACCAGATGAAAAAATTGCCTATGCTCGGTTAATTATCCATGTTTGTATGAAAAGAAAGCGCGAGGATACACTTACGGATCTCTGTGAATGTTAACAATCTTTTGAAATCTAATTCACTTCGAAACTGCCTGTTTTCGTTTTCGTGAAATCTAGTTTCTGTTCGATGTACTTCTTTTAGAAAGAGAACATGTGTTGTTGTTGTAGATATTTATAAAAATATTTCCATAATAGAATATTTAATTCAGTATAATCAATATTATTTTATCTTATTTTTATTTCATACAATATCAATGCTAATTGTTCATTTGTTGATTCACACATAGATTTAACTTACAACATTTCTTTGATTTATTAAATAGTTCAGATATTTGTTCGTTAAACACAAATTGCAAATATTCATTACAATCATTGCTGAATCATTTATTTATAATTATCATCAATACGCAACACGCATATGCAATAGGGCTAATTATTTATTTTTCAAGCAAATCCTAACCTAGTCTCTAGTGCATTCGAATTTATTCATCGTTGATGAAAATTTATCGCGATTATCAGTTAATTAACCATTATTATGACAATATTTCTTTCGTAAAAATTGTTCGAATAGTCAACACGTACGAATTTGTTCACGTATCGAAGAGGAAATCACACTATGTGTCTATGATTTACACTTGTATCAGCATCTCCACACGTAACTGCGTCAAGGATAGTTTGCAAGCATGACGAAGCTTCGCGGGAGCCGGAAAATCGTTAGCTAGGGTATTCTGAAGTCGATGAGACCCGAGTATCTTTACAGACAAGCGCCATCATGTCGAAAAGATTTCCTCCAACGAGGTCTCGTTACGAAGAAAGCGTTGTGGAAGGAAAAGTAATCGTTTCAGAGTAGAATTTGTAAAGGAAATGTATATATGCGTACAATAAAATATGTAATAACATTCGAGTGATAAATATAGATTTCTATTTAAAATTGAAAAATTCGCATAAAGAATAATTCTTATTTATTCGTTGATATCTCTAAATATCATTAAAGTATTCTGGATTCTCCACACTTTCTTATATTACATAATCAATAAAAATCTTACTTTTTATTTATAAATATATTATTATCATATGATAAACATTACATTATATTAGCAATTATTGTTACTTTTGGCATTATTAATTAATATATAATACGCTAGAGGGTACCACATTCAATATTTGTCGAATAAAAGTGGGGATATAATTTAAAATATAATGCAACTCTTCTTTACCTACGTTCTAACCTACGTTTTCCTTAATGCAACTGGGAAATTACGTTATATTTACTAATTGTAGGTTATAAACGTCCTAAGAAATAAACAAAGAGTACATGAATCTTCGAATTTTATTGGGCAATTATCAAATTATTACCGTTTTTAATTATACCGCACTTACTGGAACGACTGAAAAGTAACTGTATGCGTATAAAAGACTATCCGCGTTGATGTTAATGAAACGGTACACTCTAAGCATCATCGTGTTTCATCATTATTTTTACGAGTGTAAACGATGCCATAATGAATTCGAGAAGAATTATCGTATCCTTGAGTTATATCTTTCAAATGAGTTCTACGCTTTTTATCGACAAAATATACATTTTTTTGATCAATGTCTTGGTTTTTTTTTCTTTTTTTATTTAAATTGATTCACAAATGAGAGTTTTGCTCTTTCTTTTTGATTATAATTTTAAAGTTGAATCGCAGGTCGTATTCATCGGGATAATGGTGAAACGGTAGTATCATCTACTCTCGCCGTGACTTTTTCAAACTCCAATCATTGATACGAACCGTTATGTAGAAATTAATGGATGTCTTCTCCCTGCATGAAGCATTAAACAAGCCGACCTCGTTGCGACTAAATTTATCATTGTTGCAATTTATCCATCAACCGTGAAATTAATAATTACCACGGAAATTATGCTTTCACTAGGTCAGCTTTAAAAGTTCATACGCGATATATCTGTTTAAATCTGTTCAACATTATACCTACAATTATTTTTAACTAATAATCAACAAATTTTATCACGCTTTATCGATATTATAAATAAATTTCTAAGAAAATTTCAATCATACAAATAACAAATTCTCAAAAATTATCTATTATTAATTACCATGGTACGAGGTATTCCTATAAATTTTTCGTGATCACTTTCATCTCATATAAATCTAATATGAAGAGAAACAAAGAATTCATTTATGGTGTCAGATATTGCGTAGGATAATACTTAGTCAAATGTAAATTCGAAGAAGTAGCCAACGCCCACGATCGTCTATTTTTCCTACGATTAACGAGCTGTTGGTGGAAAAAAGGGCAGAAATTGGCAGGGCCTGCATCGTTTTGCGCCTTTGGCGCAACTCAAAAACTCTGTAGCTAAACCTGTAATTAGGACACCTCGGTGTGATTCTAATTAGGGGCCTTGGTTTTGCCATAAATCTCCGCCTGTTACGGGGGTCATGTTTGAACGAACCCCGTAAGGAATTGGATCCTTAAATCATCTGGAAAATCGAAACCTCGTTGGAATCGAGAGTCGGTAAAGCTTATGTTTGCCTTATTTATTTATTAATCCAGTTATTCAGTTTTTTTCTATATTATATCTTTTTTACAAAAAAAAAACAATTTTTTTTACTTATCTCTCTACATGGACAGTTAATATATCAAATTATCATCACAAAGTCTAATACATGAATCCATTGATTATTTGCGGACATCGAAACGATATACGAACCTCTGCGTTATATTTATTTACCAAATTTAATTACTAATTATATTGATTCAACAAATCCTTTGACAAAGAACAAAAATCGACGGTAAAATCAATATTGATACACACAGTCTAATGCAACGAAGTACAATGTTTATATACATTGGCTTAGTACATTCACTGGTCCAACGTGTGAAGTTAGTATTAATTCTTGAATAAACATCGACTTCACGTTTCAAATCCAATTAACGTTGATCGATTCTCGAACGTGTAACAGAAAGGTGTGCTCGAAGTGAATGTATACGCATCGAATCACGAATCATTACGTTGAAAATCAGCCTCGTCGAACTGTAACTGTGCCGTGGTCAACTAATAATCAATTCGTGCCCTTCAACGGCCGCAATAAATTTATTATCGGTGGAGCCGGCCGACAGAACGATCCTCGCCATTATAGATCGATGTGTGCGCAAGCGTGACAAACATCGAGAGGATTGGATCTCGATGTATGGCGAGTTGATTGCATTTGCATATATCCATTACGCGAACATTCGAAAAAATGGGATTTCTTTTGAAGATTGGATGCGTGGCTTCCTGTGTATTTTTCGCTGGATACACAGTTACAACGTAGCGATTTATTCGTTTTTTTTTTCATCCTTGCTTGCACCACTCATAATCGAAGACTTCGATGTTCAACTTAGATGTCATAAATCACGCGGTAGCTTGATTTCAAGCTAGATGAAATGATTGGTTAAATAAAATTATTCGAACCAAAAAGAGAGAGAAAGAAGAATTTGTCGTTGTATTGAAAATCATAGCGTTGTTAGGTTAGGTTACAAAAGAAAGAAGCATCAAGTTAAGTGAAAAAGGATTAGAGGTATGTTGCTTTCCCTACTATTACATAAATGTGTAAACAATATATGATATGTTTTGTGTAAAAATAATTATTCGTTTATTAAATTTATAACGTATATTTTCTACCAAATTTTATCTTATATAATTATTCTTTAATTTTTTCTCGATTGACGAAAACTGTACAAACAATCTTACAACCTTAGTGAATTTATTAAATATTAGCTAGAAAAAATTAAAAACAATGTTATAATTTTATCAAATTAAATTCGTTCCAAAATTATCTCGTATTATTCAACGGATCATTATCTCGTTTACTTTATCGCGAGTTAGGCGATGAACGATGTATAGTCGAAGCACATCTTTTCCATCTATTAATTTCGATTTTTATTTTTTTTAATTTGTAATCAAAGAGGGATAAGTCGAAGCATCGAAAAAAGGTTTCACGATCAGGACGTTGTTTCGTCGCTATTATTACGCCACACAAAATTGGTCAATCACAACGAATACGAGTAATTTACGTCAAATGAACCTCACCAGGAAACTGTCCCGACTTGGAGCGTGACCGTTGTACGATCTATCGATCCTCGTATTAGCCGAGGGATCCATTATGTTGCAGCTTCACCATCTTCTCTATGCAAAAAGAATCTCATGTATCGTAAAAGCTTATTACACGTGCATCTACGTTTACTTTTTAACATGAGCGTATTTTACGAAATAATCGTACGTCTATAAATCATCGCCTATTATATTAAAATCTTTTTTTTTTATTTATTTATTTTTAGACATGGAATCTCTATTTTAGAATCAAAGTTTTGTGTAAGAAAAAAGAAATGGTTCTTGAATCGAAATCAATATATTTATTTGGCTGGATTTAATTCAGGTACGTGAAAGATGAGCGATAAAAATAAGATCATTGAGAATAAGAATTTTCTCGATTATTATATTTATATTAGATTTATTAAAAGAATTATTACAAATATTTGCATTTCTAAATTTTTTTTAACATTTTTGTCCAACAGGTTAAATGAAGCTAACACCAAGATTTATAAAAACATATATGTATCATTGAATTTCTCTTTTCGTATGCAAAAACAAGATCGTTACAAGATTCATCATGCTGGCAGAAAATAAACAATACGATAAAAATTTGTAGAGATTCCTGTTAAAAAAAAAAAAAAAAAAAAGAAAAAAGAGAAAAATAATTCTCAAGAAGATTATACTGCCGACGACAGTACCCTTTTACAAATTAATGCACGCTCGTGGGCGTAGACCCGCCACATCTCGTGCATAAGCACACGTTTTTCGTGATGGGTCGGGCACGGGGAGGAATCGGCTCATTTGTTGCGTATTAGCGGAGGATAATTAGGTTTCTCGAGACTGCCGCCTTTTGCGAAAGGCAAGCGACTTCAAGAGTCTTCCGAAAAAAAGAGAGGAGGGAAACGAATGAGCTACGCCTACCCCTAGAAATTTTCGTCGTGAGAAGGAAAATCTCGAAAATCACCGGTTGCCAATCGAAAGTTAATCGATTCCGACGATTTTACATTTTCCTTGTCGATATAATAAGAAAAGATAAACAAGATCGACTTATAATTGTATTGTCTATAATCTAATTGAACAAATACTTGTTACATTAAAAATAAAATAATTGTATTTATGTTATTAAGATAATGAGACAGAAATTGAATAGATACTTGTTGTTACATTAAAAATGAAAAGAAAATAATTATATAATTTTTGGATGAACATATTTAAATTGTATTTATGTTATCAGGATATACACAGAAATTGAATGAATACTTGTTATTACAAAAAATTGAAAAGAAAATAATTTTTGGATGAACATTTAAATTATATTTAAATTATCAAGGTAATGAGACAAAAGTTGAATAAATGTTTGTTATATTAAAAATGAAAAGAAAATAATTTTTGGATGAACATTTAAATTATATTTAAATTGTATTTATGTTATCAGGGTAATGAGAGAGAAGTTGAATGGATATTGGAATGGAGTTGATTATTATTACATTAAAAATGAAAAGAAAATAATTTTTGGATGAACATATTTAAATTGTTGTATATTTATGTTATCAAATTAATGAGATAGCAGTTGAATGGATATTTATTGTTATGTTAAAAAAATGAAAAGAAAATTTTTAAATGAACAAATTTAAATTATTATGTTATTATGGATAAACATATTTAAATTGTATTGTTATCAAAGTAATGAGACAGAAGAAAAGAGACAGCAATTTTTACAATTTGCAATTCTTACAAACAACACTGATCTAGAATGAAGATTTTACAAATTAGACGTTACAAATTAGATCGTTGGGATGCTTTACAAAACTTGTCAACTTCTTTCCGTTCTCGGAATTTTTCTTCTTTTTCTTCTTCTTCTTTTCTTCCTCGACGTATTTTACGACACTTTAAATACTGGGAGGCTGAAAAGTGTGGACAAATTTGACTGGTTTACGAGTCAAGCCACTCCATCTACATTCTTTCTCCCTTTTTTCCCCAACTTTCTCCTCTTTTTTTCTTCACAGATACTTCCCCGATTAATCCAAAGTAACACACAAGTGAAATTTGAAGAAACGAAATTGCTGATAATCTTTATATAAAGAAAAATTTTTGCGAAATAAAAGCCGTTCCAACATCCTCGAAGATACGAAACAGATTTACGCCTTTTATTATTGATCAATCTCATCGCATTCACATTATTTTTTATCTTGATATAAATATCAAGATTAATTCTCGAGTTTGCTTTCCCATTTAGAATAGCGACAATATATATGTATATATATTTGAGAGAAAGGTTAGAAAATTCAAGAAATTATATATATTTCTTTATTTTTGTGCACATATTTCTTCCATATTAATCGATATTAAAGGCTTTACGAATTTCTTAAATTCATCTAATGAGCACATATTATCACAATTAGGAAATTTGAGAACTCGAATATTATCCTTATTTTTATAAAGTACCTGTGAACAATAATGATAACAATAAATCAAATTGTAAAAAATAATAGAAATTAATTTTGAAAAGTTTTAATTTTATGTCATTCTTTTTAATCATTTTTATTAATCATCTTTCAATTTCAAAAATAATATCTTGTATAAATTTATTTTTTATAGAAAGTACGTTTTTACCTGAACATAATATTCATTATCGTCTTCGTGTAATTCAAACATCAGACTATTACCATAGTAAGGAATTTCATTGTCGAAATTATCCAATGCAGAAAGTATACATGCGATATTTGGATCATGCGCCGCATACATAAACGCTTTTCGCGCATCTTTTTTGCTTATATAATCATTAACATGATTCAACCATTCGCGAATCCATATTCCTGTCGAATGAAACAATTGTTAATAGTATAATAAATCGATGAAATCACGTTATATTAATTTTTAGAATTTTTTTATTTTTCGATAAAAATAAGAAAAAAAATGATAACGAAATTTAAACTTACCAGCTAATATTTGCTTCGATTCCAGAGTACGAGTACGAATCAAAATATCGTATGTAGCTAATTCGTCAAGTTTTCCGTAAGGAAAAACTGATTTCGTCCATTCTGGTAATTCTAAACCAATATTTCTCTAAAAAAAAATTATTCCAATTTACATTTTCTATATAAATAAAAAAGTATGTTAATTATCTTTAATCTTTTTCAATTAATTTCAAAAGTTGAAAAGATACCTGATCGAATAAATATTGATATAATAAAAGCACATTTGATTGTGTGATGTTACCACCTGTGTGTTCGGACAAATATTTATAAGTATCTTTGTTATCTTTCTCAAATTGTATCACATCTTTGTCCGTTTTTTCCACTATGTTTCTCAACGTATAATATTTTGCAGAATACTGAGTATTATAAAGGCAATCCATAGTAATTGGCATTGTCCATACAGGTATAGGTTGCCAATTCAAATCTGAATTCCACCTAAAATGAATTTTTATAAAATTATCTTATATAGTAATATATTTGTTAAATTGGCAACCATTAAATTTAGAACCTTTGTTGTTTGGAAGGTGGATATAGTCCAGCTGCCACGAGTTGTCCACTCATTACAGTTCTATCTATCTCGTCCGAGCGAAACCAAATATTTTCTTTCGTGTAAATTTCTCCCAATAAATCCTCGTATCTTTCTCGAAAGAATTGGCCAACTTTGTACATGGTCGTTTTACCAACCTACGTAAATTAAAATTAATTCGCGTTATTTAATCGAATTCATTTCTTTTTTTGTATAACATTCGAAAGAAAAATTATAATCGTACGAATTAATTAGAATGATTAAAAAATGATTATACGTACATTTGTTAAACCTCCTTCTCCCGCTGGCTCGTAAGTATAATTAATATAAGGATCGTTGGGATAAAAATTGATATTCGATGGCATTTTGTTCCCATGTCTAAATATCGTCTGTACAAGTTTCAGTTCTGCCAAAGATGCTCGACAACAAAGGAGGCAAACGATGAATCTTAAAGTCCACGTGGTATTCATCGTTCTAAAAATAATTGAAAAAATAATTTAACGAATAAATTTGTGTATAACTTTATTCAATTTCACTCGATGTAATAATTTTATATATTGTATCGTGTATATTAAAATAGAAAAGATTCCATGTAATACTTTCTTTCTATTTTTATTAAATAAATCTTTCTACTTTTGTGATATCGATAATTATATTACAAAATCTTACCGAATCTTGCGTGTTGAGCGTACTTTTATTTCGTTCGAGCAACGTTCATATGTTTATGGAAGATAAAGCTACGAAGAATTAGTACTTTAAAATATAAAAAAAAATCTAATGTCAGTTTTATGTAGGGGACAATGGGTTTATCTAACTAACGATAGGCTATCGAAAAATGTCATAACGAATCGAATACTTTGTTTCATTTTTTTTTTTTTTACAAAATAATCTAAAAAACAAACTCGAAAAATTGAAATAAAATTCGAAAAGGAAAATTTCGCAAATATTCTCCTCTTATGTACACTATTTGTTATATACACATATCTAAATTGAACTTGTATTTTATGTATGACGCGTTAACTCGATAATTATTTTACAAATATTGATATTCAAAAATGTATATATTGTTATAATTTCGAATAATAATATTTGAATAATGATTTTAAAAAGTACATTATATACACGACAATGCTTTAAAATTTTAATCTATTATTAATTTTATTAATCTATTATTAATCTATTATTTTTTATATTAATCTATTAATTTAATTAATCTATTAATTATAATATTATATAAATTAATAGATTAATCTATTAATCTATAATTAATTTTATTAATCGATTCTTATAAACTTTATTATTGTTTTATTCCATCGTATAATGAAAAATATTGATATCTTTAGAAGAAGATGCACCGTTATCTACAAACAACGTCATTCACTTGTAATTTATCAATGTTCAAGTTTTCCATTATTCTTAAAATATTGAATTTTTCAAAGATGCATGTGTATATAATTGTTTTACACTTTTTTTCCAACATTTAAAAAAAAAACA
This sequence comes from Apis cerana, assembly GCF_029169275.1. NCBI lineage: Eukaryota > Metazoa > Arthropoda > Insecta > Hymenoptera > Apidae > Apis > Apis cerana. Next base: position 12,780,207 of record NC_083856.1, read on the forward strand.
AAAATATGATAAAAAAACACACGTACAATTAATACATCCAATATAAATTATAAATTAATATAAACCAGATTACAGATACGATTCCATAAAACATTAACCTAAATTTAAATTGGACGTCATCTCGAGTTGGTTTTATTAATACAGGAAGGGAAGAAAAATTAAGGATAGAATTCTCACTATTATTAAAATAATCAATTACTTAATATATATATAAACATACATACGTTTGTATAGTTCTGTAAAAATTATCCTTCCCTATTCGATGGAGAAGGAAAAAAGAAAAAGAGGGAAGAAGGATTAAAAAATTAGCGGTCGTTGGTCCGTTTCAATTTTTGGCGATAATTCGATAAGTGGAATCGCGTCGGGAGAAGGAGAGGGAGAAGGAAAGAAACGAAAAGGAGGAGGGAGAGAAAGAAGGGAAAAAAAAGAGAGAAAGAAAGAAAGAAAAAATGGGGCGGTTGCCGCGTCTGAAGCGCGGCAGGAACGCGGCGCCTCGTGTTCTTTCTCTCGTCTCTCCTCTCCCCGGCCGCGAAAGGAGAGCCCCCAGCGAACAAGAAGGACGAAGGAAGACGAGGGGCGTGTCCGGTCGCGCGGCTTCTACAAAGAGATGCCCACTTCCCTGTCGACCCCTTCCACGCTCCTCCACGGGGATCCCTTCCACGTGGGCCCCGGGAGTCCTCCGTTCCCCACCATAGGGCCCTAAGAAAAGCGGGCAGCATGGTCCAGACCACGAGATCCCCGGTCACTAAAGTCAGTTTACGCAACGCTTCCGTACGCGAACCATATAACGCCATTCGCATCCTCCGCGATCCTCGTCTCCCCTGTAACGAACATGATATCTCCTCCTTTCCAAATTTTCAACTTCCTTTGAGTTCCCTTTTTCCTCTCTCCCTCCTACTTTTTTCTTTCTTCATCATTTTTCCGGACGAAATGACGGAATTCGTTTAATCAAGCGATAATTCCTCCTTCCTCCTCCTCGAGGGAGAGAGAGAAAGAGAGAGAAAGAGAAAAAGACAGTAGTAGTGTTTTTACTATGCGTTGAATCGTCATATAAATATATATATATACATACATACATATATATCGAAGAAGAGAGCGAGAGCGAGAGCGAGAGCGAGAGAGAGAGAGAGAGAGAGAAAGAGCGAGAGACGAGAATGACCACTTACGCCAGCTTCCAGCAATACGAGGTGTTGGATTCGGAGGGTTACGGGTCGGCGAGTAGCCCGGAATCGAATCCGCGTAGCTGGGCCCAACAGGAGATATACCCTCAACCGCCGAGATCTAGGGGTAGCAGTTGCGGGAGCGTGAGCTCGGTCGATTGTCAGAATCGCGAGTACCAGGAGATCGGCGCGACGAACGGCACTTTCCGCTTGGCCGCCACCCCCGCTTCCTTCAACCTCGAAACCGAGTTCTACGAGTCCTCTTACTATCAACAACAAGCTTGCCGGAACGAGCATCATCATCATTGCCATCATCATCATAATAGTAATAACAATAATCATCACCATCATCACCACCACCATCATCATCATCATCATCGTGATCACGAAATCGGCCACTCCTCGAGCGGATGCAACTCGAGGACGATGAGGGAGAAGAACGAGTGCGCGAACGTTTACGACGGATGTGTGACCGTGGCCCGTGCCGATTTCTCCACCACCGGTCAAGATGGTAAACAGAACGTGCCGCCAAAAATGGACCAGCAACATCATCATCATCATCAGCGCAACACGGATACTTTGGGGAACGACAGGTGCGATTTCGTCGGGCAGAGCGAGGAGAGCTTCTTCGGTATCCCGAAAGGTGATGGTTTTTTGGCTAGGAATAATAGCGGGGAGAACTCTTATGGGCAGAGGAGCGACATTGTTTATTTGGGTGGCACGTACGCGTCCCATGTGCAGAGGAACGAGGGCTACGTTGTCGAGCAGGGCGAGGGGGAGGGCGGGAAGCGCGACACGGCCAGGTACCAGGGGAAGATCGAATACACGTCCGGTGAAAAGACGAGGGAGAGCGTGCATCACAACAGGATGAAAAACGGGACGACGCCTGGTATAGAGGTGTTGAGGAAGAGACGGCTGGCCGCGAACGCGCGGGAAAGAAGAAGGATGAACAGTCTGAACGACGCGTTCGACAGGCTGAGGGACGTGGTACCTAGTTTGGGCAACGACAGAAAGCTGAGCAAGTTCGAGACTCTGCAAATGGCGCAGACTTATATCGCGGCGTTGTACGAGTTGCTGCAAAGAGAGTGAACTTGGAACATTTTGCGAAAACGTGCGACTGATCGTCCAGCGATCGCTTCTATTCGATAAATTTGTTCGATGAAACTTACAAGTGGATAATTTACGTTGGACCGATTGAAGAGGAACGATGTCGCGACGCTTGATCGACGTTGAAAGGTAAATGACGAAATGTCGAAAAAAAGGTTCGAAAATCGACGAGAATCGGTCTCGTTCCCGCCCGATAGTTTAATTAGCGATAATTGGTGCGCGCAAACACGTCGCTAATGCTTTTCCCTCCGCGCGGCCATGTTGCCAGATTCCAGGATATTTTTTCATAGATCGAATCGCGATTGCCATGCGTTGATACGCGAAACGAGCCTCGATGTAATTCCAGTGTTCGCCAACCTGTGTAAAGCGATGAAAAATGAAAGAAATCGAAATTAAACGAACATCTCGCGATCAACAGGTTGGGGATCGCTGCTTTCAACGAATATCGTAAAAAAGTATATACGCGGCTATCGTGTGTTTAGTCGTAGGATTCGTGTAAATATTTGATTAGACGCGATTAAGTTATTGTGACGTTGTTTAGGTAATTGTGTACATATATATAAAAATAGGAGATCTCTCGATGATCGATCCGTGCGATAGCGAAGAAAAAAGTGAACCTATTTCTTCTCTGAAACAGCAGAGAGAAGAATTATGTTTCTCGTCTTTGGCTCGAGAAAAAATAACATCGCGATGTCGCTATGTGAAATACGCGACGGGCATACTTTCTTTTCTTTTCTCTTCTTAGTGGGATGATTTTGATTTTATTTCCGATTAAAAGAATCGATCGAATAATTTTCGCGAAAGGAAATTTACCGTGACGATAAATAATAACACGAGGATCTCGTCGATTACTTTTTGAGATGAACCAAAGAATCCGTTAACAGGTTAAGAAAAAAGACAATGCGTCGCAGACAATTATTTTTCCAATCACGATCATGTATACTGGCCGGTTCGAATCGTACAAGGTGTTGATATATTATCGTGATACATTCTCTTTTAGAGGATCGATTCGAGAGGCGAAAACAATCAACGATCATCCTTCGAAAATGGATATATGTTGACATCCGATAATAAAGAATAGGGCGGAAGACAAAAGCGAAAAAGGACAGGTTGTTTGGATGGTTTCCCGCGATGTTTCTCCCGCAATTAGGGATATGCAAAAATGAGAGGACAAATGGCGGTGGTCGGCCACCTCCACTTAGCAGTCAATCACAATTAAATACAATTTTGCGCGAGCTTCGGCCCCTGGTAATGGCGCAAAAAGAGAGCAAATTGAAATCTCCTAGCTGACAGAATGATAGATGGTGGCGCGCAGACGCGAAAACACGGGGGACGGAGAAAAAGAGGGATAGAGATGGAACGGCGGAGAGTTACCTTCCCCGCAGAACGCCGCTGTGAGAAAGCTGCTGCTGTTGCTCCTACCTTTGCTTCGAGCCGAACAACGGGCGAAAATGCAAAAGTGGAAGACCAATGTCTTCTTGAAGAAAATATATCGTTTAGAGAGAACAACTATACACGTTACGCGTATATTCGATCAAACTCTATCCAGTTTTCCGTTATTCCATAATTTAACGTGACTACGCGAAATCCTTCTGATTGCCATTGTTGTTCTCCCTGACGATTGAAATTGCGCTCTAATACACTTTTGAAACTGGTCACCACGTTTTCTCACTTAATTCGACGTTTTTTTAAACCTCTTGGTAATAACTATCCAGGAAAAAGTAATTGATAACCATGCAATTGATAGTAACGAAATGTCGCGCATTATCGCGCATGGTCAATTAAGCTAGATAGAAATTATCACTCGCCTGAAAATGATAGCGACGATTAATCCGATTCGAACAAAAAAAACCGACCTCTTTGTGATCCGTTACGAATCTATTTCCGCCTAAAAATCTTCTGTTAAAATCCGATACAAAGATTTAATCGAAGAGAAAAGAAGACGTTCGTGAAGACGGCGAGCGAAGGAATGTTTTCGTTCCAATATATAATCGAATACTACTATCGATCGAGATTTTATATGGACGAATAACGAGAAAGGATACGCTTTGGATCCATTCGTGTAATAGGTTAGGTGTTGAGTCGATAGAGGTCGTGATCGCGGCGGTAACGCAGGCAGTTTGTTATTCACCGTGGAAAAAGCGGATTTGCCACGCGTGGTTTTCTTCGTTTCGCGTGGATATAAGGTAATATAACGTGGATTCTGGACAGAGACATCGTGTCACCCGAGCGGAACGTGTTTTCAGAGATGCTTCTTCAGAGTTTTGCAATCGATTCGTTTGCCGGTTTCTCTTAGATTCTCGCTTCCTGCCGCGCTGAAAGAGTTTTCTTAACCTCGTCGGGGGGGATAATGGCACGTAATGCGCGCATACACGGAGTGTTGATATATTTGTGGATCCATTCTAAACAATTATTTGTCCGATTTTTATCCGAATCAATTTCGTTTAATGCAAAAGAACATCAATCGGTTATCAATTTTTTTATTAATCCCTGTATTTATCCTTATTAAGAATATTATATATATCAAGAATCCAAAGATTTTTCGCAAATATATCAACAACCTTCAATCGTGGAAAGAGATACTGTGAGCGTTATCATGATATAAATTCTACAGCTTTTTATTGATATTTGAAAATTACCGTGAGCGGTAAATTAGAAGGGCGAAAATTCGAAAAAGATCGACCCTATTTTTTTTTCAAATTTAAACCTCGTCGTTCTCCATTCGTTTCGTGGATGAAACGCGTAGTTGGTTTCTTCTCGCGTGCTCGTCTTAGACGATATTATCATAACTCGCTTCTAATTTGCAGACAAGCGACCAGAGAAACGTAAAAGAGACAAAGGGGAGGGGAGGGAGTCTTTTTCGAACGGCGCCCTTCAAATTACGGTGTTTCTCGAAAGTATTGGACTCGAGGATTCGAGAAATGATCGAACTATCATCGTATAATAAACATCGTTGTTTCTTTACCAGCGAGACGAGTGGTGAGATTATGCAAATCGGAAACAGGCGAATTTTGCAAAGCAATTGTTTTTTTCTTTTTTTTTTTACGTTGTTTCGGATCGATAGCGCTGCCATCGAGAGTACCTTTGTAAATAAATTGTACGTTTTATATACATTAATACGACGCTAGTATGGTAAGACTTAATTTAAGAGGAGATTTGAAATAAGCAAAGCAAATTCCCACCAATAATGTTCCTCTAAAGAGACCAAATGTATTTAAGGATGTGCAATGTTGAATAAAAAAACACATTGGAAGATTCGATGTTTTTTTCCTCTTATTTCATCCGTTGCGTTCAATCCCACATCCTAACTTTTCCCTTTTTTTTTATTCGCAAACTTATTCTTTTTTCACTCATCGTTTCCAACGAGAGAGAGAGAGAGAGAGAGAGAGACAGACAGACAGCAGAGAGAGAGAGAGAGAGAGAGAGAGAGAGAGAGAGAGAGAGAGAGAGAATTATGGAGATTTCGTTTGAACGAAAACGGATGATCGAAAACGCTAGCAAGTATACGATTGGGACCGGGAAGATTATCAAAATCGATCGAGTCTGCCTTCCATAATTTCCAACTCGCGGAATGAAGGCTCGATCGAGTCGTGTCGATCGTCGGTGCATAAGGATGCACATTCGAGCAGAACCGCCTAAACTCTTCCTCGAGGCCATCGATTTTTTTTCCAGGAAGCCTAGGATATAACTGCGCCGACAATTTCGAGGACGCGACGAAAAAATAAATAGCCACTTCTCTCCAGACCCTCCTCGATGCTCGAAGGGATACGACGATGAAACCGTTTTATCGGCTCATTAAGCTAATTGAATTTTCTCGATTTAATCTCTTACCTATTATTTCCTTTCTCCTTTTATTTTTGCGTGTTGAATACACACATACACATATACATACACATACACATCGATATACACGCGTTAATAAATTCTTTATGTAAACGCGATAAATAGAAATATATTTTTTATATCTTTCCAAATTATCGCAACACGATTATTCGTTATTGTTTGTTTGATGTTAACACGAATATAGAAAATTTGATTTATCGATTGGTGGAAATTTGTCGAGCGTCTCTAAACGCGCGGAAAATAAAAGAAAATAAAAGCACAGGGAGAGGGGCACAAAGCGCGCTTAACCGCCGATTTCCATTGGAAGTTGAGCAGCGTACGGGTAATTGGTATCTTACGCGGTCGTTGGGAGAATAAATCGATCGTAGCGAACGTTGTTGGGTTTGATAGAATGCCGGATAGCGGCTCGCACAAAGCGACCTTCGTCTGGTCGAGTGAACCTGTGCTACCAGCCAGACAAATTGATACCAGGCAACGCACTCACTCTCCCTATCTTTTCCGCCTGTACACGGGGGTACCTTACGTGCCTCGAGTAAGTACGGGCGCATAACTCGCACACCTCGATATGCTTCGAAACGATCCAAGCCGGCTAGCTTATGCGCCTCTTACAACCTCGTATTAACTCCAAATAGTCCATCTCGCGTTTATTCTTTGGATTTCGACGAATCGAGAATAAAACGAAACGTGCGCGACATCGAAGCGAAAAAACTATCCGATTCGAACCGTGTCGCATGGCAGTTGTGACGAGTGGAGATACAGTAAGACCGTATTTTACTAATCGTCAAAAATGTGCGCGGTAGAAAATTCTGGAACTTTTATTTCGGGAATTAAAATGCAATGAACGAAATTTTATTGTACGTTAAAACAAAAATATTTCCCGATTAAACGTAACGATCGAATGCCGGTGTCTGAATTAAAATAGTATTTACACGTTAAATTGAATTACAAGTTAGTTATAAGATTGTTCGTAATTCAAGTGTTTTTTGTCCGTCATTGGTGACGAGACGATTGTGTCGGTAAATTAGATACACTGTAGTATCCCTCGAGTGTTTCAGTCGGTGACGATTACAAGTCGTCGCAATAAAGTTAATGCGCGTTACTCCCCGTACAATGGAGTAAACCGTCGTTATCGCGATTACTGTTATTATCGCAATTATCACGATTGCTCTAGGATAAGGTTCGTCGAACGGTAATAAGCGTGAATTACGCTTTCAGATGGGAGAAGCTGCGAGATGTTTCTGCGAAATGTATGAAAATTAATAGCGCGTGCATGTTTATGCATATTTACGCGCATTAAATGCATAATAGTCTAACTACGCTTAAATATTACGCGAATATTTTTAATCGAATATCTATATAAGATATCAAATATTTATTTCATTTTATAGTTTGTACAATTTATTAGAAAAGAAGTAATTCGAATAAAGAAGTGCAAACATTCTCACATAAATCGCTTTATATACACTGGACCTCCGTAACGCAGAACAGTAGGACAGGTCCGGGTTTCTTGATGTCTACATGACTTTGCTATTTCCTCGATCTCGTTTGCTACGCGTCAACTTCGGTATTATGCGCTGCTCGGCGAGACACGTCGATGCTCTCTTGCGTCGTTCAAAAGCAATTCAATGCCTAAATTTCATCGAGCGATACGGGCACAATGACTTCACGAGTGAACGCTTCGTAAAGAGAAATTTCGAAATGTTACATTTCCGATGAATCTTTCGAACAAACGATTTCTCGTCATCGTTTATCTCTTTGATTTTACATCGTCCAATATCCCCAATTTGTAAAAAGTACAAACCATTCCCCTTTTGTAAAGTTTGAGATTAAGATAAAAATTCCCAACTCTTTCATACCACTTCCTAAATAAAAAATTGTCCAATCCCTTTGAACGAAGCAAAATCACTCGTTGACAATGGATGCGTAGAAGCATGTCCTGCTTGACTGCACAATTACCGCGCGACCACTAATACCACCTTTCTCGAAAAGTCCCTAGCACAATAACGGTTAGGCAGGAGACAACGCGAGCAATCTTTGGCGGAGCAGAAGAGAATCGGCATAGAATCGGGAAGAAGAAGAAGAAACGCGTTGTACGGCCGTGGCATTGATGATTCGCGCATTCCTCGTCGGATTAATCGATTTAACGGTTGGGGGACGGGGCAGTGTCCACTGCTATATACCAATGCTGCTATAATTCGATGGAGTGGCGTTGAGCGTACATCTCTGTTTGGCGCGTCATCCACGTCCGATTCCATTGACCGTGCGTTTTCGCACTGTCACCGCGTAACCGTTCACCGAACAGAGAGGACGGAGGATAATATGAACGGATCGTTAATTCCAAGGATACAACATCGAATACAACACGGAAGCCACGCGCTTTCGAAATCGAAATATACGAATTATGAAATTTTTATACGATTTTTTATATCTTGATATCAACCAGATATGCACGTGTATCGCGACGAGAGATCGAAAGTTTATATTAAACGGCAAGCCATATAACAATGGATCGAGATTACGAGAGTTTATAATCGATCTGTATCTGGCATTGAGCGCCAACGTACGACCCGTGCTGTCTCGATCGCGCGTCGATAATTAAAATAGCCAAGCGTTCGTACGCCTCTCCCTTCTATCTCCTATCTCCTCTATCGCGGACATTCACCATGGAGAGAAAGACATCAAGCCGCAAATCGTCCCTCCATTTCACGGTTCGTAGCAACGTATTCGCCACGATCGACGTGCACTTGAAATTCCTTTGCGTATTCCAAGGTTGAACGTGTTAACGATTGAAACAAAATGTCTTTTCGATCCAGCTTTATTTCTATTCTTTCGAAATATCCTCGAATCGTAAATGATCATATATATATATATATGTATACACATATATAGTAGGTGGAAGGACCGGTTATCGTTCGATAGAAGAGATTCGAAGAGATGGAAAGTTGGAGAGAACGGTTTGAAAACAAAAAACGGCCACTGGCAATACGATGGCGGATGCAAACGATAAGGGTGCAGCGTGGCTGCCGGGTACCGGTTTAACGATGAATCCTCGGTCAAGTTGGCCTACTGCGGACACACGATCCGATCGATAATATAAATTGGCGGGTTCGTTAGTGAAATCAGGTTGACGGGACCGGGGGCGTTTAAACGCGCACCGTGGATGAAACGGCGATAGAGTCGCGTTAACGAGAGAGAAAGAGGCGCGAAAGAGAAATGGGTCGGCGTCCGCTCAGGGCATCGCGCTATGTATCTTCCACCCCTTTTCGGCTTCGAGCGCCACCGCTCGAAAAAATGAGCCGACAACGCGCAATGAGAAAAATGATACGGCCGATTTTTTTAAGTAAACAAGCGTGCGTTATTCGCCATTTCTATCAATGGAAATTTCAATGGAACAATTAATCCATTCTCTCCGCGTGGCTGGATCGTTGAAAAAAAAGTATGTGTATCTCCTTTTCTCTCTTTTTTTTTTTTTTTTTTTTAGATATCGAAAGAATCATGGTAAATGAAATACGAGGTATAATTGTGGTAATAGGTGATATCTATACCGATATTTCTCTCGCGAGGAACCTACACTCTTCGATACCTGTAGGGTGGCGCACCAGATTACCCGATAAACAATTTCACGTAGAAACCTAGCCTATCTCTATCTCTCGAAGGAACGTGTTATTTTCAAAAAGGGTACGCCCTGCTGCTTTATATTCCGCGTTACATATATTATACAGGCGTCGCGAACACAGACATATTCTTGATTGGATGAAAGGAAGGATCCAGACCCCGAAGGAAGGAAACGAAAACGGCATCGAACGCGGCTAATTGCCGCCTCTTTAATATCGTAAAACGGCGATAATTCAACGGTAGACCGTGTAATTAAGCATGATAAGTCACGGTGTTTTACGGGGGAGGCTTGGATACCCTCCTAGAGACGGATACATCATTTGCATTCCCGGGGGCGGATTCGAGATGGAAAAGGGGACAAGCGTCGATTTGCCACCGATCTTTCGATCCTCTCCCCCCCTTTTTTCGCGCATTCATCACCAGTTTAACCAGGGCGTGTCTGTCGGCGCATCTTCCAACATACGTGCGCGAATCTCCTCTCTCTCCTCTTCTCCACGTTCGAGGGCAGGTGTGCCACCTTCACCTAGAGGCAAGTCTCTCCACGCTCCACGATTTTTCGCCAGAATTGGGCATTATTAACCCGTAGTTGAAAAAGTAACTAGTTAAAAATTTCGAATAAAGTTACTTTAATAAAGTTAATTACTTATTAAAACAAACTATATATATAATAATTATTTGTTCATAGCTATGATCGATTCGCTTTTCGTATTATTGATTATTATTATTATCGTTTGGAACGATAAATTGTCGAAATAACTTTATTCGTAACTTCAAATATTAAGTTTTGCCGGTGTTGCATTTCGTTTACAGAGATCGATGGAAGGAAATTGACGCTATCGGATATCATCGTTGGTCAATTTGTTGAATGTAATACGACTTGGATGACAGAAATGTAGAATTCCAATTTCTATGAGCGAATCCGACTCGATCGATCGATTCTTGGCGTTGGAGTACGATTGCAATGCGTGCAGTGGCGTTTCTGGAGGAGATGGACGTGCTTCCAACGAAGAGAGAAGAAGAAACATCTTCCAGGTTGAAATTGGCGCGATTATTCGTACCGTGCTTTTCCTTCAATTGAGAGATTCTCTTGAATGAATTTAATTTGGACCCTGAAAAATATGGAATTCAATAAAAAAAACGATTTTCAGCAAGAAATAAAATAAAATGAACAATAATTGTCAAAAATTGTCGCTTCTTGCACGAATAATGAAAAAGAAAGAAGCGAATCTCGACTTACTCTCTGCAAAACGCGGATTCGACGAAGAAAAAATACTCGAAATCAAAGTGGAATTTACCAAAAGAAAAGTAACTTTGATGCTAATTCGTATCTTATAAAAAAACTGTAATGTTTAAATTAATGTTGACACGATATATATATTTGCAAATTTTGCTTAGTCCTCTTCATCGGTTTGGTTTCAAACGTATCACACTGAAAAAACATTATTATTATATATAATATTATTATATTGGTATAACATTGTAGATTGGTGAAGAACTTACGGATTACGATGGAAATCGTTGCTCAAAGATTCCTTTACATTTCATTTCTGCATTCCAAAAAATTTCAACTCCTTCATATATTTAATAAAAACTCTAGGGTTTATAAATAAACCCTGAAATTCCTCCTGAAAATGATGTCTTACATCAGTTGAACCATTCGAATTAAAAAATATCCATATACACACAATAATATAAAAATAGCGCAAATTCTCTTCAACGACAGAAACAACTTCTGTCTTATTCCTCGATTCCTCCTCCGAATCGGAGGAAAGGATTTTCATTATTCGCTACTCATTATTCAGAGAGAGACAGAAAGAAAGGAGGTGAACGATGTTCCTCGAGGAGCTCGAAAGATCGAGCGGAAATCGGCGGCGTCGCGTCGTGGGCCGATACCTCTCGTGGCAAGATAGTAAGTCAGAGTTAAGGTAGGTCGGGGCGTAACCCAGGATCAAACGAGTCAATAACTCGTGGCGTGCCTCCTCCACCTACGATGAGATATCGGGTTTGCTATACAATGAATGTGGGTGCGCGGCCGCGTGTGTATCGTGGAAAGGTTGATATGTCTTCATGGAACCTCGAAACCGACATTCCTCCTCGATGGTGTAAAAATTCTCTCTCTTTCTCTTTCTCTCTCTGCTCGTTCCAAAACTATTTCTAACGGCGTTCCTTTCCATCGTCACGTCTCGCTTTCCACTGGACAATCTTGTTTCATGAAGGTAATTCGGTGAGAAGTGTGTGTAAGCTGAATATGCACGTGTTCGGTGATGTTGTGGGAGGCGAACGTTGGAAGCGAAGATCAAGATATCGAGAACTTTGAAACGTACGTAGTTATGTAGCCGGATTGAAAGGACAATGAAGGCAGACAAGGTTTCTAGAATAGAAGGATAATTTAACCGTCAAGATCTGGAACAGAATTGAGATTACAATTTTATAAAGCAATTTATTAAAAAAGATTAAATATATAATATTTATTTATAATAGTTGTTATGATTGATTATATATAAGTATAAAACCTGTGTATTCGATGCTTTGAATTGATAAAATATAATTCTTCTTGAGGACTTTAACTTCAAATTTTGCTAATCTCTCTGCTCTGAAAAATTGAGAAAGAAAAACGAATCATTATTTAATTTTAATAGGAAGAAATTTTTATCGGATTTTTATCAAAATGCAATTTGTTTTTCTTATTTGGTTTCATTGAAAGAGGAACTCGAAGTTGAATCATTTACACTATTTTATATAGGAGGAAACTTTTATCGAATTTCGTCAAAGAAGTAGATATGTAGTTGTTCCTCCCTACCTATTTCGGTTTCGAGGATGCTCGTATACGTGTATACACGGGTGCATAAAACGCGAAGCGTGGCTGCGTGTGGCACGAGACAATAATAATTCATCGCTCCGGGGCACGCAGCACGCAGCCTATGCTCGCGATTCTAATCCTCTGGCCAATTTGCACACAGCGCCGTAAAATAAAAGGAGCACGAGCTGCACGACCTGTACAGTCTCTTTTGGATCGGCGATTCGTAGAAGAGGATTCTCGCAGCGGTGAGCCGATTCCGAAAAGAAAAAAGAGGCGACCAAAGGCTGCCGGATGTCTCTCAAAAGTGACGACGGGCTTCCATTGTTGAGACGAGCATCGGGAACACCAAGCTACAGCATCGAAAAAGTTTTGGTCATTTCGTTGATCGACGAATCTTATCTTAATTTTATGGAATCCTTCTTATAAATTATATTATAAGATAATGGTTCCATTTCGAGTTACATTTCTATCTCGATAAATTAATTTTATCAAAAAAGAGAAAAAAGGCTCTCGTTTCTATTTACCTCTCGTTGCCACAGTTTGGAATCGTATTCACAAGTCGTATTGTATTTCGTGTACGTTACGTGATCGATAAGAAATATCAATAAGTTTACGTAAGTTTTTCAAGGCAAGCAAATTATTATTCATTTCACTTTTGTCGTATTTATATTTCGTTTCAGCGTAGTTTCGATTGAAAGAAGACGAAGTGAATATTATTTTCAACATTGTGTTCAATCCATTGTTGTGTTTGATCCATTCTTCATTGTAGAATAAAGATATTCGAATTTTGCAATTATAAGCTGTAAAAATAATACGAATCGTCAAAATTATTCAATTGTATTATAACTATTATAACTAATTATATTATAATGATTGAATGATTTACTATTATGATAATTAATGATTTTTTATTTATGAATGAATTTTCCTTAGAAGAAAGACTTATAATATAATCACATAAATATAGTAAAGAATGAAAAAATTAAAAAATACAACTATCACACGTGTATCGTAACGTTTACAAAGGAAGTCGAATATAAATTACAATAGTAAAATAATGATATATCGATAAAAAATAAAAAATAGAACCTTTTTGTACCATCTTTCGCACCTTCATTTTCAAAGAAGTTCGAGACGCAGGAAAAGAATTCTTTCGAACTCTTTCCTCGAGGGACAAAATTTTGGAAGGCGTGGAATGGGCCATGAAACCATGAAGTGTAACGTTCATCCGCGCGGAGGATGAATTCCTAGAGCGGTCAAAAACCTGCAGAAATCGGCCCAGAGACGGCAACGAATAAACCTTTCCTTAATAAACGGCCCTCACAGCTATCACGAGAACGGTCGAGAGGGATCCGCGGGCGAGGACCTAACCTCTTCCTCGTATCGAACGTCCTTTTCGAGTGGCGCTTCTCGTCTACAAGCTTGAGGCGGAATTTCGTGCGGAAAAAACGAGAAGAACGGCGAAAGACGCCTCCCTATGAGGAAGGCGAAATGTCGTTGCACCGAACTGAGACGGCGATTAATCGACGTGCAGGAGGATAAGTCGGCGTAACAACTTAATGGGGGTTTCTTCGCATCCATCCACGCTGCCCTCGAGCCCAGAACGTCGCGAATCTGCTTTTTCGTCTTAACCTTTCATTCCCCGAAAACAATAGAAACCTGGAAATTAATTCGTAACCTATGATTATTTTTCCCAATACGAGTCGTGTTTTTAAACGTCAACTTTGTATTCAAGATGTACGAGTGGGGAAAGAAGGTTATGTATCACGAAATATTCCACACTCGCGATTCGAGGTTAAGGGGGAGAAAAATTTTCGATTGAGCTAATAGACCTATTGAAGCCATTTGTGTCAATTTATTTGTCGAAACAAAACTCTTTGGACCCACCAAAATATAGTTAATGAATAGTATACACAATCATAAAGTATTTACGACGCGAAGTAATTTATTCGATTAATTTAATTTCTTCTTACGTCGATATGACGTAATGTCGCCAGTACGTTTGCTTCGATAAATCGTGATCAGTTTGAAATTGTTGTAGGAAGCGAGTTGCACGCTGATTCGATATTATCGTCCGCATCTGTGGAGTCGCGGCGATATTACAAGAAATAATTCACTTGTACTTTCTATTCTTCCCACTGTTCCTCGTACATACGTTTCACGTTTGTCAGAGTTTCGAAATTAGTCGCGTACAATCGGTCGATCGATCTCTTGCGAGATGTAATGTGGCGAATAGTTGTATAATTACTAGATGCGCAACTGTTCAATGCGCAACAATATCGCAAAATCGATCTATCGTATCGCAACTATTCAATCCAGCAAAACTTTTAATCGATTTATGCTACTGCTACGCGATTTCGTCACGTTTGTATTTATTGTCTTGAATTAACGTTTCAATTGCTAAAGCAGCATGATGATCCGCGATATCGGGTTTATTATACCTCGTTTTGCTTAAATTAACTTGATATTTGAAGAAATATATCGGAAGAAATATTCGATGACTCAGCTTGAAAGAATGAAACGATCAACGATACGAATATTCGAAAAATGAAAGAAAGATCAACGATCGTCTTAACGTTACAGAACTGGTTTATAATATCTATTTAACCTATAAATTATTGTAATTAAAATCATGAAAATAAGTAAGATATATGTAATTACATTTTTAGTAAAAGTTAGGTTAAGTTAGAAAGAAAATCGCCGCAGCACCTGCTCACGATTCTCGCGAAAAGTTGACGAGAGCAAACGGAGCGCAAACTTAATTGTCGACGACTGAAATCTCTGAAACGGGCACTGACCTTCCCTTTCTCGACGAGTTCTCGACGAAGCTGTCGCGATTCCGCGCACTCGAGATACGCGCGCAGCGAAGGTCGTGCGAATGCTTAATCTCGTATGTGATCTTGCGCGGGGAGAAGGAGAGAGTGGAGAGTCGAGATAAAGCATGAAGAAAGCCGAGTGGTAGGAGGTTAACTAGCATCGATCTCCAAAGAATGGAGAGAACTAGAAGCGGCAATTAACTCGAGTTCCAGTATCTCTGCTCGTCTTACCTTTTAACCATAGTTTTAACCGTGGTTTCGCTTTATCCACGAATACGTTTTTTTTTACTCGACTTTTTTACTCCTTACCATCGTTTCATTCCCATGTCGCGAGATCGTAATCTAGGTTATGTCATCATCAACGAGATTCTGTATGCTGTATCGCTCTCTTGTTGAAACGGTAGTTATACGAAGATGAAAAAAAAAAATAGTCGTGTTTCATCCTTGATGATGAATCGATGATGAACGCGATTTGAATCTCGTTTAAATTTCTTCTCTAGATAGATTTCGTATTCTCGGAATCAAAGTTGGACGTCGACTGAGAATCTCGAATAAACTTACTTTAAGAGATTACTTATTAACATGCTTGAATAATATTTATTCGTGGCTATTATATTTGATCCACTCTTCGTATAACCTCGACCGTTTGGCAGTACAGTTATCCGCGATTATTCGATGCTTCGAGTAATAAATTATCGAAGTAACTTTATTCTTAATTTCAACTATTAAAATCTTCCCAACTCATACATATTGTAATGCGAGCATATACGAGCAATATACGACTCGCGTTTGTTTTATTTTATTTTTGAAATAAATAAATATTCAAGTTCTATATGTATCAAACATCGTCGAATATTCATAGTTTCGATCGGTTCGATCTAAAATTTATTCGAAATCGTTCTCTTGAATTCTCATCGATCGGAGAGCAGAAGCATCGTTTAAAGCATCGATCGGTTGGAAAAGGAAAGGAAAAAAAAAAAAAGGGAAGGAACAACAGGTTCTATCCTCCGATAATGAACATTGTTCGTGTCGAGACCATCCTCCTTTACTCGGTCCTCCTGCTCGCAGTCATCGAGTTGACTTATTCGCGCTCATTGTCGCCATTCCAAGTCCCGAGGGGAAGAGAGAACGAGAGTGCGACGCTGGCTAACCAGGAAAGTCGAGGAGGCTTCGACCTAGGAATTTATCACCGCTACCGACAGCCATTAATATGGCATTGTGCGGCCGCGGACACCGGCAGTGGCTCGTCCATCTTTTCGTGACGCGTTAACGACTGACCTTAACGGCCAAGGACAGCTTCTCGAGCTACGTGGTACACGCAATTGTCACCACCGACTCGCGATCCAGATTCTCCTTCTGATCGTTCGTCTCTCTATAATAGATACGCGAAGCTCGATCGAGCATCAAATCATATCGAATATCTTTTTACACGGTCGATTCGAACAAATTTACATTTAGAGATTTATAAAAAATCGGGAGAACGACGTCATTTATTTTTGATGTGTAATGGGATTCCGATTGAATGACAGATTGCTGTAATTGTTAATCGCGATTGTCGAAGAAATCTTTATTGGTGAATGTATTTATAGCGTATTCGTTAACGAATCGAAGATTCCATACGGTTTCCTTGTGCGGAATGCTTTATTGTTCAGCCTGTAGGTCTTTGACATCATTACGATTAATTGAACGAGAATGGTAGAATCAGAAGAATCTAATAGATGTATATAATCTCTATTTAAAAGTTAAAGGATTAAATAAAATAGATTATTTTAGAAAAAAAAAGGGAAGAAGTTTATGCGTATTATATTTATTTTCGTTGGAAGAAAGCGATGGCACTTTCAGATTTTTATCAGTATCAATTTACAAGCAATACAAATGAGATGCGCGGCATGTCGATCATACCGTAAGATGGGGGTGAAGTCTATGCGAAATCCGACAATTACTAATTTGCCGATGCTAGTATAAGATATCCCGATAAATCTCACATTATCCTTCGCCTATTGCTTCGTGTGAGTGCCGTTTAATGGAGAGAACGTTTACTTATATTCGTCTAAGTATACATATGGTGTCCTCCAGAAATCCATCATAATCGTTACCGACTGACGATATTCAACTATCTCTCACTCTTCCGCCATTTCATAATTCGATATAATCTAACACGCGAACAATTTTTTCGCTTATGCTTAAAAAAAGTTTCGCTTCCTTATTTAAAATGAGAATTGATTTATTCGAAACGCGTTATATTTCATCGAATTCACCGTGTATGCGTGTATGTTGCACGCGCTTGTCAAGATCTATGCGGAAACGCTTAACTTATGAACTCATCCGGCGGATTGCCGGCAATATACCACAGGACCACGTGCGGCACACTGAATAGAAACGTCTTTGGACCGAACGATGCGGATTCCCGCCGTTGGATCTCTTCGTTTCCTGGATCATTGCCAAGGTGAAAACATCGGTACGTCACAGTCACCGCGCATGCGATGATTAATGATCGTTCGACAGTGCGTGGAGCGGATCGATGCTTCACTCGCACGTTACGACCAACCTAACCTCTACGTCTCGAGTAATCCACTGCTACCGATCGGTACCGCAAACAAAACTGTACTGGGAATTATAGTTCGGTGACCTGCTTCCTTATATATCGTCGAATATATTAACATGTACTATTTACAGAGAATCGATAACACTTTGTGAAAGAATTCTTGAAGGATTCAAAGAGAATTCGAAATTGTTGGAAAGGCAAAATTCTTGGAAAAACTGTTATATTAAATATTCACGCGCGTAACACGGAAGTGCAGAATCACGATTTAATGATTTATTTTACACGGGAACGAACACCTTCGTGTCGCGAATCTTACTTTTCGTTTGCTACCTTGGACAATAAGATGTGGCAAGCGGAACAACATTTTTGAATTGCCTCGTTACCGAAACCGTGAATTACGATTGCTCCTGCCCTCTCGCGTCGCGGAAGCTTATTAACATTTTTTGCTCGGAGCCTTGGCAAATAATAACGCTTCAAAAAGCGCCGCATACGAATTAAAGTCGTTCGAGTAGCCCCGTATACACGCGCGTATCCGTATAAATTGAAACATATATACGAGTCTCTTTCAAATCGATTTTTTTATATTTAAATGGGGAACTAATATTAATTGTTTCTGCACGCAAATATATGTTTCGTTTTATTTAATTCGTTTTATAAAGCTAATTTAAGTCATTCGCAATCTCGAAACAATAAACGAGCGTTAGTCAGAGGTTAGATTGCAACGAAAAGCGTTCGTATTTACGTATCTTTGTTTTTTCTTGAATTTTTGAATATCATAAAACATACTTTTCGATTCATCGCAAATAAAATTGAACGTACGTAAGAACTCGATATTGCGGTTCCAGAAAATTGTGTAACTACGCGTGTGTACGGATGGGATAAAACGATACCGGAAGGATGTTGCGTAAACGGAAGTGCGTGCGAGGCTTTTTGTTTCTTCCAGCCTTATTGAGGGATGCACCTGACAACAAGTTGTCGATACAATGGCCCGGCTGGAAGTAGAGTGAATGGATAAAGGATACGAAAAATTACAAGTCTCCAAGATCCGGACTTGCGTCATATCGTATCCTGACCGCGGATAAACGTCGTAAGAACAATGACCGCCTCGAGCAGTGAAAAGAAAAGCAAGAAAAGCAAACCGCTAATCGACCAAAAGTCGTTGATTCGACAACTTTATCTACACCATATGCATAATATTAAAATTTAATTTTATTCCAAAGGTACAAAGAAACCTGATTCGATCCCTCTATCTTCTGTTCCCGATGAAAACCTGCAGGATACAAAAAAATCAGAAGAAAAAAAGCAGAAGAAGGCTCATTCATTTCGTAATCGCGAAATCGACAGAAGCGGCAATCCAAAAGAAATCTCGATCCAAAGATGTTCACCCGACACAATCGCATAACCATCGAACCACGTGGAACCCCCGCCTGAGTGGCAAGCGTGCACGTCACGAGGCACGCAATCTCCGGGTCGTCCATACGCACGAAAATTATAACAGACCCCCAAGATACACTTTCTCTTCTTCTTTCCATTCCAGCTTCCTCTCTTTCTCTCTCTGCCCCTGCCTCTCTCTGTCGACGAGGATACCGGTAAAGAACGGGAGCAAACGCAACGTGAGAAGAAAGAGATAAGAGGACGAGTGTTTAAAGGAGGATTGCTTCCGCAAAAATCGAGAATCTCGAGGTGCATTCGTTCGGAACTCGTTACACGTTCCGTATGGCGGGTCCGGTGTGTCGCAGCATCGGACTCGAAACTACAGGGTACGGAAACGAAGAGAAGAAAGAACACGTGATTACACACAGGGGACCGATCGTGCCGCGTGAACGTTTCTTCTTCTCCGATCTTAGTCGGAAATTTGTATGGGCCTAAATTTAGAGAAAGGGAAAACGAGGAGAGGGGAGGAGAGACTTAACTCCGTGGGAAAATGGGAGAAAGGAAGGCGCGTCTCGCCATCCATCGGTAAATATAAATTTTTACATTATTGTTTAAACGTTTCCTATATTTTCCACCGCTCGGTGGAGGACAAAATACACTTTCGAGCACAATTAAAAACCCATTTGGACGCTTTAAACTTCCATCAAGGGGGAGATTACGCGAACAACTTCCGGGCAAAATTCATTCTTCCCTTTGAATCTGAATATCTTCTCGTTCTCGCTTTGATCTTTGTATAAATATATAACCTCGCTTTCTTCCTTTCGCGAGGAAAAAAAGAGAAAGGAAGGAAGGAAGAAAAAGAAAGAAATAATCGATATAAATTGAAAAGAATCGGTTGGAGGGTGTGTGAATCGAATTTCTCTTTGCAGCGACACCGAACTCCTTCCGAAGGTGGTGCGATCGGGAAGAGATCGGCGCGGCACATCTGGCGCGCCACATCCTGGCGGAAAGCACGAGTCATCGGCGTGGCCTACAATCGAAAATAATCGAAGACACTCACCGTGTCGTGGGAGATTAAAGGAAAGGGGAGTATCTTCCGTTCCGATGAAGACGTTCCACGCGATACTTTGTGTTGGGAAGTCGATCAGTGGGTCTTCCCCGGTGGATGGGTTTGCTTGCCCCATTGTCGCAACATCAAAGACTTAGCCCACGAAGATTTAGCATTGTCTAACCGGTAACTGGCCTTTAAAAGCCAGTTTAAAACGTTTAAAACGTGGCCACCCAGGTGGAGAAACGAAAACGAGGTAAACGTCGAGCAGCGAATCGATGAGAAATAGAATTTTAAAGGGGTGGGGGGAGATTCACATCATTTTCACGCCGCTCCAAATCCTTTTCATTCTTTCAAAACATCACGATACGCTACGCTGTATTTTCTTTTTCAGGGACTCGAGAGAAAGAGGAGGAAAGGTGAGGAGGAAATTCAAATTTTCGTTGGAGAAGAAAAAAGAAGATATCCGGATTATTTTAAAATTTATTTTCAAAGCAGAGGTGATAAGAATTTTCGATATTATAGAAAAGAAAATATACTCGGATACACGAGTGGGATCAGTTTCTTATTCTTCTTCTTCTTCTTCTTACAAGCGTTGCTCAACGGGGTGTACACTTATATGGGGAAAATGGAAGAGAAATCTATACACCGACCACCCATCGTGACCGTGGTGGAAAGGTGAATTAAAGTCACAATGCGGCTACAGCTATCTGGGAATTTAGAAATAATGGAGTAGGGCAGAACACCGATTCCATCGAGCGACCAGGTATCGACTTACGACCTCACGAGGAAGCTCCTTTCATTAAAGAAATTATTTTTGACCCGTGCTACGCTTTACAAAAAAAAAAAAACACCGCACACGTGCAGAGCACACCTTTATTTATCGCGTCTTGATTCGTGTCTCTCTACAAATTGAAATTAATCATCCCTTTGTTAGAATGACGTAAGTATAACGAAGCAAGAATTTTTCTCTCTTGAAAAAAAATTAAAAGTTTTCTTTTAACGCTTAAATTAACACTTTTCCCCTAGATGCATACATTCTTTTTACGAAGTCGAGATGGAAGATTTTGTGGGAAGGTGTGTAACGTCTCTATTATCAAAATGATCGATAAAAAAAGGAAGGAAGGAAGGAAGGGGTGTGGGAACACGATGGAGCTTTTGGAGTATTGGACGAAATAGGGACGGGGAGGAAGCGTGGGAGGAGCTGGATCGACGCAAAAGCATGGAAACCGAACTTAAAAAAAGAAGAGGCAAAGGGTGATCGTGTGAACAGGTGTTTAATCGTTATTTGTCAATCATTATGAAGATCCAATCTTCGATAGACCGTGGAAATGATAGCATTCTATAATTAGTGCAGAGGATGAAGGAAGCATAGGTTTTAATCCACCTACATCCTCTGATTTTTTTATCTTTTTCATCCGGATGAAAGCAACTTGTCGAGTTTATCTGAGAAGGCTCTATTAACCCATCGATGATTGTACAATTTGACAAGCATATAACTTGAATTCCCACGTGTTTTTTTCAATTATTTAAATTGAAAATGATTGAAAAGATTCAAAAGAGCGTATAACATTTAACAGTTAGATGTAATGATTTTATTAAAAATTGATTAGCAATATTTAAAGATACTTTTTAGTAATATATTTTTTAGTGTGATACTTATACTATAAATTTCTAAGCTATATTCAATTGATCTTCCATCTTTTTTAATCGCCCCCCTCATTAAAAATAATAATTATGTGGAGTAGTATTATTTAAAATCGTCGATTCAACATTATTAATTTATTAATGATAATATGTAATCATGAAATTTTTAAATTTTTATAGAATAAATGAATTTATAATATTCCTTTTATTAGTAATAGCTTTTACAAAAACAGTTCAAATATCATTTTCAATATGATTATCAATAATAGCAATAATTTTATTCATCAACTTTAGTTAAAGAAATTTTGAATTTATTTATTAATTCGTTATATTGATTTATTAAACTTTATTGTTTGCTTAATAACAAATTTTAAATTAGATGTGAAAAAAATTTTATTCAACATTAAGAGAATTGAATAAAAGGTTTTTAAAAAATTTATAAAATATTGATAACTATTTCTTATTATACAACCATGCGACGTAAAAACACATTCATAACATTTTATTCATAACATCCATTCCTTTTTTTTTTTACTGTTTTATTTAACAGTTTCTTATAAGATACCGCGCAAAGTATGTGAAAGGATAATTAGCTTTTCCTGTCATCGACGTATCAAGCATCGAAATTTTGGATAAACTTAACTTTGGACGGATTTCGAATATTCTTTTTTCGTTGAATTCGCATTTTGCAAAAAGTAAGTTGAGATTCGCTTCTCCCCCCCTCCTCTTCATTATTCAGTGATTGAAACTTTGCAAGAAGCGATATGACTCGATGCCAGTAGAAAAAAAAAACTAACCTCAATTATCATTGGGATGCACGAGAATCGACGAGTAAGAAAATATACACGAGACAAATATCTTTTCAACTTAAAGATTATCTTTAACCTCATCGTTCACTTTCGTATTTCGTTTCATTTCCCGCTGAAAACCATCCTTCTTGAATTGAATTGAATTCCATATTCCATCCGCAGGTCCAGACTAGGTGGTCCCTCCTAGCCGAGTGGATTTTCCCCTCAATCGGAGAAAAAAGCACCGGTAGCTTATCCCTACGGTCTACGGATAATCGCGGCTGGAATCACACTAATTTCAACCTGGGAGGTATATCTTTTTCTCCCTCCGCTGGAAGCAGGAAGTTGCACGTGTCGAATCGCCGACAATCGCGCACAGATATTAGTCCTTAGGTTTGCGTGGCTACCGAAATGACATCGCCTCTCCTTTCACAGGAAGAAAAGTGGAAAGATGCGCAAACGAGGCTGCTTTCCAACCAGTCACCATCCCCAATCAGGATCACGGACATCCACTGTTGTTGTTAATCCGACTTCGTCACTGTGAGCGAAAGGACACAAGAGAAAGAGAGAGAGAGAGAGAAAGAGAGAGGAAATGGAAGAAATCCCACTTCGAAGCGGAAAGAATCATTTGCAGCGAGAGATTCGAGATTATTTTTCGCGTTTTTCACTCAAACGAATTCAATTCTTTCTCCCTCTCTCTCTCTCTCTCTTTCTCTCTCTCTCTCTCTCTCTCTCTCTCCCTCTCTCTCTCTCTCTCTTTCTTTTTTGATTCTAGTCGAGAACATTTTCACACTTTCTTCTCTACGAGAGTTCGAGCGACGAGAGTGTAGGAAGATGGAAAGGTGAAGTACCGTTGCCGAGTTTATTATCACGGATCTTTGGATACGACTTACGTCCTGTCGTTGTCAATGCATCTCCATAAATCACGTGGCGTGGTGAAGATCAAGGACGTGCTGAAACCACCTCGAGCGATCGATCAGTTGGCAAGATGGCGGGAGAATAAGGAGAAGGAGAAAGAGAGAGAGAGAGAGAGAGAGAGAGAGAGAGAGAAAGAGAGAGAGAGAATTTAATAAGTTGTAAATTAAAAGTTCTCTTAACTGTCATTTCCTTATAGCCAATCGATGCTTGGTCACCGATGCATCCTGTCGTCGAGCATTACAGCGCTTGTTCTGTACTGGCGATACGGACAGTAACTGACTTTTTCCGTTTTTTATCCGGATAAAGTATCTCTCCTTTTCTCTCGCTCATATTCCTCCTCCTTCGCTGCGTCACTTTTTCCATACGCGTAAATTTAGCCTCG
Organism: Apis cerana; assembly: GCF_029169275.1. Taxonomy (NCBI): domain Eukaryota; kingdom Metazoa; phylum Arthropoda; class Insecta; order Hymenoptera; family Apidae; genus Apis; species Apis cerana. The sequence continues at coordinate 12,804,250 of NC_083856.1, forward strand.
TTAACCGTTACAATAATTTGTCGCAATTTCCATTAAATTTATACTATACGATCCTTCACAAAACTCGTTGTATTTATCTATATGCATTTTTCTAGCCCACGTTTCTATGGTTACGGATTACGATGGTAAGAGACGATCGATCGAGGATGGACAATTTTTATCGTGGACAAATTACTCTAGTCGTCATTCGAGCGAAGAGTATGAATCTCAATGATAGAAGGAGTAAATACAATGATAGCGTACAAATAACGAACAGAGAGAGAAAGAGAGAGCGGCAAGGACTGTGTAAAAATTGAGATATACGACGCCGTTACTAGGATTGGAACTAATTACCACCCAGAAGCGACGTCTATACCTCTGGTAATGGCGAACAAGAAGACTGACCCTCCTCGCGACTGTACAACCCGACCTCTGCATCGACCTCGCCGATTTATATCCTCGTAACAAGGTAAAAAAAGCTTGGAGGACAAAAGGGAGGAGGAAAGGGAGAGAGGAGACGTATAAAGAGTAAGATTCGTTTTGCATGCGTAACATGCGTTTTTCGTAGCTACCATCGTTGCCTCGTCTTTATTTAATCGATGTTAAGGGAATGAAAAGAAACGACAAGTTTCTTGATCATTGATTTATTCTTTTCTTGTTCGTCAGGTTAGTTTTCTGATATTCAAAGGATATTCAGAAGTTATAAATGTCTTTATAATAATAAAGTGATTGGATATACAAGATGATATATTTGTGACATATTTTTGAAAAAGTGAAAAAATTATTTGTATGGAAATTTATAAAGCGAGATAGGAATAGAGCGATCTCACTTTTTTTCAATTGTTTGTAACTTATAATAAATAAACCTCAACCGATATTTTTATACGATTCTTGCTCTCAAGAATCGATCCTTCAAATGTGTACGAATGTAATAACATTCTGTATATTTCATATTGTAATTAAATAAATAATTTTCAATCGATATTTTTTAATATCTCTATGTAATAATTTGTATATGTTTATTTATTTTCTAAAACCACAATTGTATTAACACTATGTATATTTCGTATCTCTTCTGCAACGAGAGAAAACAAAATTATTGATCATTCGTATTGTGGATATCGTATGGTGTAAAAGTTAATTCTCATGTCTATGCAAAATTAGATGTACTTTATGGGTAAGATATCGCGAAAAGTTGTAATATCATGATTTGACTCCAACAATTCTTTTATTCGACGCAATAACGGTAAAAAGCGGACCCTGTTGCATGATTTTAATGATAGACATTAAGAGTAGGCGATGATAGAAAGATTATTAAATTAGCAGTATTTCACGTTTCTCGAGTAGCGCACTTTACGATTTTTATTTTATTCAGAAGGCGTAATTTTATTTATGCTTTCAAGGCGCTGGATTGAAGTAATATAACGCAACTTACACGAGATTTCTGTCTGTTCATAATCAAGAAATAAATACGGTAGATACACGTTGCAATAAATGGAAGATAATTTTTTTGCTACCGCGTTTATCGTTAATTTAGAATCGTTCGTTTCACAATTTTATATCTCTACTTTTACTCAAAAGCAACGTTCCACTATTTTTTTATGGACGAAGATGCCTAGGTAATCCCATAATTACGGATCCAATGAATTTTTTTCACATAGAAATCAGCACAAATACCAATCATCAAAAATAATGAGCGCGTCGATGAGGTTAGCTTTCTTTCTCGACGATATACTCAAAGAATCGATGTTTCATAAAAATATTACGATTCATTCTTTTATTATTAACAAAATTTATAACTTTTAATTGTAATTTTTCAACTCGTGCCAAAAGTGATTTCTAACCTAACATGTCGAATTTTAAATAAATAAGATTTACTCAAATATTCACGCGATATTCCTATAATATTCACGATATATTATTTATTTCCAATGATAATCGATGATCCAAGCTAATGTATACTCGTCACAGATATAAAAACTTGATATTTAGAATTTGTAGGGAGAGGATCACTTTAGCGTGGAGAAGAACCGTTAAACGTCAAAATACGCTACCGACTGTTCGACCACAGTCGATTTCTAGCAACTTCTCAAAGATAATTTATGCCTGACGCACAAAGCATCTTTTCCTCTCGATAATCGTCTAAATTGCGAAACACGTAATCACTGACGGACAATTAACAATCCGGAGATAACAACGTGACAGCTTACAGTTAAAACTTGGCGCCTAGTCTATCGATCATACGTATAAAGTAAATTTTGCATCCGATGCGTGTAAATACTATCGTGATACTACGTGTATAAGGATCGCTCGAATGCGAAAGAATAAATCTTGTTCAGCGAATGAATCAATCGTGTTAGAGAATAATTGAATCAATGATGTAAAAGTAGCTAGTTTCTATTTTGTTCCAAACGCTTCATGGATACATTTATGTCGTAACTTGTTTACGATAAAACTTTTTATTGTAAATAAAATTTCGTCAAAAGACAAACTGAAATTTTTAAAATGGAGAAGAGAATAGGAATAATATTTCATATCTATTTTTATTTGTTATAATATGGAATAGTAATATGAAAAAATTTGAAAAATTTTTTTAAACAAAAGCAAAATTGGATTAGTACGTTTGATAATTCAGAAATTAATCGATTCCTTTTCTCTAAAATTAGATGAGTGTCAAAGAACTTCAAAACATTTTTTATGAAAAAATAAAATTTTTTTTCGAATTGAATAATAACGAATGAATTATAACACTTAAAAACTTTTAATTTTCTTAACCGATATACGATTTCTTGAAAAACAAAATCTTGAACGATAAAATTTTATTAACATTTTTTATAACATTTTTTCCTGTTCATAAAAATAATAGAATATTCTCTTATCGATAATTCACTCATATCCGATAAAAAATTATCATTAAAAAATTATCGCTTAAAAATCTTTCAAATTTAATTTTCTCGGAAAACAATCTTTATACGAAAAAATTTTCTTACTTTTTCTACAAAGAATCACTCCGCGTCCTTTTGTACGTAACTTACTGTACATGTATCCCTGACCAAGTGCGAAAAAATCGACTCGAATGTGCAACAGGTTTTCACGACGAAAATGACATCGACGACAGGTAGAAAACCGTTAAACGCGAAAAACGTCGCAATCAGAAAGGTTGTATCGCGGGACGTGACGGAGCATCGAGCATACTAATGCGAATTTCTATCAAAGTTGCGCGTTGCACGTTTAAGGTGTTTAAGGTTAAACCATGGTGCATGAACGAGCGATGCAATCCGCCATACCACCGCTCTGAGGAGAAAGATTGGTGAGAATCCTGGAGAAACAAGACCTCGAGACCAATTATGGCAAGCAACTATGATATCGGTAGAAGCGATCTTCTAGCCAACAACGAGATAACTGAGGATATCTTTCGATCCCGTATACGTTATGACGTGTGGATATACCAATATCTGCGATTAGATAGCATCTTTTTGCGTTTAACGCCACCAATGCGGGATTGTTTCGCATGAACTGATCGTTTGCGATTATCTTATCTCGAGTTTCAAGTTATATAAGAATATTTTCACGATCGAAATTTTCAAAATTGATCGTCAAATTTTTATTACAAAAGTGATGCATCGGGTTTTGTCATGTAATTAAATATTTAACATATTTAAAAACTTCACGAAAGTATCTCTATTTTAAATCAATTCTTCGTATATAATTCGTATCTTTTTATCTAATGCAAAACCTCCCACGGCATGTTGTTTACGATCTATTTTTAGAGAAAACGGATGCCCAATATATATTTTTTACCGACAAAAGGTAAAAAGAATGAAAAAAACTCTAAGAATTAGGACTAGGAATGGACTTTGCGCGATTATGAGAGAAGAGATTTTTCTTCTGAACACATTTCGAGTAATTTTTTTGCATCTTGAGAAAATTAAGATGTTAAAAGTATTTTTAATTCGAGGCACGTTCTTTTTTTGCAAATCATCACGGTAATTTGCATTAGAATAACGGAGAAAAGAAAATTAAATTTCTCGACTTAAAAAAAATCCAAGAATTCATTTAAACCATATGTTGATTCACAGCAAAATTATAAATTGTAGTATTCTTTTTTTTTTATTCTATTTATATACTACGTGATGACAATTATAGGATGAAAATTCTTCATTTGTAAAAAAGATTCATAAAAAAAAAATAAAATAAAACGAATCACGATCGTGGATGAAAACGAAACTTCTCAATCGGTAAGCACGAATTTCTTCTTTAATCGCACGATTAATCCATGCTGTCGTCTGAAACGGTCGAAATTTTTCATGGGTACGAGCGTGCCCTCGGACAAGTACACGGCGCATAAATCTGATGATTTAAAACGAATTTATAGATAGGCATAACAAACGTACATTCGACGTTCATTTTCGCGCGTATATCTCTGGTATCATTACTTCCTAGCCGTATTAGATTTACCACAACTTTTCATCATTTGGCTCGAATTTGGCTTGACGCCAATTTGAGGCTAGAATAATTAGAGACGAACAGATAGACTCGTTCTAACGGAACAATGTACGTGGTAAGGTTAGGTTATGTAAAAACTTGTAATTATAAAAATGCAGATCTTTCTCTTTATGAAATAATTTCTTTAAAACCAGCGGAAAATTTGTTTTAAGTTTTGAAACTATTGGACATTGCTTGAAAATTTTTTTGATTCTTGTGGATCAAATTTAATTGGTAAAATTTATTTCATTAATATAAGCGTTTCATTAGTAGCTTTTCTAAAACTAAAAAAAAGTCTTCTAAAACTAAAGTCATTCATATCATTACGATCGAATTGAAATTAATAGAAAAAACAAAATGACGATATTCATCTAATGAATATTAAAAATACCACAAATTATTAGATTCGTGAAACGAAAGGCTGAGGTTAAGATTTACGAATTTACGACGTCGATATGCAAATGTTTCGAATTGTACAAAAGTATTCGTTCACTACGCATTAATACAGGTACAATATTTTACAAGGTTGTAATTACTCGTAACTGTCTTCGACGATATTTTCTCGGACGCGTAGCCGAGAAGAGTAATCGGAAAAAAAAGCGCGGGAATCGCGTCGTGATAACATCATTAACGATGTTGTTTCGTGCTTACAGTTACACGAGTCGATAATAAAAACGAAAAAGAAGCGATACTTGCATGCTACGAAACCTGTGAAATCACGATGATAAATATTTTTATCTACACGCTAATTGAATTTTCATTAATTTACGATACTCTTTTGCAACATGCACGATTCCAATTTGAATTTTCATTTCTTGCTCGCATATTATTAAAAGATCGAAAAATATGTTTTTAAAAAAAGGGGGAAAAATTAGATCTTTCTTGTTGCAAAATTTTAATTTTAATTAATAATAAGTTCAAAAGAGTACATAATAAATTTTTTTTTCGAATTTTCTGCAATTTTCTTGAATTCACTATTACAGCATATATCGAACTCGATTCGTCTTTCGATTTTGATTTTAAAAATCGATAAAAACGATGGTGTTAACGGAGAATCGTTGGAAAGATGATCGTTACTCGATGCGACTGGATATATCCTGGCGAACGTCCAGCCCAAAGAGAGGACAGAAGAAGGAAGAGACGAAGAGATCTGGTAGCCCCTCGCTCGGTTTTTCAAGCGAGCAGGGAGGGCAAGAGAATCTGATTGCGCGGGATTCCCGCTTTGAAGTGGCACCGCCGATGTTCTCGGCCATCTCGACTCGTTACCACTACGGAATCGCCACTCTTTCCGCGATATCTTCTCTTCGGATTCGTTCACCGGGTCAACCGGTCACTCTATCCAATCTCTTTCCATTCGAATTAACACATTATCCTGGAATTTTTCCTATTTTTTCACATTATCTTTTAAATCATCTAATTTCGCAAAAAAAAAATCAGAATTTTTTTTTTCTAAACGATTGTTATAGTACGATTTTTTTTATTGTTCTTTCATGAAAAAAAGAATACTGATACAATTTGACAAAGAAAGATAAAGATGTAATCTATGCGATGAAAACACGAACGACTTATTCGTTAAATGAATACGAATAACGCGTCGTTTTACGATGAGGCGATCTTCAAGATTGGGAACCTTGCCAAAAGATGGCGCGAAATCGACGGGGAGCAAGATCTCCGTACGGTACAAAGAGCCGAAATCTTAATTACCCAGCGGACAGCCACTTTTCAATTTCTCACCTTGGCTTGTGAGGGACGGCAAAAAGTCGGTGGCTACGTACCTTGGAATATGGCGCGATGCCAATCTGACCACCTATATTTCTAACCTATGTTTCTTTTCTCTAACCTATGTTTATAACCTATGTTTATAACCTGTTTCTTTTCTCTCAAACGCTATTTTCCATCCTTCCCTTTCTCTAATCGTGTCCCCTATCTTTATAAAACGTTCTAATACGCAAACTTTTGTACAAAATTTAAAAATAAAAAAAAAAATAAATTTGATACAATGTCTGTATAATATATTCAGTTATCCCATGATCAAACACTATTTCTAGTCACTATATTCTTTATAAAACATTCTAATACATAATCTTTCGTAGCTGCTTTTCAAAAATCCCCATAAAAAAAAAACTGACGTATATCCATTTGAGGAATAAATTTGATCGATGTCGCGTATTCATATTCATTTATCCTCGTAACAACAAGTATCGATCACGGCAAAAGATCAGACAAGATCGCGTATAAGAAAACGCGCGTATCGACCGCCACTCCGAGTAACGTTCATGTATCTTACGAATACACCGTGTAAGTACGCTAATCCAATTTAATTCCTCGAACGTAACACACTTGTAACGGCATGGAACGTGTACACACTCGCGTATCGAAATAAGGTGTACGCACCATCACGGAATCCATGAGTGGCGCTGAGTGGCGGTGGCAAGAAGATAATGCGCCCTCTGAACATTTCAAATTCCAACCGCACCGAAGAATAAGATTCTCTTTGCGATTCTCTTATCCTCTTTCTTTCTCCTCCCTCTGCTGTCTCTGTCGCGCGGTATCCCCCTCCCCTTTATCCTCTCCGGCTCTTTGGGTTCCTTGACTTGGCGGATAATTATGTTCCCGGCCCTTATTCCACGACTTCGAACCTCTCCATAAACGTATCGAACCGTTCTCTCGATTCAGCTCTTCGAGATCTTCACCCATCTCTCTTTCTCCTTACCTTCTTTCTTTTTTCTTCTTAATTCGATCCTTCTCTTTGCTTTCTCTCTTTCTTTTCTTTTCTCGATCTCGATTTCTTCCTTCGACTAATGCAAGATTCTCTCTCTCTCTCTCTCTCTCTCTCTCTCTCATTCTCTAACGCCTCCTCCTCTCCTTCCTTTTTCGTTTTGCTCGATTTCATCGTTTTCGCAAGCCGGTGCGCATCGTTGTCGCTCATCCGTGGACGTGACACTTTGCTTTCCATTCGATTCCGGATCCACGAGACTGACCCACCATCCCATTGCTTTTTTCTTACCAAGTTTACCCGAATGGGCCATGTCATTCCTCATCGCTGCTTTTCTATACGTTTCATAGTTTATAATTCATATCAACCGTTTTGGTAGAAAACCGTGTTTTGGTAGAAAATCGAACTAACCGTTTTATCGTAAAAAAGCAATTTACGATAAATTCGACGAATATTTACAAAAAATTTTCTATTTCGAGTAACTTGAAAATTAAACGATGTAACTCGAGAAACCAGTATACATTTAGTAAAAAGTAGAATTGCTCCAATTTTACCTTGCACTTTCCTTTTACCGCGATACACAAACAGAAAGGATTCTACTTCCGTAAAGGTGAATTCGTAGCGCATACCTTCTGCTGAGTTAACAGCACAAAGTAGCGAAACAGCGAGAAAACGATCTCATTAAAGAGGTGAAGAAAGAATCTGGATGTTAACCGCGGGTGAAGAGAATAATGGACGTCGAACCTCGAGAGAACGGTGAGATAGCTCGCAATAAACGTCCTTGCTTTTCGAAATCGGCTGCTGAGAATTCTGCCAGAGGGAGGGAAAGGGGGTCCACCAGGTCCTCGAGCACGAATGGGAGAAGCCAAGGGGGCAATTACATCGGAGAACAATTACAGGTTGGCACGTCCTCCTCTGGTGCCATCGCGGCTTTTTCTATCCCCGGGATTCCGAGTTGAGAAACGTCCAGGAACGTTTTCGAGAGAGATGCGAAAGAGGTGGGTCAAAGACATTTTTATTACTGTTCAACATTTCAACTCGTAACAAACATGGTAGAAAAATTTATATCGAAACGCGATATCCTCGTCTATTCGTTTGCACGATGGAAATAATTCTCGTATTTGCTTTTGACTTTGTGATGAAACGTGAAACTAAAGAGTATAAAAGAAGAGAATGAAAGAGAAACCATATCTGGAACTGAAATATCATAAGTTGACTATTTAATCTAACCTAAAAAAACTATCAAAATATACGTATCTTTCTTAATTTTTCATTGATCGTTCTCTTATATCCGAAACGATAATGTACGGAAAATTAATTTGCGAGCCTGATTATAATTCATGGTACTAAAAAGTATTATTTAATCTAACCTAAAAAAACTATCAAAATATACGTATCTTTCTTAATTTTTCATTGATCGTTCTCTTATATCCGAAACGATAATGTATGGAAAATTAATTTGCGAGCCTGATTATAATTCGTGGTACTAAAAGAGAGGCCATATCTGAAACCGAATCATAAACGTATTACTTAATCTAACTTGTAATCAAAATATACGTACCTTTCTTAATTTTTCATTGATCGTTCGCTTATATCTGAGACGATACTATATCGAAAATTAATTTATAAGTTTGATTATAATTTATGGTAAAAAAAGAAGTTTATATCTGAAACTGAATCATAAACTTATTATCTATCTTAACCTAATCTAAATGGAACTATCAAAATACATATACCTTTCTTAATTTTTCATTGATCATTCGCCTATATCTGAGACGATATCTCGGTAGTATATCGAAAATTAATTTAGAAGGATGATTATAATTTGTGGTCCGACTAAGAGAAGCCATATCTAGAAGTGGAACATCATAAGCTTATTATTTCTTTATGTCATAACTTAACCTAAATGCAATTATCAAAATATACGTACCTTTAATTTTTCATTGATCGTTCGCCTATATCTGAGACGATATCTCGGTAGTATATCGAAAATTAATTTACAAGCATGATTATAATTCGTAACCAATCGGCTTTAATTACTTTTCGCAATTCTTGTCCATCTATGGTCGTTAACTACGATGGATCGATCAACGTGAATCGATACGTGGTTGCACACTGTTGAGTTCGCGCAAACCTCATATTTCTCGAATCGGCATTCATCATTTGATCTCCGCGATAATGGCCGCAATTTAACTACGTGCCTTTATGCAACTATAAAACACAAGCATCTGTTTTAGAACTGCTTTAAACATTCAATCGCTGACTACGAGAGGGTCTTAAAACGAATTTTACGTCGTCGAATCGAAATCTCGGATTTAAGTAAGCCGATAAACCGTTCCATCCTGAATAATTTTTTTTTCATTCGCAAAATTCATAGAATAACATTAAAATTGTTCCTAAAGTAATAAAAAGTTAGAAAACTTAGATGACATCTAAGGATATTTTAAACTTTTCTGAAATTACATAGATATGTATATTTTTCGATAAAATCCACATTAAAAATGAAAGAAAATTTAAATGGAAATCACGAAAAAAGATACAAAAATATTAAAAACGTTCTTAGAAAATTAAACGTATTTTATATAATAAACTTTTTGATTGAAAGAGTAGAAAAAATTTTTATCGAAACTATTAAAAAATTTTCTTAATTAGAAAGAATTCCACGAAGTTACAAAGTCGATAAAATAAAAGATATGATGAAAATGATATGCTAAATCGGATAAATTAATAGAATTTAGAAATTACTTGTGTTAATTTTAAATCGAAAAAACCATCGATACGACCGATATCGAAGATGTTAAAATTAATCTGTATTTGCATTTCTATTACGGTATAGTTTTTCTTAATCGCAATGAAAATTCAATCTCGAATAACGATCGGCTAACTTACACGTCATGTTGTTACACGTAAGCGTTCACGGGGAGATCGTAGCGATGATTTATCGATTTATCGTTGTGTCCACGTGGATCGAGCGGCGAAATTAGAGGTTAGGTTGAGTTAGGTCGCTCGGGGGTCGAAGGGTTACGTATCTGGCCGATGTGCCGCGATGATTGGCGGAATGTGCCGTTTTACGAGGCTTCGAGGACGCGTATCTACAAGAAAACGAAAAAAACGGGAAACGAAGCGCACGGGTCGAGAGGAAAGGAAGAGACGAACGAAGGAAAGACGATGGCAGCGCCATTGCCAGTTATAATTTGATGCAACGCGGCCATAAAGGGGATTACGCGCATAGATGGCTATAATTTTCGTGGAAAATGACCAACGATCCTTTTACCGCTCTTCAACGCGACACGTCTATGACCTTCCCTTTACCTCTTCTCTCCTGACGGTTTCCTCAGTCACGTGATGTTCCATTACCAATTCCTTACCGTTCCATCGAATTCGCCGCTAACAAGATAAATTTATACCAATAATTATTCCATCATTTTTCTTTCTATCGCATCGAATGTAATCTAAGAAATTTAAGAAATCCAAAAAAACTGAGTGGTTATCAGAGACTTAAATTTCCTATGGAAACGCGATACCATAATTACATTAAATGAAAAGGAAAAAAAAACACGTTGTTACAGTCAATATTAGTTTTAGTCCTGTGAAAAAATGTATCGTGTTTCTCGAAAAAAGGCAGATTACGAGTCTCCTGCTATTAGCGATATATCATGCACTTGTAGAGTGTTATCATAGCATTATAGAGAATGATTATCCATCCCCTGATTCCCGTGGCGCGAGTGAAAGGGGTGGGATCATGGATGGAAAGAGAGTAAAGAGAGAGTAGCGTGGATGGATGGAACGGTCTATGCACCTTATTTAAGGTCAGCCGTAAACGAGCTGAAAGGTCGGCGAGGGGTGTGGGGCGTGGCGAGCATAAACAAACCTCATGCCATATTTCGCAACAACAAATCAACTCGACACCTCGCGCCGCCTCGGTATAATCAGCTAATTCGCGATAACAACTTAATTCAGGCCTCCGTGGCCCCGATTAAACAAACCGTAACTACTTAATTCGTTTAACGAGCGGTGTTGCGCGGTAGGGCGAGCGCACGATGGACCCTCTTTGCGAAGGTGCGAACTTGCCGCGTACCGGTTACGTACAGTACCCTCTTAGCCAGTGTTTTTCAACCTGATGCGTTCAATTTTCCTATATCCTTTCCATATTCTTCGATTAAATGATGGCAAACGCGAAAAAACGCGATAAAACACTATCTCTGATTAAAACATTGAATTAACTAATTAATTAATTTGAAAGCAATATGTGCATTTATGGGAATTTCCTATAGAGATTGATGCATTCGAATTGTCGAGAAAATTTTTTAAATATTCGATTTTTCTTTTTTTTTATTTTATTATTGGCCGTTTTATTACCATTTTTTCATATTTATCGAAAAAAATCTTATATCGAAGAAATACTTCTCGATGCCATCCCGATTATGTTAATTAACAATAAATTGAAATTGGGAAAAATCTGAGTAAAATAGAGATACCAATTCTTTTCTAAATTTTTTTTTTTGTATTTTTAGCAATACTTGATGAATAAAAAAGATAATATAATGTCTCGTTTTTTCGAAATATTGGTTTAAAAATTATCTAATTTAATCTAAGCTAATTTAAGTATCGAATAACGCAGCAACAAAGTTGGGAACCACTAACACGCAGGACCGATCGAAGCCAATCGATTGGTCCGATCATTACACGGTAATGATCATTACCACACGGCACATGTGTTCCTCGAACTCGTCGAGCTCACCGAAATTCGTCTGCCTCTACACGCTGCAACTTACTACGAAAACGCACCCTCTAACTATATCTTCCTCGCTTTCTTTAGCCACATTTCATAAATTAGTTTTAAAGATTTCCAACAAACAAAATCGGAGATAAAATGTAAAAATCGATTTGAGAATCATGAAAAAATATTTTTCGTCTTACTTCGTATCGTATAAATTAATAATAAATTGATAAATTGATAAAAACTTAACAAATTCTCAAATCTAATTCCTTTAAATACCATACGTATCGTATTTATTCATATAGCGAACATTCGTTTCTCTGTTAACTACAATATTTACGTACTAACAAGCATTTACGTACTTTGTACATTGTTGGTTGTTGGAATCCTTTTTGAACACTCAAAAGAAAATACCTAACCTAACCTTGTAAAGGGCCACGTTTACCTATCTTTACGTGTTTCTCCTCTTCTCCTCACGAGACTTCGACTCGTGAAATATGGCTGCTTGAACCCGGACATGTTTCCTGTTAACTTTTACAAGCGCCAATTCCGCCTCGTAACATTCCAAACTGCACTTTGAACCGTTTGAAGAATGAAAAAGGATATAATACTTTATCGTTACATCGCGTATGTATCTATTGCATACGAGTAATTGATATACATTTACAAACGATTCGACGTGTTAATTTTTAATAATCGGGAAATATTAGTCGACAAACAAGTACGTGGAAGTAAGTATAGATGGCAGACTACTCGCATAGAGTATAGATCATAGCTCAAGCACGAAGGTGGAGTAAATAATACCTATGTGCTCGTGCATTGTTCCGATGACTTATGGTAGGCAGCTACACATCGAGAAACCTCACGATAATACACGCTTACACGGGTCGCGTGAAATATAAGCAACATTAATGGCACAGGAATTGTATAATTTTTACAAATTTTTTATCCCTTCCACATCTTTCTTAATCTTATTCAAGATTTATCGACTGATCAATCTCAAGTAAACGAATATTTCCAATGAAATTGAAATCGTTTTTCTTCTTTTTTAATTTGATTCAAAGAATAACTGTAGCTGAACCTTATATATGAAAAAAATTGGATAGAATGAGATGAGGATTCTTAGAGAATAATATAAAAATTATATTTTAAAAAATAATAACTTTTTCGTCGTTTCTTTGATAATAAAGTTGCACACGTTTCTTCTAATAACAAATCTTCTCTCGTCAAAAAAGGAACGGTATTCTTCTATACCAACCATTGGCGTACAGATATAATTTATTACAGAATATACGTATCGTTTCGTTCGAAGAGATCAAAACGATGATCCTTGCAACAGCTTTTAACACACGAGTTGACGGCATTACCCATGGAGGAGACACCGCTTATGTACAGTTATTTCTCAGAAAACTTCTTCCTATAATTTTCTCATACTGCTGTTGCATATGGAATATAATTATACATATATATCAATAACAATCACATTCCGTGTGTACATTAATTGTACTATCAATAAATGGTTTAATAATATTTGATAATATAAAAGTAATTTGAAAATATTTTTGATAGTTTATTAAAAGTAAACACGATTCTCTTTTTTCTCCAATTTAATTTAATAAAGAAATTATCTCACCAGATTATTATTAATTTAAGAAAATTATAAAATGTAAAAATGAAGAAAAATTCATTTGTGTCATAAAGTGTAATCTTTGAGAAAGATTACACGTGTCTCTTGTATTTTCAATTTAATAAAATTATAAATTGTACGTGTGTAAAAAATTAACGAATGGAAAGCAGCGATTTAAAATTACGCGACTTTTGCAAATTTCCACCGATCTAAATGACATCAACAACCCTTTTTATACATTTTCCTTAGTGAATCAGCACAATCGATGAACAAATCTTCATTATTGCTAGAATTGCTTTACCGTAATATTAAATGTTATTATAAAAAATAAATAAATAAATATCTTTGGACCACACACAATATTGAACACATTATTGTCGTTTCATCTGTGTAATTCAATAATTTTCTTCACCTTTTTGTCAAATAAAATTTCTTCCCTTTCAAGATTCAAGAGTAAAGAGACTTTCACGATAAAATAGTCTTCTCAAGATACAATTATAATATTTTTAATTATAAAGTATCAATTTTATTTGCATATTTTATAAATTTTGCCCATCGTATGGTCTTCCATACGAAGTTTAAATTAAAAATTAATCTATCGTCGAAACATGCATACATCTATAAAAATATCGAACGCGTGACATTGTGATTTCTATGATGACGAACCGTCGAATAAAACGCGAATGAAGTTGACCCTGATATCACTGTGTTTGAAAAACCAGCGTGACGATGGCCTTCTACACATACACACAACATACACACACACACACACACACGAGGCACGAAACCGCATCAGAAGCACGTGACGAGGTGAGAAAACTGTTGTGGAAGAAGAGGATAGAGGTACGTAAAAAGAAAGGAAAAAAAAAAGAAAAGAGAGAAAGAAAGAAACGACCAAGCGAGACGAAGAAGACTTAGCGACCGACCCCGAGAAGCACGGAGACCAAGAGATGTGCACCTCGCCCCTTCTTAAATCGTGTGCAATCACCTTTCTCGGCGTCAAACAAACGCCGTGTGTTATTATGCCGCTTCTAATGCCAGCGGCATTATGTCAGTGGTGAAAGAGGATGAAAGGGGAGAATTGTCTGCTATAAAAAAAAAAAATATAGAAACGCGCACTGGATGATCTCTCGCCATCCTTTTCAATACTTTCTTCTCCCTTTGTTCGAAAATTCAATTTATAAAACACGATGAATTAAAAATTAATGCTAAAATTTGTATTGTAAAGAAATGATCGATAAGAAAATGATCGATAACAAATGATCGATCTCGATCGTTGAAAGGCGAATTAGATACACAAATCAGCATAATTTACGAAAAAATCCACGTATTTGAAATGGTTGTACAAATTTTACAAAGGTATATATATTATTATTCGCGATATAAACACATAATTAAATACGTTTTCTAAAAAAATTAATGGAAACAAATATTTGCAAAATATTCAGATACACGCATAGACATGCAAAAAAGATAAAAAATGCAGAAAAACACAAATGATATTGGAAACGGTAAAGGCATGCAATTAACAATGTACGCGCAAGTTAGGTTAGGTTGCACGATACATATATTCATCATAGGAGTGGATGCGCTGAAAGGGTGCGTAGAATCCGCAAGGAGGACAGAAGACGAGAGGAGAGACGATGCATGGAGGCCGACAAAACGAAATGTTTGGCCGAGGAAGAAGAAGCCGGTATAATGGATATCTTTATTATCAGAGGGAGAGGTAAAGCCGATGGGAGACAGACCAAAGTGGTCGTAGTAACGTCCCAACGACGACGTTCCGCTATACCAGAACTTCGCTCCAATTGGTCTACCCTCCCTCCCCATAATAAATATTGATGAAAACGATACATTTATACACGAACGACAAGTCCGTCCGCGGAGAAAAAGCAAAGAGATTTATTGGGACGCGGCCTCGCGACGACAGCCATTTCTGCGCCGATCATACATCAAGCAGAGCCTCCAGGCCAATTCCTCCAGGCCAGGAGAGCCAATGCTCGTGAGATTCCTGTTTCTAGATCGATTCGATATTCGTTAAGAGAGTGTTGTTCCACCCAGATTTTTCTTTTCAAGACCAGACTCGATCCTCCTCTTCCTCCTCTCTCTCTCTCTCTCTCTCTCACATCGCTCTAACCTTCGTTTTCTCTCTTTCTTTATCGCTTCTCGCTTCTCCTCTTTGCTTTTCCTTTCCATCGTATGAATGAAAAATAAGAATAGTAGATAATAAAGAAGATAATATACGTATAGTTTTCTAAGATAAGAAAAATTATAATAAATTCATATTCGCGATGAATTTTGATGATTAAAAAAAACATATATTCGATTAAATTGACGGCCAAAATTATTAAAGGAATGATAAATGAAAATAAGTTGTCGATTGCGTTTAGAGAAGTGTTTCTTTTATTTCACTTGCGAGCATGTTTTATAAGTATCATTAGAACCGGTTCCCTCGAACACGTGGCGTCGAACGAAACTCGCCAAGAAATTATTTAAGACTTCAGTGTCTCGCTAATTTAATAGCAAGGCGTATCACAAAAAGAATATTTAGAGAGGAAGGACGGTGCGAGCAAAATCGACCACTACATGCGTTAAATTTGATTTACGCGCAGCGATGATGTATCAGTTTCGTATCATGACTGATAATCGTGCAGAACAATTCGAATCTCCATATTTTAATATTTCAATATTTCTTTTTTTTTATTTAATTTGAAAACTCTAATTTTTGAAAAAACAAATTTATCATGTAATAATGTATTTGCTTAAAAATATAATTAATTAAAACGTATTAATTTTTTGTATATTTTTATTATTATTTTCTTGTATCTTCTCTTCTATTATTAATTTAATTAGAACAAGCATTTAAATTTTACTTTTTTTGATTTTTAAAAAGAAGAAAATTGAAACGTTTATATTAATAATACACACTTTATCATAAAATACAATAGGATTATACGTGTGTTAAAAATTCTGATACATTGTCTTTTATATATATATATATATATATATCATTGATACCGATTACGATGCAACCGATCACTTCACCGAGAATGTTTTCTTACGTGAGGATCCCTGAACAAGCAGGAGACCAAGTCCCTTTATTGGATTTAGTCCCCTAATGATTTTGTCAACCCGAGATGAAAAGAACCTGCTAACATTCCGTCGTGACTCGTTCTGCATTCGAATTTGGCGCTGTAACCACGCTTCGGTTAACCGATGGGGATCCCCTCGTAAATTATGGTTCGCGGATTGTAACGCACAATCTAACGCAATTATCTGCGAGAAATAGCTTATAAGGAAATAATTTTTTTAACGTCGTTTAATTTAGTATTGAATTATGATTTTCTTATCCACCATTTTTTTTATGAATTACTTATTGTTAAACATGATTTTGTCATTTTTAAAAAAATACTATTTTTTTCTTTTTTTTTTGCTTAAAAAAAACCATGAGAAAATATTCACATTTCCAAATTAATTTGTTGAGAACAAATATTCTTGCTTAAAAAAAGTATAATCCAATTTTTTATACTTTAATATTAAAATTTATCTTTAGTATTAAGTATTTTGATACTAAAATTTTAATATTTTTATGATTATTGTATAACTTCATTTTTTATTATTAAACTAATTTTTTTGTATTTAAATTTATCAATTACTTATTTATTATATTCGATTAATAATTTATTTCAAAAAATAAAAAAAAATGCAATTTTTATTGTTATAAGAAAAACGTATCAAAATACAAATGCCCAATTATTTCTTCGAATAATACATGAAAAGAATATTGGTTCTCTCGCTATTACGCGAAACTAATAAATCTTTCACGCGATAGATACATACGTATCGTTCCTTTCTTGTACAATGATCTTTCATCGTTCCAAGAATGGAACCCTCGATCATACACCATTAATTATCAACATAATGCATGAGGATTAGGTTTTTCTGAAGCATGGACTGCCAAAAACGTATGTGCGCCTGATGCATCTCCTCACGTCACAGGATGTCAACTTTAAATGGAAATGTCTTAATTATCAGAGCACGTAGCGGCCAACAAAAAACATTATCCACTCCTGAATCGTTCCATAGCGATGCTATGTGTTCACGATGAAATATTTTCATATGAAGAAAGCAGGACGTTTGAAATTGGTGATATTTAGATAAGTAAACGAACGAGATATATGTTTTTCTTCGAGATATATGTATGTATCTAAATAAATATATAGATGTGTAAAATTATTCGTATTAAAAAAGAATCCAATTTTGCAATATATCCTATTTAAAAAAAAAAATTGGAAAATCCGATAGTTGCTCATTATATCGTAAATGATATAAAATAAATAATAATGAATATAAAAAAATTAGAAATAAAATATATATTATATATATAATATATTATATATATATAATATATATAATATATAAATTATTATATAATAATAAATATCTTAAAGAAAAAAATAAATTTTTTTCATTAAGAATAATATTGTTTTTCTTTTTTCATAATTTAAATCATTATTTGATTGAATGTAAATATAATATTTCCATTGTACATGTGTATCCTTTATATATACATACATCAATATATTATATGTACATATATATATAAATTTTTAAAAAATTGATAAGCTTGATTTGATAGATTTTGCAAAAATATCTATATTCGAAAAATAAATAATATATATAAATAATTCAATTTTATTATACATCTTATATTTAAACATATTAGCTCACATTCATACTGCATACATATATTGTAAGTATTTATTAGTTTTCATATAAACTTACTGTTTCTAATATGTACAAAGTATTATATATATATATCATACACATGAAAAAAGAACACATCTAGTTCAGTGTTACCACCATTAAGATACACATTATATATTTTCAATATATTCAATTGTCTAATGTAAGATAATCTTTTTAATTTCAATAATCTTGATTATAATTCTTGATTATTTTCTTGCATAAAATTTATTAAGATAATTTCAATTTTAATTTATTTATATATCATATTTATACATAATATAAAAATGCAAAATATATTTAAATTTATATAATATTAATTTATATTTATATTTTTTCTAAAATTAATTTTGTTATACATGAAATGAATACATAATAAAAAATATTTAATTAAATATTAAAATGATAAATATTAAAATAATCCACAGTTTCAATAATATATCATATTATTGGTTTTATCAAAAATATCACCTTCATTTAGAGATCTTCATTTAAATTCATTAATATTTTCGAAAAAAATATTAAAAATATTTATTATAATATAAAATTCCGTATCGTAATATTTTCAATCAAACATGCTCAAATATAAAAATAACTTTTTTTAAATTATTTCTAGCGATTGGTTAATTTGTTCCAATGATTATACTCGTATGAATATATTTTATTATCTGTACAAAAAACATCAATTACTTTTTTGGAACGACAAGAATTAACCAATGATTGTTTCTACTTTTTGCGCAGGTGCTGCGTGCGTAGTCAATGCGAATAAACCTAATGTCGACCGACGTGGATAGAACAGCGAGTAGCACGACGTGCAAATTAATACTACGGAAAGTTAAAGATTCAAATTTATGGCTATTTATTTATTCTATTAATTATATTACATTAATATGTGACATACAAAAAAATGATAACGGTTGAAGATCTGCAATTTGCAGTAAAAATGAACATATTATAAACACTTGTAGTATCCTTTTTGAATCAGCTGTCATAAGCAGACGATACATAGGTAAAATTCATTCTTTCGTTTATTAATTTTAATTTTCTTCAATAAGAATATAATTTTTAATTATTTTTATAAAAATCATATATTATATATTTTCATTTTAATTTTCTTGTTTTTTTATCTTATCTTTAATTATATTTAAATAATTGTTTGAAGCATTAATGTTATAAACTTTATATATTATTTTTTATTATTTTATTTTATTTTATTTTTTTATAAAGATTTAATTTCTAATATTATATATATATATATACATATATATAATTTCAAATATTATTATTATATATTTTATTTTTTAATATTTCAGTATCTAATGCTATTTATTTGACTATAAGGTCATGGAATTAATTGAAACTAGTGTACAAATAAGAGATTGTTCTATAGACTTTATTCCTGTTTACATTAAACAAGAGAATGATGAACATGAAACAGATTTCAATGATATTGAAATAATCAATGCAGCTCAAAATTTCTGTGCTATTGAAATTAAAGAAAGCAAAGGATATACGATTAATAACAATGAAGAATCAATTGTAAATAGTGAAAACTGTACACAAAATACAAATAATTTAAACAATTCAAATTCATCATCAAATATTATACGACAAAATGAAAGTTGTAATATAAATGG
The DNA here is from genome assembly GCF_029169275.1 of Apis cerana. Lineage (NCBI taxonomy): Eukaryota > Metazoa > Arthropoda > Insecta > Hymenoptera > Apidae > Apis > Apis cerana. Next base: position 12,824,160 of record NC_083856.1, read on the forward strand.
TATTTTAAATAGTTCAGTATACTTGCAAAATTTAGATTATGAAAATATAAATATAGAAATACAAAAACCAACAAATCAAATAGGTGATATTTTTATTGATCAAAATGAACAAATACAAACAAGCAATTATAATATTTCAACAGTTACTATATCAAGTGATCTTTTAGGACTAAATCTTAATATAAAAAAAGAAAATGAACTAGATCAGGATACAGTTTACAATACAGAATGGTTATGCAATGTGAATAATGAAACTGATATTCGATTGAAAGTTTCAAAGAATATCAAAGACAAAATTCAAGAGGTTCCTACTAATATTAATGATACGATAACATTATTGACAAAACATAAGGATCAATCATCAGAAAATGATAATAATTTGAAAATTAAGGAAACTAAATCTGAAAAACCTAAAAAACAATTAAAAATAAGATCAAATTCGTTACAAGATTATAAAGAAAAGTTGAGAAGAAAAGCAGAGTGCATGAGAGAAAAAAGAAAAAAATTATATGAGCAAGAAACTGAAGAACAACGTCAACAAAGATTAGCAAAGGAAGCAGCAAAAAGAAGAGAAATGAGAATGTATTATGAAACACCCGAACAAAGAAGAAAAAGATTAGATGCAGAAGCTGCAAGAAAAAGAGAGTATAGAATGTATAATGAAACACCTGAAGATAGAAGAAAAAGATTAGATCGTGAAGCAGAAAGAAGAAGAATGAAAAGACTTTCATTATATGCTAGTGAAACTCCTGAACAAAGAAGAGAGAGATTAAATAGAGAATCAGCAAAAAGAAGAGAAGCTAGACTTAATCAATATGCTAAAGAAACACAAGAAGAAAGAAAAGAGAGATTAAAGAGGGATGCTTTAAGAGTTAGAGAAATGAGATTTACTAGATCTGCTATTGAAACAGAAGAGGAGCGTAAACAAAGGTTAGTAAAAGATGCTCTTCGAAAAAGGGAGGTAAGAATGCATGGACGTCATTCAGTGAATAATAATTTCACTGAACTCCAAACTGTTCGAAATTTTGAAGAATTAAACAATGTTCAGATAAAGGAGAATCCTGATAATCAATTGGGAGGTCATTACTTGAGTAACTGGATGATGTGGTTCCAAAATTCGTTAGTCCAACCTGTTCATATTGGAGAACAAATCATCAAATCTCAATCAGAAAATAATGGATAAAAAATTTCTATGATAAATTTTTAATATTGTATATATCATTTCATCATAAGAATACATGAAACAAAACACTTGCTATTTCAATCGTGTATAATAATTTGTACATATTATTTATACAATATTTATGCTTGAATTGTAATAGCAAAATATTTTATAATCATTGTATTAACATAATGTTTATCATGTATCACATATTGAATAATAATTTTTCTACACTGTGCAATTTTATTCATATTTATGTATTTTACAATTAAATATGATTATTTTATTATATATTGTTAAAAATTGCCATGTAAAAAAATTTGTTATTTAATATATTTATTAATATAAAAAAAATTTAATGAATAATGTATAATATATAATATTTGAAATATTTAATATTATTGAATTTTGTATTATAATAATTAAAAAGTATTTAAAAGTTTTTTGCTACTTTGAAAAATGTACAAAGTATAATAAAATTATTATAATGTTACTAATATTATTTGATATAAATAAGAAAAAAAGAAGGCATTAAGATTGTAGAAAATTAGAATTGTACATTTATGGAATCACCTTGTACATCTTAACAGTGCCTTTTTGTTCACTGTTCTACGAAAGCAATTTCTAATGTGATTTAAACAATTTATACACATATGTATATATATCATTTAAATGAATCATATATATGAATGAATGATACATTTCTTAAAATATATGTAATAATGTATGTATATATGTAATAATGTATATTGCCATATCATTTTTCTTACAGTTCCTTTATATGGAATAAAATAAATAATATGTTATCATATAATTTTGTTTATTTTATTTATTTGAATTAATAGTTTTCTCAAATTTTTTTTTTATTTTTATACATATCTAATAAAATTAATAATGATAAAAAGAAAAGAATAATTAATTTATTTTTTATGTGTAAAATAAAAATAATAGTATCTACTTATAAATTATTAAATCTATATATTGATATTAACTCAAAAATATCATTTCAACATAAGAAATATACGAAAAGTCTTATTGATAGTCATATCTCATTTATAATTACATGTCAAGATTAAATATTAAACAAGGAAAGAAAATAATAGAAAAACAGAGATTGGCTAATTAGGTAGGATAAATCAGGAATCAGTATTATAAATGAAACAGATAAAAAAAAGACAAAAAATAATGGAAGAATAATAGAGATAAGATAAAAATTAATTTAGCATTATCTTTCAAATGTTTTAAGATTTATAATGTATTAAGATTTTTCTTAAAGATAGAACAAATTAGAATAAAATGATTAGCAATATCTCCAATGATTTTAAAAATATGATTCTTTGAAAAAATGTTTTTGACATTTTGATCGAATTAAAGTTAAGTGATAATGACATGCATTAATTATTAATAAATAATTAATAGAAAAGAATTTCAAATTTATATGAAAAACTTGCCTAAAACTCTAGCTACAAAATATAAGCTTAAAAATATCAAAATTTTGATTAGAAAACAAATAAAATTAATTAATTTTCCAAACGGCAAGTAGAATCTTCAAAATGATGAAAAATATCCTTTCTATCCTTCTCGCATAAATATTATTTTATCATTTGTAATTTCGAATATTTTTTTGTATTATTTTAGTATACTATATAATAATAAGTTAGAATCCATGTTTAAACACGAGATGGCGTTGATTTTTCATCTCTATCAAAATGTCAAACTTGTTATTTCAAAAAATCGTTCTAGAAGCATTCAAGAGATAGCGCTAATTCTTCTTTTTATTCAATTTCTAGTAATAAACATTAACCACGTGAATTCATAACCTCCATTATAAAATATAAAATGTATTAATTTAAAACTATACGTAAACTATACTTACTATAATTTTAAAATTAAATAATATTAATTTAAAATAAATTAAATATTTTAAACAAATTCTTGTTATATATAAAAATTATGAGATAAATACATTATAGAATAAATAAGAATAAATAAATGTTTTTTTTATTTATTCATTCATTTCATTATAGTTTTATAAATAAAATTTATATTTATTATTTAATATAATTAATAAAGAAAAATGGGTGTAACAAAACAATATTTAAGATATGTACCAGCTGGAAATTTAAATATAATTGTTAGTCCTAATTGTAATGTCGTTTTTGTAAAATTAGAAGACCATGAAGGTAGATTTGTAGCAGTTGGAGCATGTGAACATGTTTTTATATGGGATTTACGTTTAGGAGAAAAGGTAAAATATTAGTTTATCAATTTTAATAGGTTATAATTATTTTAATTTTTAGGTTCGAGTATTATCAGGTGATAAAGTAAATGTAACATATTTAGCTGCATCTCCTAATAAACAACATATAGCAGTTGGTTATGCAGATGGTACTATAAAAACATTTGATTTGAAAATAGGTGAAAATGTAAGCATATTTGTAGGCCATAAATCTGAAATTACAACATTGAGATATGATAGAGAAGGACATAGATTAGCTTCAGGTTCAAAGGTAAAGAAATTTAATAGAGAAAATAGAGTATATAAAATATTATTTTTTAATTATTTCTTTTTAGGATACAGATATTATTCTTTGGGATGTTGTAGCTGAAGTTGGAATATGTCGATTAACTGGACATAAAGGTGTAATAACTAATTTAGCATTTATGAAAGATCATAATATAATTATTAGTTGTAGTAAAGATACATTTGTAAAATTTTGGGATTTAGACACAGAACATAATTTTAGAACTCTTGTTGGTCATAGAACAGAGGTAAATAAATATAATAAATATATGATTATTATATAATTAATAATAAACGATAATAATAACATTATTTTATTTTTTTAAGGTTTGGAGTTTAGTATTAGTTAAAAATGATCAATATTTAATAACTGGTTGTAATGATAATGAATTACGTATATGGAAAATATCTTTTATTGAAAGTGATAGTATAGATTTTGATGTTAATTTACATAATTTAACTCTCACTGATGATACTGAAGTTAGCGATGTGGTATAATGTTTAATTAATTTATATTTATATCTAAAATATATTTTAATATTTAATATTATATAATATTTATAATATAAATACTATAATAATATTTAATAAAAATTTTATATATTATATATATTTTATATATTAATAGAAACATCCTTTAAGATGTGAAAAAGTAGGAAGTATATTAAGAAGTGGACATGGAAGAGTTGTGTCTCTTGAAGTTGATAATACTTATACTATTATTGGATGTTATGGTTTAGACAATACTGTAGAATTATTTCAATTGTTACCTGATTCTAAAATAAAAGACAATGTTCTTAAACGATTACGTAAAGAAAGAAAAAAAGCCGAAAAGTATGTATAAAGATATTTTTTTAATATATTTATAAAAATTTTTAATTATTATTAAAAATTATTATTAAAAATTTTTTTAAATTTTAAATATTTCTTTATTGTGCATAATATATATATTTCTATTAAATAGAAGTGGAAAAGATATAGAAGCAAATTTCTCAGGAACATCAACTATAAAAGATGAAATCATTCGTTTACATCCTATTAAAGTATCTGCCAAAATTAAAGGATTATCTATAATAATGGGTAGAAATGGTGAACTTAGAGTATGTTATAGAGTATAAAATTTGTATTTTTTCTCTTGAAAAATTGAAAATGATATTTATTTAATTTTTATTTATTATTATTTTAGATATCCATAGGATTGAATAATAATTCCATTGATTTGTATTCCTTATTCATAAAAGAGAAAGATGAAATAAAACATTTAAGATCAATAACAAATCATGGTCATCGTTCAGAAATCCGTGCCATTTGTTTTAGTTCTGATAATTTAGCTTTTGCTACAGCTAGTGCTGATTCTGTGAAATTATGGAATAGGTATATAGATAAAATCAATAAATTTATAAAAAAAAAAACTTTCATATTAATTTCTATAATTTTAGACCAACTTTAGCCTGTTTACGTACTGTAGAATGTAGTTATGCTTTAACAGCAATATTTGTTCCTGGGGATAGACATTTAATTGTTGGTTTAAAAAATGGAAAAATGTTAATTATTGATATCGCATCAGGCGATATTTTAGAGGAAATATCTGCACATTCTAAAGAACTTTGGAGTGTTACATTATTACCTGATAAAGTAATATATACTTAATATAAATATTTTTTAATTTTGTATTTATAATATAAAATATATATTTCATTAATGTATATGATTATTTTAAATATTTTTATAGAAAGGAGTGGCTAGTGGTGGTGGAGATCAAACAGTAAAATTTTGGAATTTTGAACTTATTCAAGATCCTGATAGAGAAATAAAAGCAAAAATTTTATCTGTTTTGCACTTAAGAACTTTAAAATTAGAAGATACTGTATTATGTGTAAGAATAAGTCCTAATAATAGATTTGTTGCAGTTGCATTACTTGATTCTACTGTAAAAATTTTTTTTCTTGATACATTTAAGGTATTAATTATATGAAAATGTATTTAAATATATTTTTCATATTCAAAATCACAATGCATAATATGTTTAAAAATTTTGCAATATCATTTTAGTTTTTTATTTCTCTTTATGGACATAAATTACCAGTTTTATGTATGGATATATCGAGTGATTCAACACTTATTGCTACTGGTTCTGCAGATCGAAATATAAAAATTTGGGGTTTAGATTTTGGAGATTGTCATAAATCAATTTTTGCTCATGATGACTCCATAACCGGACTTTCATTTGTACCTGGTACACATTATATTTTTACTTGTGGAAAAGATGGCAAAATAAAACAATGGGATGCCGATATCTTTCAAAAAATTGTGACATTACAAGTAATAAATTATTTTTAATTGTAAATTTTAATCGTATAGATAAACAATAATTGTAATAATAATAAATAAAATTTTTCTATTTAGGGACATGTAGGTAAAGCATGGAATTGTGCTGTTTCACCGAATGGAATATATGTTATTTCTTGTGGATCTGATAAAGTTGTTAGACTTTATGAAAGAACATTAGAACCTTTAATTCTTCAGGATGAAGAAGAAGAAGAAAGAGAACATCAAGAAAATGAATTAGCTACTGGAGAAAGTACTGTTGTTCCAGGGCAAAAACAACAATCTTTACCATCAAGAAAAACAGTATCCAGTGAAAAAGGAGTAAATATCAATAAATTATATAAAAATTGCTTAATTTATTGTTTAAATCATAAAATTTTATTTAATATTTAGGCTGAATTGATATTAGAATGTCTTGATATATCTAAAGAATATAATGAACAATTATCAAAAATTACAACTGATAAAGCACCTGTTATTCCTTTACAAATGCAAGCTTATAATTGTACAAATACAGAAGATTATTTATTAGAAATAGTTAAACAAATTAGAGGAAGGTAAAATATATATATATATATATATATGTATTTAGCACAAATATAATATAAATATAAACTTACTAATAAATTAATTTTAGCGATTTAGAAGAATCATTACTATTATTGCCTTACTCAGCTGTTTGTGAAATTCTTAAAATGCTTCCTAAATTATTAGAATCAAATTATCATACGGAATTAATTGCAAAACTAGCATTTTGTTTAATACAAGCTCATCATGGTCCAATTATAGCTACTCAAGAACTTTTACCTATTTTAGAAATTGTGAAAACACTTACTATTAAGAAAATTTCTGATCTAAGGGTAAAAAAACATTTGTATTTTATAAATTATTCATAAATAATTTTATAAACACTATTAATTAAAAATTAATACTTGTAGGATATAATTGGATTTAACTTACATGGAATGATGCATATACAACGAATTATTGAAGAGAAAGAAGGAATACAACTTTTCAGAGATGCAACTCAAAGCAATAAACATAAAAATAAAGTCAAAAAAAATAAAGAAAAGGCATTAAAAAGAGCAATTATGACTTTATAAAATTTGTTATCTTATAACAATAAAAAATTTGTATATATTTATACTTAATAAATATTATTAATAAAAGTATTATATTAAATAATTATATTAAACTCTATTATTATTTAAATATTATCTAAAAAAACAATTCTTAAATACATATAGAATAAAAAACACTTTATTTTAAAAAAAATATAGTATAATAGGTAATCAAATCATAAAAATTTTAATATATAACAAATATGTGTTATTTAAATAACTTTTGATATTTCTTTTTCACTATAATCTTTGGCAATATTTTAACATTTTTACATATATTTATTTAATTTCTTATTTTGATAACTTTAACGATTCATATATTTTATTGCACCTAATGTGTACACATAAATCTGTCATAAATGATGCTATATGAGCTTCTTTATCTTTTTGTTTACCACTTTCAAATACAGTAACCAAAGTCATTTTAGGATCAGTATTATACATAGCATATATACACATATCCTAAAAAAAGAAAAGCATATATTAAAATACAAAATTAAATACAAAATTATATCAAGAAATATCTATTAACATACTTTTATATTTTTACAATATATAATTTTATCCATGGCAAGAAGTTCTGTATGTCGTTCTTTAATTCGTTTTTGTATATTATCTAAATGAATTGACGGCTTTTGTACAAATACCTAAAATATAATACAGTTTTTTGGATAACATAATTTAATTTATATTTAATTTATATATAATTTATATATATCATATATATATATTACATATTAATATATTACATAAACAATTATATTCATATAAACACTTACACTGGGATAACTAAGAATAACAGGAAATTGTTCAGATGTATTTGGTTCCCTACAAGGATGTCTATAACCTGGACCTGCATCTTCTACTCCTCTGGAGTCAAATATTATTAATACTGCTAAGACATCATGTTTGCGTTGGAAACTTTGTATTCTAATAAAAATGTTTATTAATATTCACTCAAAATATATGATTTATTAATTAAAATAATTAAAAATATTTTACTTATGATAATAATCCACATTTTGTTTGCTCATAATACTTCTCATTTCTCCTGGACTAGCCTGCTGACTTAAAGTAGTATGAAAATATAAAGAGTATTTAGCTAATATGCTACTACGTAGTTTCACTAACCATTGATATAATGCTGGTTGTTGATTTGCTTTCAAAAATGAAGCACTGAAACCTAATTTCCATGACTAAAAATATAATATTTATAATTTAAACATATTTATTTCTTCTTTATATATAATATCTTTTTTATTCTATATTTATTAATTATTTTTTATTTCAATATACTAACCTCTTTACTTTGTAAAGTTCTTTCCCAAGCTAACATTCGTGTCTGTGCACCATAAAGAGCCATTAATGTTGATAAAAATCTCCAATGTTGAAGTTCAACTTGTGTTTTTGTCAATTGTACTAATATTTCACATTCTAAACTAATCAAAAGATGTTTTAATTTTAGAAAAAATAAATTATAATTATAATTCTTAGTTATTAATTTTAAATATTTCATTTTCATTTGTACTTACGTTAAGCTTGTTTTAATAGCAGTTAATGCTAAATGTGAGCAAGATAAAGAATGAATTTCTACTATTCCTTCTATACATTGTAATAATTCTTGATATTTCATACTTTTACTATTGATACTCATATTATACATTTTTTCATAACTATAATATAATAACATTATTAGATTATGAGATATTTAATAATAAATTCAACAACAATCAACTAACAATATACTAACAAATCTATCAGTTGTATTTTTGCAGTAATATATTGACATAATTGATTAGAAACCTCAGCAACTGTTGCACCAATTGAATTGGTTCCTCTAGTCATTTCCTCTACTCTTTTTAGATCAGATTTTAAAGATTCATATACCGTTTTTAATGAATTCTGAAAAAAAAAAGAGAGAAAATAATTATAAAAATTAAATATTTATGAATTTTATTTATTAATTCATTATATTAATTTTACTTTTTATTCATTATATTTTATACAAAATATTAATATATTTCTTACATCTTTCCTTAAAAATCCTTTATTTTTAGTATGAAGAAAACCTAAATCTGCATATGAATGTTCTGCTACTGCTATTTGCGGTAAATGCATAAGTAACATTCCCCATGGACCCATTTGTGTTTGACGACATAATCCACGTTCTTTTTCCTAAATATTAATAATTAAAAACACATTAAGTAAATTTACTATTAATTTGTATCATTTTATTTCCTATTATAATATTAAATTCATTTTATCCATTTAAAATTTTTTTAATATTCTAAGCTTTTTCAAAGACTCTGAAAAAATTCAAAATTATAAAACTTATTAATAATTTTATTAATCGTTCATTTTTAACTAACTGTTAAAGATTTTTTTAAAACTAAGAAATAAAAATATATAATAAAATAAATATAATATATATGTATATAACTTACAACTAATTCTTTAGCTTTATCAGTACACAATTGAGCAACTTGAGCGAAGAAAGTATTAAGAAATTCTTCTTCGTGATCCATTTTTTATCTATATTTATTATAATCACGACAAAATTGTTTATATTTATTTTCATTACTCATATTTTTAAAGGTTATAAAATCTTAAAGTAATGTATATATTATACTAAATTGTAATTATTAATATTGATGATCATACCTTTAAAGGTGGATATCCACTTCTTTCTTTTGCGCATTGTAAACTTGACATTATTTAGCTAAAAAATAAGCTTTCAAAAAAGTTATAACTAACCTGCATATGAAAAATCTAAATAATATTAAGGAAAAAGATTGAAATTTTTTTTAATAAAATATCAAATTTAAAATTATGTAATATGTATCTTAAAATATTATTATTTATTAATTTATGAAATTAAATTCTTTTCTAAATTCTCTAAATTTTGATCATGTGATTTTTCAATTCGACTCATTAAAAATATTATAATAATTGAGTATACGCTTTGACAAATTTTTCTATTGGTCAATTTTGTAACATTGAATTGAGCAATAAAAAACTATCTAGACTATCTACAATTTTATATACAGTATTCAATCTTGTGTAGTACAATTAAGTATTTAAATAACTTTTACATTACTTTTGTTTTTAGAAATAAAATAAGTGATTTTATATTATTTATTATCGCTTCGTATAATTTTTTACAAGTTTTAATATACTTTTTTATAAAAAATGAATTAATAGACAAACAAAATGTTAAAATTTCTATCAATAAAAATAATACCATTTTACGTGTATGTATTTTAAAATTCATTCTATCCTTATATTTTATAACATGCATTTGGTAATTCATGCATATATATATATATATATATGTATATATATATATACACAAATCATATACATATAACAAGAGTACAGGTTATGGATCGGATGGTAGCGATCAGTAGTTTCAGTCTGTATCATAATTTGTTCCTAACCACCCGTTTTCGTTAGTTTAAATATTGTAATGAATTTAAAGTCAATTTCCTTTTTTAAATTAAATTCACTTTAAGTATATTTTACAATTTTGATAAGTTAAAAATCTTGTAAGATATTAAAACTACTACCGGTATTCTTATGTAGTATTTTATATAGAATTGAGAATATACATATATACATTGAATATTTCATTTAATTTTATAATGTTCAATAAATCGTTGCAACTATAAATTGGCGATAAACAAAATATCACATTGTATCTCGATTGTCAATGTAATCAAGAAAAATTAATATGATCAATGTTAAAAGTCACAAGAGAAAAGTTCAATGTGAAAAATTGTTCGAGCTTAAAACAATTTTTCACTTAAACGAAAAAGTGATGTGGAAAGCTTCGTATGAGTATTGAACAAAATAATGTAATGTAGAAAAAATCCTATGATGTGTTTTGTGCCATAATTTACATATATCGCCCATATAACAAAAAGTACGTATGAAATTGCATTTTTGCCATTTTAATTTAATGATTGCTTCTTTACTTAATTTTTTTATAATATCTGTTTTTGAATCATAAATTTTTAAATATTTTTATTAGTTATACATTTCAAAATATATTTTCAAAGTATGTTAATAAATAATTTTAATAGTTTATAAAATAATATGTATTACAATGCGAATTATTAAAAATAAAATCAGTCATAAAAAATCTTAGAAAATTTAAAAAAAAAAAGATATTCAATCTTGATGATCTTGATTATTTATTTTATTGTGATTTTTTATTTTAAATTATTAATAGTTATTTTAATTAGTGAATTAAATTAATATTTTTCGCTAATAAAAACGATGTAAATTATTTTCATCATGTGTGCAAATACAATTCATGACATTTCATAAATATATTTTCCTATATTTGTCCATAAAATTATATAGAATAAACATAAATAGTTAACCTTGAATTATTCACTGAAGTTTTATTGTTAAGTTTTATTTATTTACGTAGAATATATATGTAGAATATGGATTAAAATTTCAAAAATGATAAAGAACACGATTTGATATAAAAATAAAATATTTGAGAAAATTAATATTCTGCAACTTTAGGAAAAATATAGAGTAATTTATTCATGCACTTGGTTATAATTTTGTACATATATACATGTATGTGCATGATCGATAATTTTCGTATTAGTAGTAATTTGAAATATATATATATATAATATATATAATATAAAATATTCATATAATATTTCATAAAATATTTCATATATATATATATATATGAAAATTAATTATATTCTATAATATTTTAATATGATTTATGAAATTTAAAAGAAAACTATTACAAGATAATTTAATTAGCAAATTTTTTCAAACTAAATATATTCGAACAAATTTGTTATTTGAAATAATTAAAAACTTAAAATTAATTTATCATATTAAAAAATAAAATAAGAAATAATAAAGATTAGATACAAAACTTATCGAAAATTATTTATATCCTTATTTCTTTTAATTTTAATTTGTTATTTTTTAATTAGTTTAAATTTATTTTATTGAGGATGAGATTTTTATAAAAATATTTTCTAATAAATATTTTAATCAGTAAAAGGAGCGTATAATTGTAGAAAGATATAGTATAATTAAAAATTTGTAATAAATACTATCATTAATATTGCGATGACATTTTTTTATGTTACTATTCAATCAGAACATTTTCAATTTTTCATTAGATTAATTTTGTGACCTCGCTATTTAATATCTGTGTGCGCACATGATGACGAATGGTAATAAATGTTTATCTGCTTTCATATATCTCTTAAGAACGTAGAGAATTATAAAAGATATTTAGTCTTCTTGTTCTTGTGTAATTTGAAATATCTATTCGCTTCGAGTTTATAATTTATAATATATAAATAATTCTTAATTATTACAAAAATCGTGAAATGTTGTATAAATAGTTAGAATCAATTAATTAAATAAAATAGCTACAAAAAAAATATAATTTTTAATAAAAAAAAATTTTAAACTTATGTTTTTTGAAGATAGAATAACAAATATTAATGAGTAATTCTTTTCTACTTCTTTATGATATTAGTGCGGTTTTATTTAAAAATTGTTAAATTTATTTATGTTATTCATACATATGTATACATATTCATTTCATTTTACTGATAATTTTATCTTTGAGTTATATATCTTATCAATATTTTATTATAAAAATTTATTATTTTTGTTATTGTTTTATATTATTTTTAATAAAGATATCAGCATTATTATAAAACAACAAAAATTTGGATAACATTTGAATAGATACGTATCCAAAAATATATATCGAATTAAATTATATTTATTCAACTTTATATATGTATAATATTTTCGATGCACAATAAGTATGTTATTATTATTATATTTAAGTATGTTATTTGATTATTATATTTTGTGAAGTATTCTTATTTTTTATTAATTTTGTAAAAGAAAATAAGATACATTGTTAATTTGAGTTAATTTATTTAATAAATTAAATAAAATAATTATTTATTCATACAATGAATCTAAGTTTAAATTGTGAACTTATGTATGAACTTTGATTACATAAATGAATCATTTTTTAAATTATTTGTGATTATTATATTATATATTCGAGCAATTCGTCAATGAAATTACAGAAAAATGACTACGCACAAAGAGATCTCAACATCCTGTGAGGATAGTCTCGATGTCTCCAATAATGAAAAAAAAGTTAAACAAATGAAAAGATCGAAATGTAAACTTGATGCAAACGGCCGACTAAATCTTAAAGATATTTTACTGTCTTTTAATGGACCGGTCAGCCAAGAACAAGCTTGGGCATTATGCTATCAAACGGCTAAGAGTTTGTCATGTTTACCGGGAAATAATTTTTATGAACTCTCGGAGTTATCGCAGATCGTCCTTCACAAGGATGGCGATGTTTGGCTTGGCGATCTAATCGGTAAGTTGATTTAATCTTTTCTAAAGAAAATTTATTCTCTATCGTGAAATCTTATCAATATTGATTGTCTCATAATCAATAAGAGAAAAATAGATAATTATTAAAAAATAGATTGAATAAAAGAATGTATGTATATAATAGTTATTAGATAATATATTTTTAAGCACAATAACTATAAAACTATTTTTAAATTATTTTTTCAAATATAATTATAATATAATTATTCCATTATACATATGTATATAATTGATACATAATTATTTAAAGATATTATAATTATAAAATAATATAATATTTAGTTAATATAATGTAATTATATATTATTTGATTTAATATATTTTTTTTGATTATATAATTTTTTTTAGCTATACCAGATTTATTTGTGTTTATATAATATGTATATATATTATGTTTTAACTTAATATGCATAATATATTGCTTTACTGTAGAATTAATGCGCGGCAAAATATTCACAGAAAAAAAATATTAATCTTTTCTTATAAAACAAAAATCCAGAAATATATTTTTTTTCATTAAATGGGTTTATAAGTTTTTTTCATTGTTCAAGTTTTTAAATTCAATTATTATTGTTTATATCAAAAAATTATTATGTATTTAATTTTATTTTATTATCTTTGTTTATACTATTTTCTATTCTGAATGTATATAAAAAATAATCACATGTTCTATAACCTCCTAAATAGTTTATGCCGTGAGATTAAAAAAAGATTGAAAATCATTGTAGTAAATGATAAGCAAAAAGAATATATAAAAAGAATTGATGATTTTATATGAAAGATTCATTTATTTTGAAATTTATATTTGTAATTCAAAAATTTGTAAATATTTTTTTAAATTTATAAATCATATAATTGTGTATAATATAGTAAATAATTTAAGGTGAAAAAATATAAAAAAAAATTACCGAAAGTTATTGAATTTTGCATATTAATTGATTATATTTCTAATTGTATATAAATTTTGATAACTTTAAAATTTATTTTTTATGTTTCAATATTTTTATTACAGAATTGGAAAAACCCCATGTATCTGAAAAAAAGGTGAATATTTTATTTAAAGTTTTATAAAAAAAGAATGTTATGTTATTTCATAAAAAAAACATATTATTTGTGCAGGCTATGTTTTCATTAGGTATGATGATATTCAAAGCACTTGATTTCGGCCTAGATGAACAAGAAGAAAGGCCTTTATCACCGGATTTGGAAGCTCTTATAACATTAATGACAAGTGCAGATCAAGGTACAATTATTTTCTAAAAAATATGATTAATAAAAATTAAAATCATATAAAGACTAATTTTTTCTGCTACATAGAAATTGAAGAAGAAATGGAAGAACGTCCACAGGAAACAGATGATGAAGGCATAGAGAGAGATTCAAGTATTGCTGACATAGATGAATTTTTATCACAAAAAAGTGATATCTATAAAGAAAAATCAATATATTCCTTGAAAAATGTAATGCAAGTAAGTGCAATAAGCAAATCTTTATTTTTTATTTTATATAAAAGTAGTAAAAAGAAAAATTTAAAACTTATATAAAAAATTTTATATAACAATTTTAAATTTAAAAAGTTAAATCATTAAATAATAATATAATTGTTTAATACATATGCAAATTTTTTTGTAATTCATTTGCAAAAAATATATTTTTTACTTTGTTGAATATAGTTTTTATATTATATTTATCTTTTTCGCATTTATTTTAATTTAGAAGAAATAATTTGAACATAAATCATACTTTTATAAGAATTTTTATACTATTTTATATATATATATATATATATATATATATATATATATATATATACACACACATATATACATACATTATTTCTAATAATTTTTTTTATATTGATATTTTTTTTATTATTTTTTATTTATAATACTATAAATTTTTATATATAGTTATGTACCAGGCACATGCAAACTTCTATTGAATCTGCTGAAGTTCATTATAAAGCTGTAATACGAGCATTTGTAGCAGAAGCTCTGGAATTGTCACAATTTTTGGACACAATAGAAGCTGATAAACTACAAGCTAATCAGAAGGAAGTTGTCAACAGTGATAGTAATAAACAAATCTCCATGTCCGTTCAGAATCTTGATACATTAGATTTCATTGATTGGGTAAGATTTTCAACTATAGAAAATATATCAAATAATTTAAATTATATGCAAATAATAAATTATCAATATACAAATAAGACAACATTATTTTTCGATACGAATTTCATTTATTAAATATTTTTTTTATTGTAATTAAAAAGTAATTTTCATAAATAATCATCAATAAATCGCATAGGAGTAAGTTATGTAAAATGAAACAACTGATATTACTATATCGTGTAAAGTCATTTATCATTTTGCAGAGATAAGATATTTGAGATTTATTGACTTGACTCTCTACCATTATAGACTGACATTAGGATTTGGAGGGCTATACAAGTATGTCATTACTAATAATTTGCGCATGTGTTAGAATGATGTGTTAGAACTTAGAATATAATTATAATTATATATATAATATGATTAATCTTAATATACAATTATTATTATCAATTATTAGCTGCTTTAAAACATTGATTTTCATAAAATTATAAATGCATGATTTTACTTTAAATTTATGCAAAATATTTCAAAAATTTAATTTTAATTTTTATAATTTATCTTATAAAAATATTAGGTTTTTTTAGGAATTTTTTTCAATCCTCTATATTAAATAAATAATATTAATAGCATTTAATATATTTGAACATAAAAACAAAAATTGTAAAATTTATTGAAAATTTAAAAATCATTTTTTTTTGTAATTTTAATTATATTTAATAAGAATCAATTAAAATAATTATTTTAATAGGCAAGATTTTGGGTACAAGTTATACAAGAATTAAGAAAAGGTGTGAAGCTAAAAAAGGTAGAAGCCAATTTGGGTTCAAAAAGCACAACCCGTGGGCGAGGAAAGGGAGCAGAATTTGAATTAACACCTTATGAAATTTTGATGGATGATATTCGGAAAAGAAGATATCATCTGAGGAAGACACCATCACCAACTCCGAATTTGAAGAAAGATGCCCATGCTGTTATTCTTGAATTCATTCGGAGTAGACCACCCTTAAAGAAGGTAACGTTCTATTAAAAGTAATGCTTTATTTAGATTCAATTAATGGAAGTTTAATTAAAGGATTGTAAAAATTATAGTTTTTACAAATTTCAGTACATTTTAGAGATATAATTTTATACAGGCATCAGAAAGACAGCTTCCACCCCTTCAAAAGGAATGGACTCTTCGAGAATTACTTATGGAAAGTATAAAGAAACCACCAAATTTAAGGTCTTCACGCAATAGATACATTCCTAAGATTGAAAGAACATCTCCTCAAAATGGTAAGTTGCATTTTATATTTATATGCATAGCAATAATTTTTTTTGCATGTTATACTGCTTTATGAAATACATCTTTGTTTGAATACAACTATTTAATAAATTCATGAAAACCAATGCATTCAATTCATATTTTATACATCAATAATCGCGACATTCCATACATATCAATTTTACTAATTGATTTATGTGGTACCTCAATAAATCTTTCTTTGCAAAATGTATAAAATAAATCAACTGAAATTTCAAAGTAAACTTTTAATATTGTATTAATTACCTATTTATTTTATTCTTTTCTCATTCTCTTTACTTTTCAATTTCTAAAATAAAATTTTTAATTCTTATATCAAGAATAGATTTTAGATTTAGAAATAGTTTTCAAAATAAGTGAAAATAGAACTAAACTGCAAAAAAACAAGTGTTTTCATATTAATTATAATAAACATTTTAATCGAATTACAACAATATGGTTGCATTAAGAACCAACAGTATGCATGATATAGAATTACGTGATGTGCAGTTGACTCTTACAAAAATATATTTAACTAAGAGTACACATGCGCAATGAGTGCACGCGAGCGCAATAGGTATATCTTTCACTCTTGATGTACTCTTGAGAGCAGTAGAACTTGACAATTGCAACGCAGTGCAGCCAGAATAGTGGTATTTGTGTCTTAATTTTTTTCAATAATAATACTAACCATAATAACAATAATAACCAAAATAATTATATTATCAACAATATTATCAACAATGATAATCATTTGATGCTCGTATCTCAATCTTTCTGTTATAAGTTATTAAAATTAATTATTAGCTATTCTGTATAATCTATAATAATATTTTATCATTCCTTTTTCCAGTGCATATTAAGAAATTATTAGAAAGAAAATTATTTTCTTATTACATTTTCTTATCATATATTAGGGTACGCATCATGACTAATTTTTTCATCGCGATAAAAGAGGGTCGATCCATATGAATCATGATTTGCGATGGTAGGCCGGCTTAAACCATTGTAAGCCCCCAGACGGTTCGCGATCAATAACCGAAAGCGCGCAAAGGGCGAGAGTTGACGTCGCCCGAAACGTCATTGTGTCTCTATCTAGATTTTTACTTAATTTCTCGCGTGTCTTTCTTTTTTTTCATTAGTCACATTCTCGTCGGTTTCTCGTTTATCCATATTTCTTTATTTTCTTTTCTCTCTCGCGTGCATCCTGGGGGGAAGCTGCAATTCGAGCGTGAAATTCAATGGGTTGCGTCTAAATGTGTACGAGTAAGTCAAGTGTATTAAAAGAAGAATAAGCACACTAACGAGCACGTGTGCTTGATGTACAGTCCTTACCAGTGGATCTGCAAACATCACGGTGGATCGAGGATTCAACAGGATGGAAAAAACGAACAGATGAGCGTGGAGAACAGCTTGGATGCTGGTAATCGAAAATGTTTATTGTTTTTCGATGAAGAGAAACAATGGATTAATCACCTTAGATGGAACGTGTAAATTTGATAAACGTCTTGATTCACAGAGTGTGAGATTCTCAAGCCAAGCCGAAAAATTATAGAAGATTCAACACTAGTGACTTCTGGTTGTACATCGTGGTTGTCGCAAGTAGAACCACTGTAAAGAACTATGTTGACACCTTGTATGTTCGGTTTAAGTATACATAAACATTTGATTATTCAATTATTTATTATATAAATCATTTATTTATTAATTGTAACATTTAAAATATTTAATTATAATATTTTTTTTAAATGATATAGAAAATATACAATATAACAATATTATATGAACATCATTGAAGAATCAATGTTTATGTTGAAACTGTTTTACGATTATTTTTGTATACTTTTTATCAATTGCATTAAAATAAAAGTTAAACCGAACATATTGTATATATTAGCAGGAAAAAAGAGGGTAAATGTTGAAAAGAGGAATAATGTTACCGACCGTAGGCGGTGAGTCTCGCATGATAGTCCTGGGTGAAGTTCCACCGTCACAACCAGAGCAGGAACAAGAACCCGCGCAGGATGTGGCGGCACAATGGTTGCAGACAGAAAATCAAAGCAATACTGCAGTCACTACTACTGTCGGCACTATTACCAACATACCGACTATCGCGAGTCGAAACAGAACAAATGTACCACCGGTTCCGCAACCGAGGCAGAGAATCGGCAAACCAGATATTAGGGTACCGGGAAACAGGAATCGTAAGTCGCGTAGAAGGCGCATTACGGTCGCAGGTAATCATATCATTCATCTTTCTTTTGATCAACATAATTCTTTTAGATAGCATATTTAAAAATATATTTTAAACAGATAATGAATTCCTTTTGATTATATTGATATGATTAATGCAACATTTGATAAAAATTGTTTTTTAATTGATATTCTAATTTTATATAATAATATGTATATATTTAAAATATAGTAATCAAACTTTATAATGAATGTTGATCTTACTTTTATTGAATTATGGAATTATTATTTATGAGTTTTTTTTTATCAATTTTTTTATGTTAATTTTAATGATTATATTTGTAATAATTATAATGATAATCTTATGCGTCCGCACAGGAAGCACTTATGTATATATTTAGGATTTACTGAGGTACCACAATTCTATAAATATTTGATCCTTTTTCTTTTTGTAAAATCTCACATTCATGCGTCATGTTCATTGATCATCAACATGTATATTCCTATGTTTTCGAATAACGATAAATATATTTTTTTAATCAATTTCTATGAATAAAAAAAATTTTTTAGATTATATTCAAAATGCTGCTGATATCAAGGATAATGGATCACCTACTATACCAAAACCTCCTCGAAGGGAATTGGATAGTTCCAATTCTACAAGTAGAAGAAAAGTAATTCCTGTAGATTTTGATTTAAAGGTAAATTATGATTGTTAATTTACGCATCTCTATTTTTAATTCTTTTTATCTAATTCGATATATATTTTAATAAAAATATATAAAATATAAATTTAAATAAAAAGCTGGACGCGGAGGAAGATGACGATGAAGATTATAATGATGAATTCACGGTGACAAGATTCGAAGAAGAGGACGAAGGATCAAATTATTGGCAACTAAAAGAAGATTATACATTTGCAGATAAAACTAATATACGTACTAGATATAAAGATCACAGATTTGATGACGAAGCAGACTCTGCGAATCCTTGGCGAAGAACTGGTGGATTACGTTTGACGAGGAACGAATATCATCGATTTTGTGATACACAACTTGAATGTAATTATTAGATTATTATAATGAACGAAAAAGGAAATTTATTTTTAAATTTATTATTTTTAGCTTATGATCTTGCAACGCAGTGTCCATCTAGAAGAGCATCGGCTCGAAAACACGCAGCTAAACGTACTATAGCACTTACAGCATTAACTGGTACTACTTCTCTTCCTCATTCGAGACCACAAAGTCGTCAGTACACAGGTCCAACAGAATTGTTATTAAATCAAAGTCCAAGTCCTAATATTAGTGTGAATCCTAGTCCAAGTGTAAGTCCTCAGCCAAGAACAAGACAACCGAGACGATCACAAACTATTGCCGAAGATACAAAAGATAGCGAAGATCAAAATGAAGATTGTCAAGATGATAAAAGACAGGTATTACATTACAAGATTATCGATTACCGAAATTTAAAAAAAAAACTAATATAATAATATTAGTATAAAACTAACTAATAAATTTATATAAATTTAAAAAAATAATTATTAAAAATAAATTATTAAAAATCTAATAATAAATCTTTTTTTACAGAAACCTACATTAGGTGACATGTTCTTAGATGAAAGACTTTCTTTGACTCTAGAAGAAATTGTACATATTCGGAGTGTATTAACTAAAGCAGAATTGGAATCTCTGCCTGTAGAAGGGCGTGTAAAGGAAGATGTAGAGAAGAGACGTGTTTGTTTTCTTTGTTTAAAAACTA
The DNA here is from genome assembly GCF_029169275.1 of Apis cerana. Lineage (NCBI taxonomy): Eukaryota > Metazoa > Arthropoda > Insecta > Hymenoptera > Apidae > Apis > Apis cerana. The sequence goes on from NC_083856.1 coordinate 12,845,068, forward strand.
GATTCGGATTGTTAGGACCTTGGGGACAACGTTGTCGTTTGTGTGAAAGGACCGTATGTGTGAAATGTTATTCCAAAGTAAATTTTCAAGATTTTTATTAATACAATTTCATTTAATATATAATATTTAGATATTAGATTTCATTTAGATATTATCTGTATTATAGATGCGAATTCCAACTGAACACTTCGCCCATGTCCCAGTAGTATTACTATCTCCTGGTCTTCTTCTTTCTCCATCATCTTCAGAACCAGATACTAGCAAGAGTTCTTGGCTTAGAAGCAACGGAGCAGCTGGATCTGCACCGGCATCACCAGCCTCTAGACGCAAGGATTCATCGCTAAAAAGTGTAACACCTTCATCCACGCCTACTACGACACCAGTTTTGATACTTACACCAACTTCCACACCGCCTTCTCATGCTCGTCGTGAAACAGAGATTCAAGATAAAAGGTTTACTTTATTTAATTACGTTATAATTTTTGATTATTATTATTCTTCAAAAACATTATTTATATTAACATTATTTATATTAACATTATTATTTATAAACATTATTTATATTAAAGATTACCAGCCAATGTACCATCACCGAAGGCATTCTCCAGTTTCACAAGTCAAAACTCGGAACAACGATTGGCCGCGGAGAGATTGCGAGGTGTTTCTATGGTTGTCTGTCATGATTGCCGTATTATGGTGATACAAATAATTAAAAGTTCGAGAACAACACGAGCTACGATACGTAATAATGTTATTTCACGACTCACTTTAAACTTATCTCCAGCCTATGTTTGAATTCTCTCTGAAAAAAAATGAAGTTCCAGTTAAAAAGGAATAAAATATGAAAGAAAGTTAAATGTAAAATATATAATTTTAACGTAGCTGGAATTTCAAAAAAAATCTATATAAAATCGGCACACAGTGACATTTAATGTATTCTAACGTACCAACATTCAGGCTTACATCTAAGTAGATCATTAATGCATGCAAATTTGAAAATGAAATATGATTAGAATCAAGTATTTAATTATGAGAGTTAAGATTCTGTTTAGTTCTTAACGACAATTAACTATTTTTCGCTTCCCATTTCAATAATTACTATTAATAATAAACTTCAATAAAAATTATTATGCAATCATGCGATTGCATTGTCACATGCGCGTGTGTTCTCAGTTCATAAAAACTGGGAATTCATATTTAACCCCGATCAATTATCTCGGGATTTTAAAAATGTGTACATATATGTTCCTTTTGCTCCCATATTGTTGTGAACATTAAATCTAAAAATAATATCGCATTTATTGTAAAATTTAGTTGAAAGAAAATAATTATCATAAGCAAAAATTAACAAAGAAACAATGAAAATGTTGAAACTCTAGATATAATCTACATATATGTGCCATAATATTGTTCCGCGCAATAGCGATCGAATTATGATCAATTCTTATCTATCAAACTATGCGATAGTTTAAAATTAAATGATCATTAATTCGAACTATTAAAAAATTTATATTTTCCTTAATTTGTTAATATATTTATGTAACATAATTTTTGCGCGTAATTTTAGATTTCATATTTTATACATATTAATAATGATTGTGTTCGAAATTCTTAATACTTTTGTTTGTAACTTTTGTTAATAATTTAATTAAGATGAGAGGTACGCATACATAAGCACACGCATATTATAAAATCATATAAACTATAAATTAGCGAGAGAATCAAATACTCTGACAACCCCAAATGAAAAGAATATTATTTTTCTGCGATGACATCATTTTATTTTAAGAGAATATATTTAATTTAGAGCGAATTGAAGTCGGATGCACAATTGTACTATAAGTATGTTTTAATGGAATTAATTCATTTAAATTTTTTTGTATAATGTTTGTGATATTAATTTATTATTTTTTATGTGTACTATTTATTATATTTATTTAATTCTGCGAATTAACTTACAGATGTGTTTCTTTGTAATTGTACATATAATTATACATATATTGTTATGGAATTTATATGAACATGTAGTACAATTTTCATATTTTGTTCTATATTATTATTTGTTGAAATATTTTTTATTTATATTATTGTTAATACTAAATGAAATTATTTTTATTTTTGTTTGCATTTTTAATTATATATAAATTAATTACTATGAAATAAACTAAGCGGAGAAGAAAATGAATTTAAAAAAAAAAAAAAAAAAATAGTGGCTCTTGTGACGGTCATGTTTATAGGAAATTAGTACAATGAAGTGGCTGTTCACTCGCACAGTTTAAAAATGTGCTATTAACGAAAAAATGTACAAAAGTAAACTGATGATGTTCAGAGTACAAACAAAAAATGCGAATTGCACTATGATTAATATGCTGATTGTAAGTCTGGCATCGAAGTGTATACATAAAACAGCGTGGTTATAAATTTATTAATATATGTAAAAAAAATTGGTAATCTTTATAAAAGAGTACATCGGTTTGGTTAAGAAAGAAGTTTATTTATTTTTTTAGTCATATAAGTAGATTTCTAAATAATTTTCAAGTAAAAATCAAAATAAAAATATTTCGTATAATTCTGAAATAGAATAAAAAATAGATTTTGTCGGACAATGTAATGAAAATACTATGTAAAAAAAAGCACGCAATGATATCTTATAAAAAATATAAAACTGAAATTCCATTTGTAGAAAGTTATCATAATAAATCGAAACTAAAAAAATTAAGAGTCACAATGGCACGATTAAGATGTATGTAATAAGATTATTTGATGGCAATTGAAAAAAAATAATTTATTATATTAATTTATTATTTTTATGTACGATGTACTATATATATATATATATATATATATATATATATATAATACATATCCATAAATAGAAGTCTTGTTTTTATGATGAAAGTGACCAAAATACATTCTATTCTAATTCATTAAATATAATGTTGTCTTTTTAAACAAAATTTCTCTTATTCTCTAGTTTATTATTATAATAAGCTAGATTTTATTTACATAAATTACATTTTAATCGAATATTTTTTTATATATATACATATAATACTTTTAAAAAATACATGATTCTTTTTATTTATATAATAGATATATTAATTATTATTAAAATATATAATTATAAATTTTGAAATTATCATTAAATTTTATTTTTATATAAACAAAAACAAATATAAATTAAAATCTGTAATTAAGCTTGATTCAAATATTTTTAAATCATTATAAATGAAGATTTTATAATTATAGAAAATAAATAAAAACTATTTTGTGTTAATTTCTGAAATGATTTTTGAATATTTAAATATCATTATTTAAAATTTTTTATATTTTTCTTTATATATTTTATATTATTGATATAGCATGCAAAATAATTTATATTCTATACGTAGAATATAAAATAATATACATTTTATATATAGAAATTTTCATTTCACAAAACTTAAAATATAAATAAATAAATTGAAAATATAACTGAAGTGTCTAAAAATGATGTAATAACGTAAATAAACAACTAGAATATTTAAAATGTTAAAACTAAAATATAAGTAAGTAAAATATGAAAAAATAAATAAAAAATATAAAGAATATTTTCTAGAACAATTATCTGTTATTATTAAGATTATTTGTATTAAAATTTCTACTATTTTTATGTTAAAATTTACTAAATTTTTTAATATATCCTCTTATATAAAATATCTAATTACAATTTGATTGCTGCAATATGTTAAAACTTGTACATAAAATATATAAGGTAGGTACTATTTACAAGTAATATTGATCGATTACAAAGTTTAAAATGAATTTATTTTAAAAAATGATACTGTTTTTAAAAATGAAATACAATACCATATGGCTAAAATTCCAGAAAGAAACATCACAGCCATTGAGTCTAGTAGTTGCTAAAAATATAAAATCATGCAGTCATAAAATATTAAAACACTTGTTTAAAAGACGAAATTATGCAAGTATATGAACAAAATATTCTATGCATGATAATAATATAAAAGAATACAAATTTTGAAGTCAAAGTTTATAGAGAAATAGCAAACCTTTCTATTTATAGTATTATATAATACTACAAATTTATTTAATATTACATAATATGTGTATATATGTGTATATGTATATATATATACATATATATATATATATATATATATATATATATATATAGACACACACACACATAATATGTATATGTATATAATATATAATTATTTATAACTTTTACGTGATGGACGTAAAAAAAAAAAATAATCTCATGGTTCAAAAGAAATACTCTTGTCTGACTTAATACTACTTTTTTAATTTCAGCATTCTTAAATATAGAATACCTTTGTACATATATATGTTAAGTAACTATTGCTGTTTCCAACAGGTAATGCGTTATCGTATAAAGTACGAATTTAGCTTATATTGCATTATGACGAAATATGCTTTGCAGATACTTAGAAATAATTCTGATAGTCACAACTGCATCAGAAGCTAAAATTATTTCATACTATTCAAGTATTGTATTCCCACAAAATTTACGATCGCCAAATCCGTACTTTAATCATTACGTACATTGCGCATATTAAACGAATTTTACACGTTAAACGAATATGATTTTATTTACATTTGAGCGACAAATACACAATGGTTGTTCTATCGAATCGCAATAATACTACATAGCCTTATCAATGATTTCAAAGAAATATATCGACAAAAAATTTATCGGTATGTAGTAAACGCAATTTGAAAATGATCGATATCATTTATATGAATCATATTATCATATTTATGCAAAGACGCAATGCTTGTAATTGTAATCGATTGCAATTACATAAAAAAATAATACAATGGCTTTCAATTTTTCAAACATTTTGAAATTCATCTATTTTGTGTAAAATAATCATCTTTTTTATAAAGATTCAAAAACATATAAAAACTTGAAATCTCAGAATGCGAATTATGTACATAATATAAAACTGCGAATCTATGATTTTTATACGTTTTTTTTTTTTATATTCCTTTTATGATATTTAATTTCATGTTAATATAAAGCAAATAACATAACCGATATATATCTTAAAAAATTGTTTTCAACAAAAAGATGAAGCTAAAATATGTATATTCTACATTCATCTAATTAGATTTCATCATTGCAATAGATTAATAATATTGATCATCAATAATCGTCCTTAAATAACAAGATTCCTGTACAAGATGCTCTATTATAGATTTATGATGAATGAGAATTTTTTTGTATTTAAAAAGCTATAAAAGAAATAATTACGAGAGAGCATATAAGAATAAGTTTTTGATTTTTTTAAATCAACTAAACTTGAGATCAGCATGTACAGGAATATCTACATAATAAGAATAAACTTAAATTTTTGTTAATAAATAAATAGTACAGATGTATATTGAAGAATGTGATGCTTACTGGAAGACGGTATTAGAGTTTGACTGTAATATTTTTTGCTCTTAAAGAATTACAAGAATACAGTTGTAATTTTAATAAAATTCATTATAAATATTAATTAAAAAATTAATTCATAAAAAATTAATAAAATTTTGTAAAAATTGCCTATTGAAATAAAAAAAATTAAAATAAAAATAAGAAAAAAAAACATTTTGTGCTCGAACAACCATAAATTAATATTAAAAATATAATTTCAAAAGAATTAAAAGAGAAAACTCTAAAAATATTTGCAACTGTATCCATTAATTCTCTTTTCTACATGAACCACAACTTACAATAAAGTGCTGAACAACAAATTTAGTTGCCTATATGAAGTCTTCCAGTTTCTTTCAAATTCATGTAATAAATGATTTCTGACAAAGACTCCATTCAAAATAATATTTGTTCTCAATTTGATACTCAGCACTCCAGTAATGCAGTTTTTTTTTTTTTTAATTTACACAGAAACATCATTTAAATAATGATTAACGTATCAGACAGGTAGCACAAATACGTTGAGGCCCAATGCAATCATCGTGACAAAACGCGCCACACTGACGGCATATTACCATAGCACCACGCATATTACATTCACATGGAGGTGGTGGATCTCCACCCATAATCATTCCAGGTGCTCCAGGTTCGGCGCCACCTCCTCCTCTACCATCAGAACCTCTTGCTTTTAACGTTACTGCCTGATGTGAACCCTCTCCTGCACTAGCAGGTCTACCACGTACTAAATGCACTCCGACACCCATTCCAGCAATTTGAGGAGGTAGAGGTGGTGCAGAAGATGCTCTAGGTGCACTATCTCCAACTCCTGTTCTCTGTACCAATATATATTGACCTAATCCTCCTGTTGTTGTAGATCCTAATTGTGCTATGTTATTGCTTTCTGGAATCTAAAAAGAATATTTAAACATGAAACAATTTTTCTGATTTTAAATTTTATTTTAAGAATAATGTAATAGTTGATTAAAATAAAGAAACATATAACATCTAAAATTTTATTAATATTTTTTTTCCTTATTCTTTCTGTTTTTAAAAAAAAATTCCTCTGTGAAATAAGTTATTAAGATATATCTTTCTTGATTTTTTTACTTTACGAAAATCATTATATTGTTTCTACTATTTTTAGAAACTCAAAACTAGAAAATAGATTTATTTATTTAGGTACCTGTATGATACATTGATCATCACAAGCCACCCGCAAGATTAGCACTGTACACACAGAAAAATATCAAATAATATATGATGCAAGCTTGAGTTTCTATTTTATATATATGTTTCAAAAATAATGAAAGTTGTAATATAACTGATAAAAAAGATTGATTCTATGTAAAAAAAAAAAATAAAAAATTCTGTACAAAATTTTTTAGTCTTATTTCCGAGAAAACCAATTTTAAACAATAAGATACATATAATTTATTTTTTTTATAAAAATAAATATCTCTATTTAATGAAAGCTGTTCAGTTTTTCATTTATTAAGAAGCACTATCACATTTTGGTAAACCAATTATATATTTTTTCTATTAAAATTATATATTTTTTTCTATCTATATATAAAATTCGTGTTGAATCGATCGTTATTGTACAATACCTTCTCGCTCATTAAGATCGTTAGATATGTCTTGATTTTCACTTATTAATAAAGGGAATACTATAACTAAAAGAAATTTTATAATAATTTAAAAATTAAAAAATAAAAACATCGAAAACTGTTAATTCTTCTTTAATTTGTAGAATATTGAGGCAAAAGGAATGATAATATTTGTAATATATTAAAAACATTCACATAACATTCACTTAACATTCTGCAAAAACTTATTATATCATTTGAGTCATGATTTAATAAATGTTTATAAACATGAATAGAAATAATTCATTGGATTGAATCATGATAATCGAATTCTATTTAATTATACATATATCTAACTAATCTTCAAATCGATTTTTTCAAAAACAAAACGTTGATGAAAAAATTATACATTTGTTTTTCTATGAAAAATCATATTTTTTCTAATTAACGATTTCTATTTTGCTCTATTGATTAAAAATTTAAAATAAGCATTTATATTTCTCAATTACTATATATATCTTAATCATTTTTATGTTACAAATATATGCAACATAAAAATCAATAAAACAAATATAAATAATATGAATAATACGAATAATTATAATATTATATTTTATTTATATTTAATAAAATTTAATGTTTTCTATTCAACATACTATTCAATATATAATACAAAACTGAATTTTATAAAACTGAATTAAATAAATAATATATTCTCATTTTTATAATAAAGTACAAGTTACTACATATAATTTTTAGAAGAAATATCTCATACCTCTGTAGAAGTCGCTTGACGTGCTGTTGCAAATACATGTCTTAACATAACTGCTTGTGTTTTATTTTGAGTTTGTTTATTTTGTATTGTTTGTGATGGTTTCTGAGTTTTGACTGTTGTAATTGTACGGCCACCAGATTTATTCGTTGTGAATGCACCATCGCCTCTAGCAAGTAAGCTAGGCGGAGGTTTTAAATGAGCTTTTAGTTGATCTCTATTTGGTGAACTTTGTATAACCTATAATGATAAACATATTTTTTTTAAAGAAACAAAAAAAATTAAATTTCGAATCTTTAAAATTTTTTTAAAAATTTAGTTTGTGTTAAATTACCGCTTGACATATTTGATAACTACGTTCCAAATTAACAGCACCGGGTGGTTCTTTTGTAGTACTACGAGATCGACCTCCTCCTTGTTCCTTATTGTTATTCCTGGAACCTCTCTGATTACCTTGATTATTTGAACGTGAAGATCTTGAAGATACAGCAACTGTTCCTCCAGGATATTGTTGTTGTTGTATGGTCGCTACGACTTGTCGTGGTTGCGTAGGAGCCGATGCTTGGTGTTGAATTACAATAGTATTTTGTGCACGATTTTGTGGTTGTACGCTAATTGCTGCCGTCACAGTATTCGGAACTTGATTTTGAATCATATTATTTCTAATATTTCGTGTATTATTATTTTGAGTATTTAATTGAACGACTTCTTCTTGCGTTCTCATTATATTTACTTGTGAAGTTGTATTCTGTTGATTCTGAATTTGAGCATTAATTGGGGACGTACTATTTAAAGATGATGCAGTGTTTTGATCAGAATGAAAATTAGTTTGCACAAATCTAATAGACTGTAATTGTGGAAATGCAATAATAGGTGAACTTTGAGATTGAAAATTTTTCATTATACAACTTGTTCCTGGTGTACCAATTGCGAGACCTTCCGACTGAAACGGAGTTCCTTGAACAACTGGTAATTGGATACAGTTAACTGATTCTACATTAGAATCTGCATTGATAAATTGTTGAGATGGATTAGTTGAATCTGTTGAAGTAGGTGTCTCGTTGCATTCATCCTGAGTAGTCACTGTAATATTAGCAGCAACAGATCCATCAAGAGCTGCAGCTACTAATGGCCATGGAACTTGAAGTTCTTCTTGAGGCTTTATGAAATAAAATTAATTTTTTTTAAATCAAAAATAAGATAAATAATCAGTTATGATATATTTTAAAAGAAATTAATACCAAGAATACAAAGATATTAAAATTTTTTATCAGTATACTTACCCTATTATTATTGTTAATATTATTAACTGTGGGATCTACCGACCAACTACATTCTAACATCTCAGAACACACATAATTATTTGCTTCTCGAAGAGCTTCGTCTTCATTTCCACTATTTACATCTTGTTGATCTCTAGTAGTTTCTGGTTGTCCTGAGACAACCTGTGTTTCAGTTTCTTCAGTATTATTCGATCCCATTTCCATTCCGTCGAGAATAGGATACATTATTTCTTCGGGACATCCCGAAATTTCTTCATAAGCTTCACGCATTTCTCCCCTTACCTTAAAAAGAGATATATTATATGTTTTTAATAAAACTTGATAATTTTAATATATCTTTATAAACAATAAAAATTATCACCTCCAATTCATGAATACGTTGTAATGTTTCACTATCGATCTCCATTCCTTCAGGAATTTGTGATTCACCATCCGTTGGATTCTCGTGAGAAACTTGTGTTACTTCAGTTTGATTATTGTTGATTATTGTTGAATCATTCATAACGATTTCGGTTGGTCTAACTTGTTCATGTGACGATGAAGTTTCGAGTATAGTTGTAGCTTCACAATCGGACATCGGATAAATTTGTTCTTCTGATATTTGGGATATTTGTTCCTTCGAAATTTGAGATATTTGATCTACGGAAGTTTGAGATGTACATTCTGTTGATAATTGAGATGATGTTTCTCTAGATGTTTGAGACATTTGTTCTGTTTGTTCACTAGTTCTTGGTGAATTTTCTTCAGGTAAAAGTATTGTATCTTCTTCAGATACTTCAAGGATGTGATTCTCTATTGACTGAAGATTTTTTTCATCTTGAGATAAGTGAATTTCTTCATCAAATGTATTTGAAATACTTTCTTGACAAACTTGTACTACTACTTCACTTTCTTCAAGCATATGTTGTTTTTCTGAGAGATCTTTATCATCTTCTTCTAATTTATCCTGATGCATTTCAGTATCAGTTATCGTTTCTACAGAATTTATGTTTACAGAGTCTATATGTTTTTCATCAATTAACGTATGCGTTGTTTCATTATATCCTGTTGGTAATAATTCTTGTATTTCTGTTGTTTCATTTAATTCTTCTGAATTATTTATACTAGTTTCAATTTTACAATTATCTTCTTCAATTTTATCTTCAGACATAATAGGACAGGGAGTATCTGATATAGGTGTATCTACATTAGATTCTAAACGAAGTCTTAAACTCGAACGTGTTACAGCTCCTCCAGATCTTGATTCCGCAATGCAATGAAGACCTGATCTAATTTTAGGTTCGCGTTTCTCACCCCATATAGGTTCGAAATGTTTTACTTTCCATGGATCTAATTTATTTTTATCTCTTTCTGCTTCCATTTTTAATCTTTGTTGATTTTCTGGAGTAAACTCTCCTTCTGCCAAGCGTTTACGCCATTCTAGGCATGCTCGTGCAAAGAATTCATTGTTTAATCCAGATGTAGCAGCATCCTAACAGAAAAAAATATATTTTTATAAAAAAATATTATTTTAATAAAAATAAAAAAACAAGATAGATAGAATAATTTGCTATCAATATATTATTAATAAATATATATATTTTTAAAATTACCTGTCTATCTACAGCAGGTAAAAGTTGTGCAAGTTTCCTTTGATACAAAGGTGGTAAACCTTGAAAAGTATGCCTATTTAAAAGAGCACGTAAACTTGTGCTTGCTAAAATACTTGCTGGAGATTCAAGATCTACAAGACCAGCTTCTAATTGTGCAGTTGCTGATAATCGTTTTGTTGATCGTCTACGTCCAGATTTTAAGCTAAATCCTGGCAAACTTGCCAGGACTTCCCTCATTGTGGCAGCAGGTTCTTCCGTTGCTATATTTAAATAATATTATATTAAAATTTTTATATAAAAATATTATATAAAATTTATAATAATATGATAATTATATAATAATAAATTAAGTTAATATACATATGTTATATTAACATATAATAATAAAAAAATATATATATATTAAAATTTTATATCAATGTAATTTTATCATATTATTGTTATATTTACATTTGTCATTTTATTTATATTTAATCATTAAATTTAATTTACATTTCACTTACTAGTGTTAATATGTTGTACATTATTAACTGGAGAAGGTGGATTATTCGGTGGAGGTGGAGGTAGTGGTTTAACGACAATCCTTGGAAGAGTACGAGAATTTCCAGCTGCAATCGTTGTATTTTTTCTACGTCTTTTGGCCTGCTGTCGTAATGCATGTTTAATAACTTTTTTGCTGTGCACCATACTAGAATAGCCAGAGCAACCTGGACTAGTTTCACACCCTTCACCTTTGGCAAGTTCTACATCTGTGTCCATGACAATACCTATATTGCGAACATCATTGATCGAAATGCCGGCTAATCGAACATAAATCCACAATAGCACTGTATTCAATTAAATGCAAATTTTTTAAGTTTTATTTCATATTGCAATAAAAAATTCAAAAAACGATAACCCTAATTTGAGAAATAAACATTCTTTAATAACAGCATTTTCCTGACATTTTGATACAATCAAAGAAACTTCGATAATTTACATAATATTTTCTAATCCATTTCGTTTAAAAGATTGTAGATGCACAAAATTTGAACGAATTTATAAATTTCACTATTTTTTAATCCATTGGCAAAATGCCATTCGGAAAAACTCGCAAAGTTCCGCTTCTATCGGCCATATTGTATTTACATATTTATACCAGAAAAGCGCCATCAAGATAGAGTGCTTTTTAGTTTCATAGATATTATATATTATCTATATTAAATTCGATACTATGGTTTTTATTATGGAATTTAAAATTAAAAATTTTAAATTTTAAAAATATAAATTAATTCAAAATAACAAAATCAAAATTTAAAAAATTCGAAATTATTGTATAATTTATATTTAATTTAAGTAATAAATAAAAATATACTATTATTAATTATAAAGATTAAAATAGATGTATAAAGATGAAAACAATAAAGATATTAATATATTAGAAATATAACTTCCTAAATGATAATTACGAATAAAATAAATAGAAAAATATATATATTTTGCAGTACAAGAACAGTAAGAAAATATTTCTAATCATGATAAAAAAGATTTGTATTTTTAATTGAATTATCTTATTAAAAATTTCATAGATTCTATTAACAAATAGTTATTTTATAAAATAATCTTAGTTTGATTTTATTATTTATATGCAAAAAATATTATATATGCATTTTATAAATAATAAATCACGTGTTATACTTCTTTAAAATTATGAAAATCTTTTATGGAAATTTTGCCGCCCATTTTGATTTCACTGTTTTAAAAATTATAAAAACTAACAATGAATATTTAACATCTAAAAAAATTTTCAACAAAAATGTTTCATTCTTTTTATAATCTAAGATATATTACACATTATTTAAAAAATAAATTAGTTAAAAAATATATGAAATTTTTGTGCAAAATCAACCTAAGGATTTTTTTCTTATAATGGCCATTCTACATTTCCCGCCAACATGGCAAACATGGCGGAGCTCGTATCGTTTCCCGCCAAGCCCTCACGGAGCTCTCGTATGGCGCAACTTGGTTGTGTAGGAGTATAAATTAATCGTGTTTTTTTGTGGTTTTTCTGGAGTTTTTCGATAAAAATGGGACAGTCAGATGATGTAGAAGATTCTACTTATAGTAGACATCAAGATTTGTGTCAGAAATTAAATATGGATGCAACTGCTGCATCTGAAGCTTGGAAATCTTATGAGACTATTCGACAAAATTATACTCTTGAGGTATTTTTTGAATTACTTATTATCGAGAATTATTTCATGTCGTATTAATTGTTTAAGTTTAAGCATTTTAATTTCTCTATCTTTTATCCATGGATCATATATATATTGTTTTTGCAATTTATTTATAATATACAAATTGTTTAATAATTAATACTGCTAAATTCGTACTTTGTTTTACTCAAATAATTAAAGCGCACTAGTTTAAAACAATAAGATAAAATTTTAATTAAGTGTATTGATTTAAAAATATAAGAAATATTTTTATCTAAACAATGATTAAGTTATAAAAAAATTAAATCTATAACTATCACAATTTAATCTTCTATTATTTAAAAATTGATTAATGATTTATAAATTAAATGATTTATAAATTTTATATATTTCATTTATCTATATTTTTTTATAACTTATTTGTTTAATGTTATTCATGAAAATATAAGATTTATGTATATTTTTTCTATATATAATTATGTATATATAAAGATTATTTGTTTTTTTAGGGTGATCAATTACATTGGATAGGGTGTGCATTATATGTAGCTTGTCGTAAGTCTTCTATACCTACTGTTGGAAAAACTGGTACTAATGTGGAAGGCAATTGTGTTTCATTGACACGTTTATTACAATTGTGTAATCTTCCTTTAATACAATTTTTTACAAAAAGTAAATCTTGGGCTGATATGGCTAATATGCCACAAGATTTTCGTTCAAAGATTGAAAAACTAGAAGGGAATTTTGCTGTTTCTATGGTTATATTCAAAAAGTATCAGCCAATTTTCACTGATATATTTAAAGATCCTGTAGACGATATTTCAAGACCACCAAGATCTAGAAGGCATAAAGCAATGCCTTGCACACCTGCAAGAGTATTTGAATTCTGTTGGACTTTATTTATTTGTATAAAAGGAGCATTTCCAGATATTTCTGATGATTTGGTTAATTCTTATCATCTTCTTCTAGTATGTTGTGATCTTATATATAGCAATGCTTTATTGGCTAATAGAAAGGACCTTTTAAATCCTAATTTTCCTGGTAAATATATGGTAATATACATAATATCAAATAAAAAAAAATTGTTTTCATTTATATACTTTTTGACAGGTTTACCATCAAATTTCAATGATGAGAATTACACTCCACCACAGACAGCAAATTGTATAGTTAGCTTATTATGTGAACGTCATGAGGCTATTGCAGTTGAAGCTAAAGTAATTAAGGAATATTATTTGAAGAATCATATTAATAAATTGTTCAATGAAAGAGTTTTACGTGGTGATCAGTCAAACTTTTCTGGTATTTTAGAAGCTCTCAATTTTGATGGCAATAGCAAAGCTATCAATAGAGTTTATGAACAACATGTATTAAGTGTTGGAGACTTTGATGAAAGGATTTTCTTAGGTAAATGTTTTTTTTTCTTTCTTTATTAATATATTTTTTATAAAACTAGCTTTCAAACTTGCTTAATGCAAAAAAGCTTGTATATAAAATGAAATAATGCTGTATGCCTGTATGCTTATTTTTATCTATTTTTGCTTTAAGAAATTAAAGTTGCTTGTAAATCAAATTTGAGAGTATAACTTTATAAAATTAAAATTTTTTTTTTAATATATATTAAGAAACTTTACACTTGTAATGTACATATTAAATTAAAATGAAATCCTATTATATTTAAATAAATAATTAGAAAATATTGCTGTTTAAAAAAAATAGTAAATTTTCATCTTTGTGTATAATTAGTTAAAAATAATAAAATTTTCAAGATTATTTTATACAGAGTGTTCCATAATTGATATATAATCAGACAAAAAATGATTATATGCAAAAAAATAAATTGAAAATGCAGAATAAAATTTTTTCATTTAAGACTTTATTCAAATAAATCAAGTTTAAAAATTTTTTAAATACAAGTGAAATTGGCTAACTCCTGATATGAATTATTAATAGATGGTTCCTTTATATGTGAAAATAAATAAAAAATGTAAAATAAAATTTTATTGCACAAAATTTTGACAAAATTGAAATTGAATATGTACAGCTAAATCGATATAATCGTAATCGAGAATCATGAAATTGATATTAATTATGAATTTTCAAATTCAATTTTCTTGACTAATTTTTAAATAAAAAAATTTATTTTATATTTTTTTCTTATCTTTATATATCAAATTATCTTCTATCGATAATTCAATCGTATTTAATCGGGAAATAGCCAATTTCACTTCTATTCAATTGTACCATCAGTTACAGGACACCCAGTAGATTTGCTTATGTTTTTTTGATTTGCATTTTTTAATAAAGGACAAAATATCTAGTAATCTTTATTTTGTCTTTTTGAATTATTTTCATTTCTTGCTGTTAACTATTTGTGTCTGCTTTGTCTTAATTGTGGTATAGCTGATTGGAGGAGAGTGAGATTAAATGGAATATCAAGTTTGGAAATAGTTGGAGGAGATCTAGCTTGTCATGCTAGATTATCTAAACATATTTTTATAAGAGGTAGGTTTATAATATGTAGAAAGCTGCTATAAAAAAATAATAATAAGGTTAATGGTTAATAACATTATGCTTTAGCATGAATAATATTTATATTTAAAATTTGTTACTTTTTTTATGATAGTTTTATATAATTCTATATAATAATGCATATTTAATTGACATGAAATGATTAATTTTTGAAGTTATTTTTAAGCTCATATTATGAGCATTTATGTTAACATTTTTTCTTATTTCATTCCTTAATATTTAATTTTATCCTAAAATATCTACTTCAGAATAATTGATTCTTAAATCTGTATTATACATATTTGTAATCTCTTTCAAAAATATTTAAAAAATTTAAAAAATATTAGAATACAATAAATTTTTACAGATATTGTCTAAATCTTTTTTATTATTTTTTTTTTTTTTTACAGGCCATGATGCTAGTAATAATATTGGATCTCCTACACAGATGATGAATGTTGGTGATCTTCATGAACAATTTCAAATGAAAAAAGAACAAAATAGTGGAGTGAGTATTAAAATAATTATATGTATATATGTAATTTCTAAAAATAATTTTAAAAATATTTATATTAAAAAATATGTATATAATTTTTACAGCAGATACAACATTTAGCTCCAACTACTCCATTAACTGGACGTAGTTATCTTAGACAAAAAGATATTACTAATGTGACACCAGTATCCACAGCAACACAAAGTGTAATTAGACTTCAAGCTATGTTGGCAGGTCAAACTTCACCAAGTGAAAATTTGTTACAAATTTTAAATAATTGTTCTCAAGATGTAAAAACTCTTGTTGAAACAAAAGTTAAAGAACTTGGCGAACAATTTTGTGCTAACTACAACAGAAGTACAAATGCAAATGAGACTACTTCAGATTTTGGAAGAAAAAGACTTTATTTAGGTCAAACTCTTTTTTATCGACTCTTAGAAATGATTTTAAATGATGAAAAACGCAAGAAACCAAATTATGATGTAACGGTAGGTTTGATAATTAATTATTTAAAAATTAAATAAAAAAATCAGTTGATTAATACTTATTTTAATTGTTATAGAATCTTCTTACAAAAGAAATTTTTATTCAATGCTTATTTGCCTGTTGTCTAGAAATAGTCATTTATTCATACAAAAGTAATGACAAAATTTTTCCTTGGATTCTAAATGCTCTAAATTTAGATGCGTATTATTTCTATAAAGTAATAGAAATTATAGTTAGAGCAGAAGATCAATTATCTCGTGATGTTGTAAAGCATTTGAATCAAATAGAGGAAAAGATTTTAGAATCACTTGCATGGCAAAGTGATAGTCCTTTGTGGAATGCTATACAATCTACACCAGAAGGTGTTCCAAGCTGTGAAGAAGTTTCTTTGCCTGGCATGTTAGAAACTGTTGATCCAAATATTCCAGGACAGCCGGTATTAAGAAGAATTGCTTTAGACCGTGGCACTCATCATGATGTACAACAAAGTCCTATTTCCTCAGCTTCGGAAAGATTTCAATCTCCTGTTGCAGCGTCTGGTGTAGCTAAAAAACGATTATTCTCAGATACCAGAATTGGTGGGCAAAGTGTTTTGCGAGGAACAGGTCAAAGTGTCTTACCATCGAAAGTTCTAACTATCGATAGTAATTCGAGAATACTTTTTTTACCTGAACAGATTACAGTTCCAAGATCATCTAGTGTACAAACGACGGCTGCACCAATGCAAACTGTAACAATTAATAGAGAATCAGCAAAACCAAAACGAACTGGTTCTGTTGCACTATTTTTCAGAAAATTTTATAATCTAGCTAGCGTACGTATGCTAGATTTATGTGGATCGTTAGAAATAATGGATATTGATTTAAAAAAAAAGATATGGACAATTTTTGAATATTCCATTAAAGAACGAACAGAATTAATGAAAGATCGTCATCTAGATCAAATTTTAATGTGTGCAATTTATGTAATATGCAAATTGGTAAAGATGGAAAAGAATTCGTTTACTGAAATCATGCGATGTTACCGATTACAACCACAAGCAGAGTCCCATATATATAGATCAGTACTTATAGCTAAAACACCATCCGGTGAGTCACAGAAGAACGAAGAAATTAGACAAAAAGATGTATCGGACAAAGAAACTAATGTAGCACCTCCTACACCTACAAATATGGCTGGTACTTCGCAGAATTTTGGTGAAGAAACACGTGGTGATTTAATAAAATTTTATAATACAGTATATGTACCACAAGTAAAAGAAATGGCAAATAAATTTGGATTAGTACGCGGCAGTGTAATGAATCTGTCATTAAGTCCACTTCCAAAAGGAAAACCTCCTGCAAATTCACCAGTGAGACGTGTTACTAGTAGTATTATGACGCGTACATTAGATCCGAAAGCTATTTCAGCTTCTCCAGCACCACAACTTAGTTATTGCTTTAGTCGTAGCCCTGCAAAGGTAAAGAAATAATTTTATCGTATATAATAGAAAAATTATATATATATATTATATATATTTTTTTTTTATTTTATATTATTTTATTTATTTTTTAGGATTTGGAGGCTATTAATAAAATGATGATTTCCGTCGATCCAAAAAGATCCGTTGGCAAGCGACTTTTATCGGATGATACCGACGTGGAGATGTCAGAAGGAACATCCCCGATCAAAAAGACAACTGCATTCGTTGCACGTAAATTAGAAAATATAATTGGTGAACGACGTACGCAGAATCAATAAGAAAAAATTCAGTTGAATATTGAAATAAGTTATTGAAAATATAGGTAACAAAAGAAAAATATTATTTTCGAGGTATATCTTCGTTTTCATTGAATAAAAAATTTTTTTTAATCAAAAAGTAGGGAACAACCATTTTGAAGTCGAATTTTTGTTTCTTGGCTGTGTGGCTTAAAATAAATTAATGTTCGCATCTCAGGAATGATCATGTTAGAAACAGAGAAAAAGGCCCGTATAATACCTGATCGTATGTAAGGATACGATATTGTTATATTGAATAAAGCCAGAATTTTATTTCCAGTGCTTTTTTAAATTATTTCAATGAATTTAATTAAAAGAAAGATTTAAGCATCATTTTGAGAAAATATTTTCATATTTTCAAACATAAAAAATTTGAACATTTTTTTCATATGTCATTCATAGATATAGTTTTATTGATAATTTTATGTATTATAATATTTTTTATTTAAGCATTTCATTATTACAATATTACAAGAATTAACAGAAGATATAAATAATTTAAAAATTATTTATTTAAATTTTTAAAAGAAAAATATATCACATTTATTAATTAATTATTATGAATATATTATCGTATTTCATTTTCACTGGAAATTATTCTGACTTTTATTGATATCACTGATCAGTGGTATTTTGATGGAGCTATGTATTGTCTCTGAAATTATACATGTAACTTATATATAATGTATGATGAATTTGTAAGAGTTACGGCCATAGACGGTAAAAGAGATGTTATTTTACTACTAGTTTTAAGCATGCTATAAAAGCAGTTGAATGCTCGAAGTATGCAAATACGATTTGGGTGATATTTAATTAAATTTAGGCATATAAGTTTGAATCTAAACAAAAATTTTCAATGTTCGCGGTAATCGTATGATATATTATATTATTTGATTTTTCGAGTATAATAACTTATTCGCGCGTTTTTCGAGATTTCATTCGTTTACGAGTTGAAATTCTCGATTTTCGATCAAATCCAACGATATGTTATTAGTTGTAAGTTTTTCTTTCAAATTTGACATTTGATCTCATTAAATCTTTTTTTTTATTATTATTATTATTATTATTATTATTATTACCAAACGATACATTTAATTACAAGTAATTATTATTAAGATAAAAATGACTTTTTAAAATTGAAAAACGCTTTCGTTTTTTCAAAAAAAATTTCATAAATGCAAAACAATTTTGTAACGAAATTTGTAAATGAAAAAATAATTAATTTTTACGAATGAAATTCGTAACATGATTGTGGTAACAATTTTTCGATTTGCTGTTACACATGATAATTATAACATAAATGATGTATTTGCTAGTTTTCGAGCTAAAAAAATATATAGTTCGATGAGGAAAGAATTTCGTTTCTCGTTACGGACTTATGGCAGTTCCTCTAACGATTTCTTTTAGATAACATAAAAATGTAAAGAGTTTTATTGGTATATAATAATTATTAAATAGTTTATGTGTACATAGTATTGTAATTCGAAAGTAAATTAGAAAAATAAAAATCGGAAATTTTATATGTTATACTAGTTCTATTATTATTAAAAATAACAAACACTAAATATTTTAAAAAATATATTGAATTTATGCCTTTCATTTATAAATTTTTAATTTTTTATAGATTAATGACAAATAAAAAAATTTTATTTTAAATTTTTTAAAATAAAAACTTTGAAAATAATCTAAAATATAAAATTTTATATCAAGAATTAATAGGTTAGAAATTTTAGGATTTAAAAAACATCTATACAAAATAAAACTTGAATGAATTATGTATTTCAATTTAAACAAATTTTAATTTTAATTTATAAAATTTTTTTATTTATAAATTTAGATTATGTTTAAACAATAAAAGTACCAATTTATTTATATCTAAATAGTAATTTAAAATTATAGTTTTTAAATATACTAATGAAGTATATAACCTAAAATAATTTACATGAATGATTATTATAAAAAAGATTTCTTGTAATATTTAAATAATATACCAATAATAATAAATCTTTTTAATAAAATATTATATTAAAAAGAATGAATAAAAATATGTATTTTCTTATTAAAATACAAAATACACAAATATTCGGTGTAAAACAAATATTTAGATATATTTTCAATGATTCCATAAAATATGATATATGGAAGCAAAGCAAATTTATGAACAAGTTTTTAAAAAATAAATTAGAAAGGTATATATCTTAAATTTCATAAATTTTATATATTATTTTTTTATGTTTTAGAATTTTAAATATAATTTTTTAATTAAATAGATACTCAAATGAAGATATAAATCCTACTGCTTATGTAGCAGAAAATAAAATTTCTGTGCATACACAACGAAGAATGAATGTTCTGAATAAAGTTTTTATGGAACATATTACAGATATGATGTCAACTGGAGAAGTAGAACCTGAAATTTTAAATAGAAATGTAGAAATTTCACATATAAAAATAACTCCAGATTTTAAACTTATTAATATTTATTGGATAGAGAATAATGCTGAGAAATTGGATACTGAAGAACTATTACAAAAATGTGCTTTTCAATTAAGACATAAATTATCTCAACTTCGTATAATAGGCATTGTACCTTCTATTCAATTTGTTAAATGTAAAGGTATTAAAGTTATGAAAAAAATAGAACAAAAATTCAAAATTATGGAGTTTGAGGAAGATTATATACCAAATCCATATCCAGATGCTATACGTCATACTATTACTGCTTCTGACGTTGAGAATGTACATAATAATAAAGAAGACAAATTTAGTATAACTATACCTATAATGAAACATGATGTATTTGGATTAGATCACTTTCGAATTATGTCAAAGGTATATCATATATATATATATATATATATGAAATAATTGAAAATAGTAAATCAAAAATAATGATATATTTAAAAATATTTTTTTTCTAGATTAAAAATTCATTAAATAAATCATTGAAACAAACAATAAATATAAATTCAAATCCACATTCAAATCCACTTTCTAAGTTTGATGTAAAAAATATTTCAAATTTTGTAATTGGTAATGAACATCAAGAACAATTTGCTAAATTTTTAAATGAAAGACGAAAAGAGCAAAGAAAAAAAAATAAGAGAAAATATTTTAAATTAAATGATTTTACTTATAATTTTGAAGAATAAAATGTTAATAATAAGATTGAAAATAATTATGATGATTTTGTTAAAAATGATAATGATTTTATGAAAATGTTTTTTATGAAAATGATAATGATTCCATTCATGATGAATTTAAAAGAAAACGATAATAAATAAATAATAGTATAAAAAATATTTAGAGTAGGACAAATTTTTCAATGTAAACATAAAAAATTAATATCAACAATATTTATTTCGTTTATTATTATATCTTACATTTAATTTAGTCATATAATATATTTGTACATAATATACAGTTTGACCTTCTGTATTAAATTTATAATATGATTTATATATATATATATATATATATATATATATATATCTATATATATATGAATATTGATCCCATTGATTGAATTTGATTTTAATATTACACATTATGCTTTTAATCAAGCACAAATATTTAAATATTTCTATAATTAGTACTATTACTCTTTTATTAAAATATATTTATATTTTATTAAAATATACAATCTTATGAAGAAATTAAAATTTATAAAAAAATTAGATATTTTAATGTTCAACTATTGTTTAGAAATATAAATGATAAATCAATGAGCTTAAACTAAGAATTGAGCTCCATTATTCTTGAAACAATTCAAGAAATTATAAATTACAGCATTAACAAAGTATAACATAAATTAGAAAATAATTAAATAACATTAATCAACATGTAATTATTGTTTGGTACGTTGCAATACATATATCTAATCTAAATCACACAATTCATGCAGTCATTTGACTGCAATTAAAGTCAAAACAGTACGATTCAATTATCAAATTTTATACTTTTTAAATTTTAAATAAATTTTAACTAGATCGTGCTTATGGCGTGTTCAATTCCTGTCCTTTCGCAGTTTTAGAATCAACTTCCTCGTTTGTTAAAATTAATGAAATTTGTTGCTCATTTATCGACTTAGAGTTTGATCGAATATCTGATGCTGTTAAATGGGATATGGAATCACTTAGATTACATGCTTCTAATACATATTTATTGAAAATTTCACTTTTATCAGCATAAACATGATGCCCTGCTCCTGTTATAGCCTATAATCAAAATTTAAAAATATATAATACATAATTATTAAAATTACTTTAAGAAGAAATTTATAATTTCTGTTTATACTATTTCTTTATTTTCATTTTTTTTTTATTTTTATGTTTACCTGAACATTAATATAAGACGATGCTCTAGCTTGCTTAAGTGTTTCCCAAGATGAATTATCAACCCAAGATCGACTACCATATAATAAAGTTATTGGAATTTCTGGATTTAATTTATCCATTCTTTTAACAATAGGATTTTTGGCCCAGCCAAAATGTTGCATCATTGCATGAAATGCACTCTCACCACTTTTTATTAAATATGTAAAAAATTAATTTTTGCGTTTTATATTTAAAAATTCAAATGAAATATTTTTTAACTGAATTTAAAATTTTAAAATTCAATAATTTTTATTTTATGTTTAAAAATTTTAAAAACTTACGATGGTGTTTGAGCATTACATTGATGTAAATATTGTGAAATCACAGCAGTATCATCTTTTAATACAGGTGCAAATTTTTTTACTATATCTGGCCTTGTTTTTTCAATTAACCATTGTCCTAACAAAATAATATTATGTTATAAAACAGTATTTAAATTTTTTTATATATTTTACAAATTAATAGTATATAAGACTTTTTTATTTTTAGCATGAAAATACGCTAAAATAGGAACTAACCAAATGGACCAGCTACTCTGACTGGCCAAAGTGGGTTCAATGGTTCGATTACATATGCTATAACTTTTACCCACATAGGAACTCTGGAAATTCGATCTACAGGTCTTTCTGGAAAACCCCATGGATCGGCAAGAATTAGGTGTTTAATTCTTTCAGGATATTGCATGCTATATGATGCTGCAAGAAAACCACCCATTGAATGACCTAACAGTACAAATTTTTCTAACTGCATTTCTCTTCTCCATTCCTCAATAGAGCGAACTAATTGACTCTCAGCTTCTTGAGCTTCGTTACTAAAAACAGGACGACTACTTCTACCGAAACCTGAATAAAAAATTAATATATATTTCAGAGAAGCAAAATAAACAACGAACAAATATGATGATAACCAAAATATATTATTGCTTAAAAAATAATGATATAAAAATATCATAAAACAAATAATAATAATTAATAATAACAAATATTTTAAAAATAATAACAAATATATAAAAAAATATGAAAAAATCAGTTCGTATTATTTCATAAATTATATGTAATTTCAAAATTCAATTTTATCTATGAATCATATATAATAACTATATTTAAAAACAAAGTATATCTTTAATATAAAGGCTTTTTATTTTAAATATTATTGAATAAATTTAAAAAAATATAAATTTATATTTTATATATTATAAAATTATAAATGAAATTATAATTATTTTATTTTTACCTAATATGTCAATAGCATATACTGGCCTTTGAGAAGCCAATGCATCAAGATTTAAACACCACAATGCCACACCTGCTCCTAAACCATGTAATAAGACAATTGGTGTTTTTGTTGATTCTTCATTCAAAGAAATGGTCCATATCTTATCTGATGTTCCTACAACTGGTCCTATATCCACATACCATCCTCTATATGCTGTTCTCAAACCTATATCAAATACAATAGTTCTAAACCATATAATTAATAATTTTGCAAATCAAATAAAATATCATTAAAATTATAATTTACTAATATACAAAAAATTATTTTATCTCAAATGTTTTTAAATATCTCTAATTTATTCTTAATTTATTCAAAAAATTTATTTAATAAAAAAAACTTACAAGAAAGAATTTTTTTCTCCGCAGCACGTAACATAGTTGAAGATGAGCCAGACCAGCTAAACCATTCCCAAAACCAGCTAACAAATAAAAAATTCAAGAAGATTGTATAAATAAACGAAATATATTCAATTTTTCATAAATTGTATATTATAAATATTTATAAAATCACATTTATGTAACAGTATTTTTACATAATTAATAATTAGGATTAATAAAAACTAATGATATATGTAATAATAATTTTTTAATAAATTTATGTGTTGTAAATCATTGATTATCTATATCATTATATTTTTCGATACTGTTATAATGTAGTTTTACAAATGTCATGTTATGATTTAAAATACTGAACTTGAAAAATTATTAGACATTATACATATAATAATCTGACAAGTGATAAACATGATAAACATAATATATACATATGTAAAATCAATTTTGAAGACTTTAATGCGTAGATTAAAAAAGAAATTACCTACGTATTTGTGTAAAATAAACTCGAAATGGAATTAACTATACATATTTCTTTGGTTATGATTCTTCGTGCTAAAAATGTTTGGCACGTGACCTTGAAAAGCAATCCAACATGACATAGTTAACTCTTTGACTTCCATAATCATTTTTCTTTTATATATATATGTAGCGTTTCAAAATACTTCTACATGTACGGTATCTATAATATAAATCTATTAATTATAATGACAATTTCTGTGGCAATATAAGAACGTTGTAAATTAAAAATTTTTAATTTAAATTTCGAATGCGAAAATTGATACAATTAAAATGATTTATAGAAAATTGATGTATAGTAAATTATGATAAACTATAAAGTCATCGAAAAATGAAAGCCATAAATTAAAAAAAAAATTACGAATGACAGTTACAAAAAAATTATATTTAAAATCCTTTAATACATACCTTTTCGATTTGACAATTTCATAATCTGCCATTAGCTTTTACGATGCTGTAGTTGTTCGTATACGATGATTTCTTTGTTGACAATATGGAAAATGAATACGACGACGTAACCAATTCTATTATCTAGTCGGTAAGAATTCCAGTATACACTGTCTGTTGAAAAATGGAAGAGTGGGAGAATCAGCTGATGTACATATGTTTTGGAAGATTTGTGGAATTTTTCTTTTGTGAAATACAAAATACGTACTTCATTGTTTATTGTTATATGTATTTTTTTTTAAATACATATTGATTGCAATGTATTAACACATTATTTTTTTGAAATAAGATTATTATGATAACAAAGTATTATATCTAATGAAAGTAACATAACCTAAAATCATCGTGATAACCAATATTCATAAGATATAGGTATATACATATTGTAAATTTTTTTTAAAAAGTGCAATAACTGTTTCTGTTTTAACTAACTTCGTATTTTTTAATATAATTGAAATTATTAACTTGTAAATCTTGTAAATTAATAAAATTCATGATAATATAATGACCAATATTATATTTTTAAAAAATATGATACAATATATTATATTTATATTTTGCATGAATTAATTTGAAATTTATAAAGAATAAAGTTTTTATAATATATATATATATATATATCGGAGATATCGATGTTATGTGAAAAATAAAAATAATTAAAGATAAAAAAGAATCTGCCGCTTATAATTATCGATCAAGATATTAAATTAGAGATTTTTGTATAGTGATAAGAGCACATCAATTATACGATTAAAAATAATTGTAAAATTAATAACTAATATAGAATTTTATTTTTTGTTTTTGTTTTTAATTAATAGTTTAAAATATTTTGAACTTTTAAGTAAGTAAATTATTCTTATGATTAATGTATTTATAATACAATGAAATAAATGAATCTCTATCTTTGTAACATGCAACAAAGTGTAAGTATAATACAATAAAGAAGACATTTTATAATGATCAGAGACTCTATACACAAGCTCTGGGTGCTTTTGGCTCTCCCGACAATATGAGCTATTCATCCCAATCAGCACATCCTCATTGCACTCATGCATGATTCTCATTATTTGGTCCAATTGTTTCGGGAATTTAAAGTTGTACGATAGTTGATGGATTGTCCTTACAGTTTTGTATTTGCATTATAGTTGTACTATATGTATTTATATTACTATAAATATTTATTAAAATATAATAAAAAAAGTTTACCAAAATAATTATAATATAACTAAAAAAATAAATAATAATAATAAATAATAAAAACAATAATATTTTATTGAAAATATTATACAATAAGAAAAATAAATAATAGAATATGAGAAAAATTCATTAGCTGCAATTTTAATTTCGCTATTATAAATATTTTTTTCAATTTATATTTATATTAGCGATCAAGTATATGAAATATAATTATTTAAAGAAATACTAAAATTCTTTAATTACATGAAAATATTTGAAAAAATTTGGTTATTAAAATTCTTCTTTAATTTCTTAATAAAAATGATATTTATTTTTATTTTGTCAAAAATAAAAAATCTGTCAAAGAAGATATAAAGGAAATAACATATATTCATATTTCAAATGGCGTATTCAAAGGTAAGATGTAAGGTAAGAAATATGCCTATATTTATGTATATTCAATGTAATGCATAGCATGCGTGGCGCAAGAATACAAGATAATTCGGGCGTCGTCTGCTGGCACTACTTTTCTATTTGCCAGTCAAGGAACAGGATTTCATATAAAATTATATTCTGCATTGAATTTTTTAACGTCGAACAAATTATTTCAATTTTATAAGAAATACAACTTTATAGTTTTTAACATTTTCTTCTACATTTACTGAATACAAATTTTTAAAATAATTTTATAACAATTTTTAATTTTTGAGCTTTTAATATTAATTTTGATAATATTATTAATAATTCATTTATATTTATAAAGTAAATTAATATTTTTTTTTGTTACTTTCATGTAATAGTGAAATGTATTTCCGTTTAATCGATAATTCAGGAATACAAAGTTTGTTTCGTGAATAAGTAAATAAATAAATATATATATATATATATTCATTTTCCATTTTATTTTTTTTCAACCATATAATTAATTATCGAAACAAAAACATCATTTTTTTTATAAATTCGTGTTAATGTATAAACATATCTTATAAATTTTATATCTTTTTTGTTATATGAAAGTAATTTATATTAATTCTTTTTGATCTCAATAATTCTTATGAGAAATATTCATTTAAACTATTATTATGTCAGAATAATTAATTTACATAATTCTATTTTTAATAATAAATATCAATCACCATAATTGAAATGAATTATTCAATGGCATATTGAATTTTATTAATTTTAGTTATCTTTATTTTATATATATATATTTTATACATATGTATATATTGATATTAAATATTAATATTCCAAAAAAATGCAAAAAATGCATAATTTTACAATGAATATTATTGAAAATGATAACATATAAATAATTGTTATTAATCAAATAATCAAACAATATATAAGATTTGCTAATACTTTCAATATTATAATTAATGAGAAAAAATAAATTTGATCTTATTTTTCCCCTTTTACGTAATGCCATATTATAATATCTATATATCTATGATAATCTATGATTTCAATATTTTTGATATGTAATTGATGACATGCAATTAATTATCAATATTATATCAAATTATTCTATTGAACAATATTTAGTTTAGATATAATATATAGAAAAAATTTACTTATAAGATAAGATGAAACTTGTTTATTTATGATGATTTACTATCATCCAAAAATTATTTTTTAAAGAATGCCATATTCACTTTATAAAATGTATTAAAAGAATGCATGATGAACATTAAATGGAATCGATCGATGAAAATCATAGTCAAAGATGCGTGGGTTAATGCAAATTTGTCAGAGAGGGGAACTACTTTTTAATCGCGAACACCAATATTCCACAACTCACGGCACCTGTCGTACTATACGCAATGTAGTTTAACGTACCTAGTAGTGGACGATGGGATGCCGAGCAGTATTCCAATTGGTCAGTCAAAAGGGGCGCGCGGTTGCTAAGCAACGGCAACACCGCGCGCGTCACCGGCCGGCGTAGCCGGCACCAAACGTTCCTGCCACTGTGGCGGAAAATTGCGCAGAACAACGTCGACTCTCATCGGGTGTAAACGTGCTGCGGTCTTTAAATACGCGATATAGATTCACCGAAGCTTTATTTCTTTTTTTACTCTTGTCTCCTTTCTCATTATCGAATACAAAATCGAAAGAATCCTTTGTGGTATTCTATTTAAAAATTGCGCGCTTCCTACAAAAAACGAACAAATATTTTATTGGAGCAATAGAGTTAAATTTTATTAAAGTAAAGAAAATAAAAAAGAAAAATGGCAGAAGACAAAAATGAAACCAGTCCAAGTGCCGAGGGTGAAAAGCCACCACAGGAAGCGGCGCCGTCGAAGCAAGAAAAAGAAGAGCCAAAAGAAAATAAAGAAGAAGAAAAGAAAGTCGAAGAGAATGGCGACGGTGATAAACCCAAGGAGAATGGCGAAGAGAAACCCACGCCAGAACCGAAGGATATGCGGGCTATAGTACTGAACGGTTTCGGCGGACTGAAAAGTGTCAAGGCTTTGAGGAAGCCTGAGCCCACCCTCTCCGAAGGAGAAGTTCTTATTCGAGTCAAAGCATGGTAAGTAACTTTACAATTTATATATATTTTCATATAATCTATATATTTACTTACAATTCGAATACTTTAATAATTCGATCTGAATATAGATATCGAAAGTAGGAAATAAATATAAATTAAATATAAAGAATTCATCGATTAAATAATATGAATGAATATTATAAATATTATTTTGTGAATATTATTAAAATTATACATTAAATTCTACTAAAATTTGAACGAATCAGATGAAAGGTAAAAGTTAATTAAGATTGATATGACGTTAGCAAAATCAAGCGACATTTTGATAGCGTCTCTTATTCTGTTTGAATATAAAGCAGTTAAATGTCATTAACATTAAAGTATGAATAAAATAAAATAAAGTATGTTTCTTAAACATGTATAAATTTCGATTTTATATCAATGATTGATTACTTCGAATAGTTTTGAATTCTATTCGAAACGATGTTTCGATAGTTCGTTATTGGAATGAAGGTGAATCACTGAGAAGAAAACAAAATAGAAAATATGGTGTCCAGATTCCGATCCAAGCGAAGAGACCGTTACAATACCACTGCATCTTTGAAATTAAGGCGTGGTATCTCTGAGACGTTGATAATTAAAATTTTATTATTACGATATAGAGCATGAGTAATTTTTATAGATGTAAAAGAATTTTGATAAAAACATTTAATAGTTTCGGTATACGTACATCAAAATATTTGTTTAAATTAAAATTTTATTTTACATATTCTTTTGTATAAGAATTTTGTATAAGAATTAATTTTATAATACTACTAATTTCTGACAAAATTTATACTTTATTTTACTAATAGGTTTTTATATTATTATTTCTGTAAATAAATAATAACAAATTTCTGATCAATTTAAAAAAAATTAGAGTAATATAAAAAAATTATCATTTTTTAAAAATATAATTTATGATAAAGTTTTTTCTTTTTTCAATTTTTTTTATATAAAATTAATTTTTTAAAAATTCATTTTTTATAAATTCTTTTAAAGATCCTTTAAATAGAATTTAAAGGAAGTTATTATTAATTTTTGTAAGAATATTATATTTCAATTAAATATTTCAATATTTTAGGATTGCAATATGAAAAATTATTTGCCATATTGACAAAAAAGTCGAGCATTCCTCAAAATGTTATGCAATCCGTACGTTAAATAGCTAAATACATTTATAGAATACATACCTATGTATTCAATATTAATGTATACTTTTATAGATACGCAAAACGAAGTTTGATAAGCTATTTAATTATATTCAACTTTGTTGAGTATGTAATTTTGTCTCGTCAAAATTTATTCGCGCGCACGCGTATGTGTGTATGTTACAAACTTCAATCATGTTGTTATATTAAATATTTTTATATTATATGCGTGAAAATTAACTTAACATTATTATAATATATACATATCATATATATTATTATATTGGAACTTTGATTACACTATTTAATAAATACGATCTATTAATTTAGACATGAAAAAAAGATTATTAGATGGCAAAGTATATACATTTAATTGCAACACATTAAAGAATGTTTTATTTTATGTATTACATTTACGTGTTATATGTATAACATATATTATTCATATTCATACATGATTCGCATAAATGAATTACAAATCGATAAATTAAAAATTTAGAATTTTGAGTTATTGTAATATCAAATAACTGTTTCTATCAAATTTCATTTGTTTTTTTTTATATTTTTAATGTTTTTTTTTTAACTACTTGTTTGGATCTATATTACATTTTTATAAATTATAGATGCTTATAATTATAGATGCTTAATTTACAAACGATAAACTAATCTAAATGTCTTATTAATTCATATAAAAATTAAAAAATTTCTTCGTATATTTATAAGATTTCTATTTCTCTTTTTTTTTAATTGTATGAAATATTGATTTTGTATGCGGAAAATATATAGAAAATTCGTGAAATACTAATATCACTTTTTTTTAAAGAATCTGTTTGATAATGGTGTTGAAAGATATTGAGATGCAAAAAAAAAGTATGTTCGATATATTTCATGAATCTCTATTTGAAGATAGCAATTTCTTTTATTAATATCAGTATTATTATTCTTATATAAGAGTATTATTCTCATTCTTATCATCGTTAAAATTAGTCTCTACAAAACAATTTGTAATTAAATGTTTTTTTATTTGAAAGAAGTTTATTGAAACTATTTTATTTTATTATATTTAACTAAACTATTCGATTTTATTAGATATTTGGAAAAAAGTTAATTTTCCGTTTTATTCTATAAATTTTTTCCGACATATTCGACATAAACAATAAATGTATTATTAATAATACAAAAAAATATTATAAAATTTCTGTATTTTGGTATCAGGGATTTTGTTATAAATTACTAAACTTTAAATATTTTAAATCGAGAAGGTTAAGTTTCTATATATATCTCGACAAGTCTAGTCCAATGAGTGTTTTTTCTCTTTTCGAAATGACCATAACACATAATATAATAGGGAAAGATGGTGAGTTAAAAAGAGATAGAGAACATAAGGGGAGAATCGGATTCGCTAAAGGCGTGCGGACCTTTTCACGCGTGAGTCACGTTTCATAAAAGCGATTGGGATTGATGAGAAAATAGCCCCCATAGAAAGATATCACGCTGCCAATGCTGGGTCGAATGAATTTGTCTGCACGACTATAGACGTTCGTTACACGCTGCTGGCACCCCTGTATGTATGCGCGACGCGCTTGGAGAAGAGTGGTTTCGTTTGAAATCGTTGGGAGAAAGATCCGGGGTACTCTCTTTCTAGATAATTCGATTGCTTTTAGAAAACGATTGACGATAAATATGATCGAAAGAATCTTCGATTATTCAATTAAGAAAATAGAACAGAACTTTATTTTGGGATATTTTTTCTTAAAAAATTTTTTTTTTTTTTTGTATTTTCTAACGATACTGAATCAGTAAATATGAAATAATCTAGAATAATAATCTAGAAAAAGTTATCGTTTTGAATCTAGGAATATCTAATCTATTCTTTATTTATTTAAAAAAAATATTATAAAACAAAGTTTAATGAATAAGTACATATTCTCTTATATGAAAATAAAATAAATTATATTTTTAAATATGAATTTAAAAAAAAATAACTTTGTAAATATCTTATTTCATTTTGTGTACGCACGCGTGCGCACATAATATGAAGATTTTGCAATATTAAGAAAATTTTCTTTTTAGTATTAAATATAATTTAAGTTTCTAATTAAAATAATAAAAAATTAATATGATGTTTTATTTAAAAAAAAAAATTTTTTAAGTATATTAAATATATTCTCTCAAAAATTGATCCAAATTATTAGTCTTTGTTAATCGTTTAAAAAACATTGATATCTATATAATGTATAATTTTTAAAATTATCTATTTACTCTTCAATTTATCTATATATATATATATATCATTAAAAAATTTCTAATTATTTTAAGTTGATTATTTGAAAGATATTTATAATACAAATTAAATCTCATTTTTTATTTATATATGCATATTTTTTTAATTTTTAAAAACAAAATTCTGAAAATATATATTACTGATATATATTTACTTTATCAAGTGTACAATAATCAATTGATTATGAATGGAATACAAGAAATAAAAAAAGAATATAATATAGTAAATTTAAAAGTAAATTAATTCCCTGATTTCTCATTTTATTTTATTTTATTTTATTCTTAAAGATTACTTTTTGTAAATCTGATTCATAAGTGATTTATGAGATACGGGAAGAGTAAAAACTAGACAGGGTACCCTTCTCGAATTTTTTTAGTTTATTTTTATCAATTTTAATAAATTCTTCTTTAATAAATTCTAAGAATTTTTAAAATTTCATTTCTAAAATTTGGATTTTTTAGAAATTGATAAAATAATAAAAGAAACTTTGATCGATCATCATCTTGATTACTTTTCTCTTTCAATTTTTTTTTCTATTATACTTTTTTTAATTTCTCTAAGTTTCTCTATAAGTCTTTCATTAAAAAATGGAATGTATATCAATCGAACATATCGCATTACACTTTATTATGCTAACGAAGATTTTTGTAAATTAAATTGAAATACCGATAATATTAATTTTTTAAACTATATCAATTTTTAACATTTTTATTTTTATATATGCTATCAAATTATTTTTTTTTAATATTCTACGTTTGATGATATTTAATATCTTTCATCAATTTAAAAATAATACTAAATAATAATTAAATAAGAATTAATTCCATTATTTATATATATAAGCAAAGATCATTTTTAATATATCCATCATTTTTCATAGCTCGTATCTATTCCTAGAGTTAATATATTTTAATTTGAATACTTTTCCACACTTATAATTCTTATCGTTTCTCAAAAACGTTCACATAATAGGAAAAAAAAGAAAACGAAAAACAATAAATCATACATGTATATGTATATATAAAAAATATCTCAAAATATCTAGTTTTGTGCATTATGCGCAAGACTATAAATAATAAATTAAAGCGAGGAGAACAAACTCGTATAAAACTTTTTCTCGCTTTCATCCATGTTATTTTCCGGTTGAAAACCTTAACATGAAGAGGAGGTACATTTCATAAGGTGTGTAAGTGTGAAACATTGTCGGGCAGTGAATTAGTATAACGCGATAATTCATCCGCTTGCTTCTCTAAGATGCAATTTTCCACGGTGTGACCGTGCGTGCGCATACCGTGCTTCAACCAGGCTGTGTCACAAGTGAAGCGTATGATTCAGACAACGTGATCTCTGTGATTCTCGATCATGTTACGCATGTACTTATGGAAACCAATCGTTTGTAGTAATCATAATAAATATAATAAATAGCGATACTTTTTTGCCGATTAATATCGTTTCTTTCTTATGTTTTTTAAATAGATTCTCATACAAGTGAAAGTATTTGAAAAAAGAGATTGGAATAAGCTTTAGCAATTAAAACGACGATTTTTTTTTATGGGATATGAGGTTTGTAATTGTGGGATCGAATTTGATGGAAATCTCTCTCTCTCTCTCTCTCTCTCTCTCTCTCTCTCTCTCTCTCTCTCTCTCTCTCTCTCTCTCTCTCTCTCTCTCTCTCTCTCTCTCTCTCTCTCTCTCCCGCCAAGAGAAAAAGTGATTTCGAGAATCTATTATCCCAGAACGAATCCAATAGCGATTCACAAAGCTCTTTCGCGACGAAGTTTAAACAATAGATTTATATACTGGGAAACTACACGCTTTAATCCGCTTATTGTAATCCATTCGTGAGAGCGGGCAAGCACGATTTTAAACTGATTTACTGGACGCATAGGTTAGAAATCGATTTCTTTCGCAATTTATCGGAATCGGTGTTTAGTATGAATTTTAATTGCACATTAAATTCATTATAAGTTTATTCATTATTCTAACAATTTAATTGTTTTAATTGATAAATGATGATTTTTTTTCTATCATTTATATAAAAGAAAGAAAGATTCTGAATAAAAATTTATCAATATAGAGTAAATGTAAAAATATTTTAAAAATATTTTGTTTTTATAGCAAGATTTTTTATTTAAGATTTTAAGAAATTTGTTTTCATTATACGATCGGGATTATTAAAATAAATTCAAAAATATGTATAATGATAATTTTATTAATACAATATTTTAACGTACTGTGTATTTTAATAAAAATATATTTATAAAGATTTTCATGGATTAGTGTGGATTATGTATACGATTAATTATAATGATCTGAAATTATACATCAGAAAGAAATTATACACTTTTTGTGTGAATAAATAGCATTAAATATTTGTCGATCTAATATTTGAATACCAGTTGAGCAAACACTACTCGACCTTTCCAATTCCGGGTCTCTGGAACATATTTCTATGATAAAATTTTTCTTGTTAATATTTTATAATTTGCATAAAAAATATGTAAAAAAACATTGTTAATTAGAAAAACAATTTTTCCTTTCACTATACTTATGTAATATTATAAATTAAATATAATAGAAGAAAAAAAAGAACTAGAAATACATGTTTAATGGTAAAAATACAACACGTGAAGTTTATTATATAGAATAATAAAAAGTTGAACTGTCTCGAAAAATCCTGATTTATTTATAAATGTTTAAATTAAGATTATCAATTTAATTATCGTCCTTTTTGAAGTTGTAATTATTTTTTATGTAAATTTATAAATATTACGAAAGAAGAAACAAACGATTAAAATATAAAATTTGAAATAACTTTATCATTAAAAACTCTAAATCAATATTTGATAATGATTGTATATATAAATATCAACGTTTGATAACAAAAATCAATAGTGCTTTACTGAATTTTGACAAAAATTATGCTGTGTCATAAAATTATTTTATAAAATAATGAAAGAAAATTAAATTCTCAAAAACTAATCATTTCTATTCGTATAACAGAAAATATAATTCATTTAGATTCGTTCATTTGTGATAAAACAATGCTAGAAAGTTATGTCAATATATTCATTCTCTTATATTTATCTACTTAAAAACTCAATTTCGTTTAATAGATACATTCAAATCTGTGTAAGTATAATTCACTTCATGTTGCATGAAATAACGCATGAAATAAAATTCGGATTGGATTATAAGATTATCAAATATTCATTTTTTTGTGAAATTAGTACATATAACTTCATTGAATTTTTGAAATCTATTTTGGACATACAACATTCGTACAATAATCCATCAATATATTCGGTATTTGTGCACCAAGTTTATCAAGCAACCTTTCAATGTGGTTAATGAAAGGCGCCATTATATCTGACTAGCCGAGTTCATCAAATTAACGAGGTCTTAATATCGGAGCTATGGGAAACTGAACGGATACCATTCAACATTCGATATACCGTAATCTCTTCTTTGTGCAAGCCTCATTTCCAACAGATTTTACTGACGATTTTTCTCCGTGGAACACAGGCATATCCTATAGATTTGATGCAAAAATAACTCCGTCCAACATCTGTTCGTTACATTTCTTCCTTTGCGGTAAAGTCGTTGATAACGTGATATGTTAAATTATAAAAATTTTAAAATGATGTTACTTTTTTTTTTATAGTTAAATTTTTTTTCTATTTAATTTCTTTTATTTATTGTATTTAAAATTTTATTTTATTTAAAAAGTTAAATCCAACTATATTATATAAATATATTATTATTAATATAACTTTTATGGATAGTGACAATTTGAGGTGATTCACCTCAAACAAACGTATATCGTGCACGTGTGGTGCACGCACCGATGGATCCATGGGATGTTCGTATTGATCGAACCACACCCGTATTTTCTACACCTCCTCCCATATACAATACGCGCGCGCGCGCGCGCATTCACATATAGCATGCATGCGCACAAAATTCGTAGAACACTATGAATATCCTCCTCTTATAATAAAAATTAAGCTTTGTCTTTGAATTTTGAAATTCTCTGTATTCTTCTGTAGTTAAACATTGCTTTTTCGTGATATATGTAATAATTTTCAAATATTTTATTATTATCTGATTTTTACCTGAGCTTAAAAATTACAAATAGATAAAAAGTAAATATTAGCGATAGTAATATCAGTTGCCTTGATTTTTATTATTGCAAAATATTTATATAATTATTAATCAAAATTGAATTATCATAGAGTTAAACGTATAAATATTATTAAAAATTTTTTACTTATTATATTAAAATTAACCTAAAAATAATTACAATTTTATTTATTTGTAAAAAGAAAAATTATAGTTTTTCTCTTTGATTTAAAAAATAGATAGCAGTCAGTGATATGATTGTGATAAAATAGTTGAATAATATTCAAGCTTCTTAAAGGTTAAGGAACATGATGAAAATGCGACTAATAAAATTGTTTGCGATTGAACAGAAATGACCTTCTGTTGACATTCCGCTACATATATACATACATATACAAATATTGCCACTCATGACTCATAAAAAACAATAACAGCTCGCATTTTGACCCGCAGCTGTTCTTGAGGTGCGTACTTATCAAGAAATATGTATGTTCGTGAAAATGTTCGTAAATATTTTATAATCACTCGACAATTATCACATTTCACAACAAACTCACAAACGAAATCTATAAAAATATTTAATACACAATTAATTTAGATATTTTACTAAAATGTTTAATAATTTTATTAATTTTCGACATTGGCTCGAATATTTTCCACGTTCATGATTATAGAAAAGTAACTGTCCCGTATAATTAGACGCAATGTAGCATGGTCATGGATGATTTACTTGATGGTATATGATTTTAGATTTTCGCTTTCACTTCTCCTTTGCTCGTAATCTTCCATTGCTGATGGACTTATTTGTTGTTTAAGCCGAACGCATATCATTTCAATATAATTTATTATTTATACTATCTTATTAGACGTCAGCACGTATATTTCCACGTTGAATAGATATTTCTTATAATACTTATTAACATATATTATCGTATTAACAGTACAAATCTATTTATAATTAAATTATTGAAATAAGTAATACATTTAGTATATTACGATACGACGCTATCGTGTTAAAGAAGAAAGAAGGTTAGAAAAAGGAATAAATATATTTTTATCATTTTTCATTTATCATTCGACTATTCTAATCAATTAGTCTATTCATTCTATGCGACAAATTTTTTTTCTTTCACTCTAATATTTGAAAAATGACTATCATTTATAATAGGTCTAATTAATCTTGAATGATATGAAAACCGGAAATTCAAAGTAATCTTGAAAGATAAATATTGGTATTCGAAAGCTAAATATTATATTTGAAAGCTGTATCGAGAAACGGAAGTAACTTATCGATTTACTGTATTGGAATTCACGTTTGTTTGTCAATCAACTACTCTAAGCAGTTGAACTACTTAAATTTCATTCTCAAAAAGATAATTATTACTTATGGGTTAATGAAATTGATATAATATTGTTGATTCATATAATAAAATAGAGATAATAAAGTAATGAAATTGAACATGTAAAATATATTGTTAAAAAGAAATTCAAGACAAAAAAAAGTATACATAAATATGTATATTCTATTTCATCTTCAGTTATGCTATGGTATAGTAAAAATAACGTGTCCAAATTTTTTTCCAGAGGATCTGTGCAACGCATAATAAATAGATATAAGTACTTGGCAGTTGCTTTTATAAATAATGGAGAAGGAAACAGAGGGGAATAAAATTTTCGTTTCCTGTGTCCTTTAAAAGTGGAAACACATTTGGCGTTAGTTTGAAAGATCTATTTTTAGTATCCAAAGTGTGTCTGGAAGAAAATTAACTTTTTCCCCTCCTTTGGTCTGACACATTATGTATGCCAGCAATGACACCATGTTGTGAAGTTTAATGTAAATGCTAGTAAGGCGTACAAAGAAAAAAATAATCACATGAACATTTTAATTGTAAATAGAACTAATCTATTTGAAGAAATTGTTAACTACACAAGAAGTTATGAAAATGAGAATTGATAAATATTTCTCTAATGTAATATTTTCAATTTTTGTCTCCCAACAAATTCTAAGAATGTTATAAAGTGATTTTGGAAAAATTTTTAAGCAACAATTATTTTTATTTGTAATTATTTATTTAGAAAATTTTATAATAAACATTTTCAATATTTATTTCTTTGAATATATGTAATATATATAATAATCAAAGTGACTTATAAATTATTAATATACAGAATATACATGTATAATGTACATATCTTCAGTTTTCTCATACGGATCAATTTGTCATCTAATTTAATACGGTTTCAATAAATTCCCCTCAGAAATGTGGTACAAGTTATCTTGAGTTTTAGCATTCGTAGAGGTCAATGCCTGACTCATAGAAAAAGGTAGGGAAACCACCCATTGTATGCATTTGGTTCAATCGTGACTCATATATATATATATATGTAAACACATATATGTGTAACAAAGTCGATAAAAAGTAACAAAGAGTTTCTATATCAGCATTCTCGTTTGAAAACAATTGATAATGGCGAGGTCATCTGTCATGTAAAATATAATAATTTTATATATTACTTGTTTATATATTTTTTTCTACGCTGTTTTCTCTGCCTCTGCGTATTTTTCCATTTTTCCAATATGATGATCTTTGCGAAATTATAATATCTCTTAGCCAATTGACTTTAAAAATTTTGTTTTTCATTACATTTGTGATAAAATTCTTGAAATTATATAATTAAACATGACATATAAATAGAAAATATATAAATTGTATATTCATATTATTTCATATCATATTATTGTATATATTTCATATTAAAAATAACATAGAAGAATTTTCTAAGATTAGTAATTCTACAATATTTGCTTTTCTAGATTTATAGATACATATATATATACTAGAGGATAGATATGTACTAGATATATATCCAGTATACGATCATTTTGTAGCAATTTAATCAATCAATACGTTTGTTAAGAGTAGTATCTTGATTTGTGTTCAACGCAACACGAAAACAGAGTCACAATTGTAAAGCGACTCGTAAACAAATTGTTAAACGTTCCCAACGTCAGAAAAACGTTTGATATAACGTTTTACTTGGTTGAAGCTTGCCATAGCCAGTTTTCCAACTACTTATATGTTTCACTCTTGAAATACGATCCTTTGTACTAACAATTGTACTACTTATACGATGCCGTGCAAATCCCATTAAGTCTGTCGCACGCCACGCGACTAGTAATATCTTATTCCAGATCAAATAGCATGTTATTGGAAATTTACCAAGTTAAAATTTCATTCTGCGGTTAAAACATTAAATTTAATTTTATGAATCTTCTTTTCTTCTTTTTTTTTTTGACAAAATCAATATATTAAAATATATCTTGAATTATGATTACTTATTACGATCACAACTATGAAATTTTTTTTAATCGAAGACAATAAGTTTCTACGTAAAAATATATTAATTATTATGAATTATCATTTCGGTTATGATATTATCATTTTTCTTTTGAAGATAAATGATAATCATTGGAAAAAAATTAAACAAAGAAAAAAATATATAAAATCGATTCAAGTACAATGTTTTTATTAGTCATGATGAAAATTGACGTGCGATATCTACTTAATTTAAACTGTTATAAGAATCGGCAAACTGAGCTGCACTTTGATCACAGGTTGAGTGAATGATATATATTGTATTATCGTCATATATATATATATATATATGTACATCGAGTCACATGAGTTTGTGCGTGCGATTTCACTTGGAGGTATAATTTCGCAGGCGCCTCGATGTCTTCTCTGTCAATCGATCGAACGTTCCTTTCGCAGATACCTATCCGACTGCCATCTATCACGTAACAACACGTAATAGTAATTGAACGATGTAACGAAGCAACACTGTTCTTCCTAACGATACTCTATCAAGTTTTTCTTTTATGTTCTTGTACACATGATTGTCAATGTCATCATGTGGCTCATGTTAATGTATGAGCCTCGTCACCACATATTAATTCTTTTATTCTCTTCATTGTACTCACATATTCTCTTTTTTTGTGTTCGATTCCTCACGTATATATACTTCCTTCCGATCGACGCGTTCTCTATTGTAAAGTTTTGTAGAAAGATAATATCGTTCAAATTAATCACTAGGTTAGGTTGTCACTCGTTTCAAAGAATTCACAATTAAAAAAGAATTTTTAATATTATTCAAAATTATTTAATATTAAGTTAATAATTATAAATATTTATATCGTTGATATTCTTATATAATACTATAGTACTATTGCTTTTTAAATTACAGAAATTTTACAAATTTTTAAATATATATTTAAATTATAAAAGCAACGTTCTCTTTTTGTTCTTTAATTTCTTTATTTGGTCGTTTTTATTTTTTCTTTCTTTTCTTTTTTCTTCATCTTTCTCACATTCTCGATTCTTTTCGCTTTTTTGATCACTAAAAAGACCCAAGGTCTATCTCTCTCCCTATTTGCTAGCTGTCTTCTTTCATTCGTGCACATGGTGTGCGTGACCCTGGGGTGCGTTGTTGCATGTCGCCATCCACGATGGTCGCCGTTTCTCCTCCCGTACAATTGGTCGGTGCCCCAAGAATGGAGAAAATTATTCCCTCCAATTCCATGTAATTTAAAGGAATTAAGCGATCGCGAACCGTGCCCCACGTAGTCCCATAACTCGTACAACCTTTTCCCTTTATCCTTTGCTGGGAATTTGCTTTATTCTAAGATCGAAATAAATTCTATTCAACAGTTCTTCGTGGTTAGCATTTCACGTGTGAGAAATTAACAGAAGAGTTAAAAACCAAGTTTTATAAATCTTTACGAAATTTTAAAATTTAACTTATGATTGTTTGTGAGGTTATGAGATGTATTTTATTAATTACAAAAATAAAAGTTCAATGAACTTTAACGAGTATCTTCGATCAAAGAATTAGTTTTTTTTTATTATCCAGAAATTAGATTTCGAATTTTTGCTAGTTTGATGTTCCCGTTTAATTTTAGCGCTAAATTCAAGCTTCGTTTCAATTCCGGTATGCATTTTATGTTACGTTATGCCCCAAAAATTCCGTGCCATTATAAAACGAAAGAAGAATAACTAATCCTAATTACGAAATCCAGAGAAAAAAATCATATTACAAAATGTTACAACTCTCACAAAATTGTTTCACGAGTATAACTTTCTAGCGCAGTTATTTTAAAATAAATATTAAATGAATGAGTATTTACTCAGTTTTTTTTTTTTTTACCATTATCTCTTTTCTTTTGTAAAGGGATAAAGGATTGAATCGATAGGAATGACCGATTATTCGATATCTTTATCATCAGTAAATTCGATTATCTGAACATTAATGAACGAAATTTCTACTTACTTTCTTAACATTTAAATTTTCATAATTTTTTTATATTACGTTTTGACAATAATAATTATTTAATAATAAAACTTCTATAATATATTTTACATTGAAAGCAATGTGACGATTTCTCGACAATTTGTTATCGACCTTGCGTGACATTTCTCGATTTAAGTGTAATGATTCATTGTACTGGTTATTCTCAGAAAATTATGTGACACATACAAATTATCGATAAAGTTTTATGATACATCTGAGAAAATGCTAACCACGTCTCTGAAAAAAAAAAAATTTTTTCGAACTATTTAATAATAAAGAATAATCATCTTCCGTAACAAACATTATGAAACATATCTATTTCATAATTCATGCAAAAAAATATAATAAAAAATTCTACGATCTTATTTTACTCATAAAAAATAAAAATTTATATAAATTATAATAAAAATAATAATATTAATAAATAAATAAAAATTTTATGCGTTTGATATCTCGTACATATTTACGCGATATTAATTGTAAAATAAAAGTAAAGGCCATAAGAGATGAAAGGGACCAAATAAATTTATTATTCGCATACTTCAAATTTCTCTATCCTTCTATCCTCTATGTGTATTTGTAGAGAACTGAGTAATCCCCTACTGATAGGAGAGACAATTACATTATCCCATTTCCGTTCGAGACAACTGTACAGCAGACTTCCAGGCACTTCTCATCTCTTTCTTTCTGTGTATGCCTCTTTCAATCTCTTTCTCTGAGTTACTAAGTGCCATTTCTAATTTTGGCTTTTTGCGAGGCCAAGGACAGCTGCGTTTGTCAGGTCAGTCTACCTGAAAGTAGTAACCACAACGAATATTAATCTAAATAAAGAGAAAGAAACTTTTTTTAAAATGTTTTCTACTTGAATTATAATTTCGATAATCATATCGTTTAAAAATAAATTATAAAATAAATCATAAAAGAATTTTTTGCCATATTAAAATATACATTTCAAAAGGAAGATTAATATCGAAATCGAGCATATACTTGTAAAGAGTAAAATTAAATAAGTCTGTTTCAAATTTTTCCAATCCCCAACAAATATTAGAGTTCCTACAAATATTAGCATCCCGAGATGAATGTTGCGCGTGAATGCATGTATATGAGATGAAACGTTCCGTATGTGTGCACATCATTAGGTCTCGGCTACAATGGGCATTGAAGCAACAGACGATACGACGAATATTATTTTTGTTATTATGAGCTAGATAAAGTTGGGGCTGTGAAAAATTTATGTTTGCTGGTACAAAATAACAAATATATCTCTAACATTTCTTCTCATTTTCTGCTTTCTTTCTTACTTTTAATATTTTTAATAAATTTACAAAAACTAAATTATTTTGTCGTTGTTTCTACAACTTCAGTTTAAATAAACAACGCAATTTTTCAAACTCAATTGAAGTTTGAATTTGTATTCTGTTTCGAAGGAAATTAACTTAAAAGAATCATTACTTCCTTTATAAACTTGATAGAAACTCGAAAGCGTACTTTCCAAAGGTCAAATAAACAAATAGATTTAGATCAGTAAAATAGTTTCACGTTACACGAATTCAAGCTTCTTAGAGTTAAAGCCTATTTGGCCAATGTTATTAACGCAGCTTTAGTTAGCGATTTAGAAAGGGCTGAAATAGAATATTGTGAATGTGTATATGTAGTTTTGATGCAACTGTTGTGCGTGCGTTTCGCCTTGTACAAATACACGTGTGCAGTTAGATCGAGGTTTCTGCCAACCCTATGCACTATACGGGCGACAAGCAAAAGGGTAGATCGAGGCGCCACAACGCCTAGACCGACGACGCCTGGCGTCGCACGCAATGCACGACTGGTGGTCTCTCTCGCGACAAACACGCCGGGAACCGTGAAACAACGTCGGTACACGCTTTATCAGAATCTTCTACGGCATCGACACTGCCTTCGTTCATATGGCTTCCTGGAAAAACGGCGCGAATACTATCCACGAATATTTTATCTACATCGATTACCATTTTTCCACTGCTATTACGTGAGAAATGAACAGACGTACGTACTATATACGTATGTACTTGCACGTGTATACGTACTACGTATATAATATAATGAACATTCGAATTTGATATTTGATATAATTTTAAATTATTAAATTTATAGAATATGATAAAATACAGCATTTTTTAATAACGTAATTATTTTGAATTTAACATTTAGAACCTGATAAATTGCATTAAAAGTCACGTATATCAGATAACTTTCGTTCTTAATTAGCGTTATCACTACTAAATTAACCGGGTTAAAAATAACGCAGTTATCAAGCCGCAAAAATTAACTGTTGTAATATAATTGTTTGCAATTTTATAAAACATATGAAACATAAGGTTGCAATGATAAGATTAGGTTAGATTTCTTCCAAAATCATCAAGATAACAAAATTGACGAAAACCTATATTAGAAATAGATTTTATATCGATACATGATAAATGTAATCTATTTTTTCCATTATATTACATTTGTTATAGCAATAGTATATTGCATAGTATTAAAAAATAATAACATACGTAGCCAATCTATTATCGATTGTATTCACGGTTCGTGCACGTACAGTAGATTGGTTTTAATTGCGATGATTTATTTGTCCGACGAAACTTCATTTTATAAATAAAGTAATGGAATATTTTTATTACATATACGTATATATATATAATTGTTAAATTTGTTTTTTAAAACTTATATCGCAAATTTAATTCTGTAATTTTCTTATTTCACGTGTGTTTCCTTTTTTTAATAATAATTCTTATATTTTTACAGCGGACTAAATTTCCAAGATTTGATGGCGAGGCAGGGTGCTATTGATTCCCCACCAAAAACTCCTTTCATTATGGGATCCGAGTGCGCAGGTGATATCGAGCAAGTTGGCGAGGGCGTGGAGAACTTTAAAGTAAGTGAACCAAGTGAACTCCTTCAAAATTATGATACATTGGTCTCCAAGTTGTTTTAACAATAAAACAATAAAGAAATTTTAATTATTCTGAAATAATTTTTGCACACGTTTTCTTACGTGCTATCTGTTTCCTATTATTCATCTAATTTTTATTAATAAATTCTTTTTTCAAGCGTTTATCTTTTTAAGCGTTTCATTTAGTTACTTTTCGATATATTTTTAGATTTTTATTCATAAACAGTAAATTTAACCAATTATACTTTTTATAATATTATTAAATGTTGATATATTAATAATTTCTTTAAGAAATCT
The DNA here is from genome assembly GCF_029169275.1 of Apis cerana. Classification (NCBI taxonomy): domain Eukaryota; kingdom Metazoa; phylum Arthropoda; class Insecta; order Hymenoptera; family Apidae; genus Apis; species Apis cerana. The sequence goes on from NC_083856.1 coordinate 12,889,977, forward strand.
CTCACTTTTTTCCCCCTTTCCTTCTTTCACTTTTTCCTTTTAAGTCATCATAAGATACAAGAAAAAACCATCAAAGGAAAAGATCTCTAAACCGCCCGTCTCCATCATCAGGCAAAGAAAAAAAGATTGTTCTACTCTTAGACAGAAAATATCCTGCGGCGTAACAGCATATCCAAAGGAAGATTCGTTCTCGAAATAGTGTACACTCTTTCCGCGTTCAACCCGTCGTCCTTGAATTTTTCACCCATTAATTCTTCCGTAAGGGTGGAGTTCCACGATACTTTCTCGGCTCCGTGAATCGGTATACATCACAGGAAAACAGCTTCTTTTTTCCTTCCTTCCCTTCTCTTTTCTCCGTTTCTCATATCTTGGGGTGATCTATTTTTAGGACTGGCACAACTCCTCGAGGTCATGCGAGGGGGATACCATGTTTAAGACTTTAGGGTGTTTCAAATGTACGTGTAAATGACCGACGCCAGAGCATGCATATAGCGCGCATATGGAGCGTACGCGTGGAAATGAGAAACTTTTCGAGATGGAATATTTGAGCTTGCAGCGTCTCCTAACTCAGACCTTTCCTTCCCCTCCGACTTGCTTCCCCGAGTTCTTGGCATTGTTGCATTTATATGTGGAGATACATCTCTCTCTCACTCGCTCGCTCATTCATTTACTTACTCCTTTATAGAATAATCTGCTTCGTCGCAGCGGTTCTCATCTAAACGTTATCGATCGAGTTATTTGGAAGAGGAGGTGGTCGATATATAGAACTTTTTGAAAATATATGAAAAAAGTAAACGAAAAGGAAAAAACAGCGATAATAAAAATAATTGATAAACGTATAACATTTTGGTTATTTATTTTCAGGTGGGCGATCGAGTGGTCGCGCTTCCTGATCACAAGGCGTGGGCAGAGCTTGTCGCTGTACCAGCCACGTCCGTTTTCGCGCTACCAGCCGGAATGAGCTACCTCGATGCAGCGGCGATCACGATGAACTATACCGTTGCTTACATTCTGTTGTTCGAACTGGCTAATTTAACGCCCGGAAAGAATCTGTTACTCCACAGCGCCGGCGGGGGTGTGGTAAGTATTCTTCTGATGTTGCGATAAAAAAAGATCATAAATTATTCAAAGTGAAAAATATTATATCTCGAGAAAGAGGGGCCGTGTATCCACCGAAGGAAGTAAGTAAAATAAAAGAAGATTATGAAAGGAAGATGATAAATTTGAGAAAAAATAAAACTTTAATCGAATACAGTTATCGTGAAACTTAAATATAGGATTCTCCGTTGGAAAGTAAAATTTATCGATTAAAGACATAAAAATATGCTCAAGATGCTCAATGTTAACGAGACATCTTTTTCTGATATTACTTTTATTGGAAATCTTACAAAATACCATCCCTTTCCTAAAATAAAAATTCCAAAAAATTCATTAGCCATATTTCGTCATTATTTTTCGAAAGAAAATTGCATCGTGAAACAGCGAAATGCAACTATAATTCAAGAAAAGAGACAAAAGAAGAGAGAAAGAAATCGCGACAACGTGGTGCAAGGTTACTGCCCCTTTTGCGAAGTCGGCTCGAGTCACATCACAACGCTTTCTCTCTCAATGTCGTCGAAGGAGAAGGCGGGAGCCAGTCGACTACGTCGGGATCAATACGGCTCAACAGGTTACACTCGAAGCTAACTACATCGCCTCGCGACTCTCCCCCACTTCTCCGAGCCTCACCCTCTTCCACTCCCTACTCATCCCCTCTCCCGTACCTCCATCCCACTCAGCCGCTGGTTTGTACACGTCGCGTAGCATCGTTGGAAGTTGAGACGACGAAATCTACGGGGGATGCTGCTACCGCCGCTGGTGCACAAAACGGCGGGGGTATGAGGGTTGCCAAGCAACCCTTCGTTCTCTCATCGACCACCGTGACGGGCCGCGCCCGTCTGAGACCATACCACCACACCATCATCACTACCACCACCACTATTTTCCACTACCATCATAGTATCACGTTAGCACGTGTTGTACATTGCTCTTAAGCCCCGTTCGCATTAACCAATAGTGTAGCGAGTTCGAGTTTGCTAGTTGTATAATTTATTCGGATTGGATATTGGGAATTTTTATCGAAATGTGAACGACAAAGAAAGTTACGAAGAAATATTTTCAATTTTTTTTTTATTTTATACGGGAAATAGAACGAATGAAAAAAAAATTTGAATTTATTAAAATTTAAACTTACAAGTACACGCTTAGTAATTTATCTAAGCATATTATGAATTGAAAAAGGTTCTAGATAATAGAAATCGTGTAGAAAACTGGAATGAATACTTGATTTGAAAAAATTTCATTTTTTGATCATGTTGGTCATTTTCAATTTTTTCTGTTCAATAAAAAAACAAAAAAAAATTATAAATTTTCCATTCAATCGAATTAAGCTAGTTACAGTATAGTTTCTTTTTACTTTTAGTAAAAAAGGAAATATATTAAGAATTACATTTTCTAATTAGTCAAATTCATGAAATAAAATTTAAGAATAAGTTATTAAAATTTAAAAAATTTTAAATTATCATACGTATTTAATATATAACACGTACAGTGAAAAATAAGAATCGTTTTCAATCGATTAGCAATGTGTTATGACGTACAATTTAGAGCGGCTTTTTAACATTCTAGCCCTCGTCCACGCTCTTCCTTTTTTTTACTACTTTTTTACTTCGATCTTTTTTCGTTTTCTTAAATTCTTGTTACTCTTCCCTTCAAGCTTGTCGCTCTGTCTCTATCCCTCTTCTTAGTTACTCAAGGCTCGGGGATTGGTCAACGTTATTGGGTATCGAATTCTCGACAACGGACAGAGTGGCGAGCCAGAGAGAAAAGAAAAGAGAGAGCTCTCTCGATTCTCGGAAATAATGAATGCTGCTTCTGTTGAGAAAATCTCCAAGATCTCCGCTTCAATTTTTTCTTTTCCCATCTTGTGTCCTGTTCTGGCTGTTTTTTCGCGATCGTGCGATGAAAAGACTTCAGAACATACTTTTTCCGTCTTTAACCTGCATAATAAGATTACGAGTTTGGCGAACATGATAGGAACAGGAGAGTAACTAAAAATAATTTAACTATGATTCTTGGCGGTTTCTACAATTTGAAAGATAGAAATTGTTATATATATATATCTGTTATATATCTTATAGCAAAAATATTCTTCTACAATAAAATTCAAAAAAATTCATTTGAAGGTGTTATTAGAAGGTGGAAAGCGTCTTATTAAAACTTTTTAGCAGATTGATTCATACAAAAGATTTTGATCAACATTCTGTTTGAATTAATAAGGTATTCGAAAGTATGTTTGAAAGTATCTTATCCATCTAGTTTCTACGTATTTATTTTTAAATTATTTTTAATATATTCCATTTATTAATGTACATCTAATCAATTAATTCTTTTTTTAGGGTCAGGCAGTCGTCCAATTGGCCAAAACTGTGAAGGATGTAACCATTTTTGGAGTGTGCAGTAAATCGAAGCACGAAGCACTGAAAGCAACTGGCACCATTGATCATATCTTGGAACGAGGCGCGGACTATAGCAACGAAGTCAGAAAGTGTGTAACGAATTTCATAAATTATATATTTTTATGTAATTCATATTGTTGCCAAATCTCCACAAGAATTTACATGCGTTCTTAAAATTATTGGGCTATATAATATGTCGCTAATATTCAATCCTCGATGTTATTTCATTAGTTCATACAAATTCAGTTTTTCTACATATATGTTTATATAATCGATATTGAAACAATATATTTTAAACATATATAGGTATTGTAAAATTCGTATATCTCATTTCTCTTTTTTTCCACAGGATTTCACCAGAGGGTGTGGACATCGTCTTGGATTGCCTTTGTGGTGAAGAATGCAACAAAGGATATGCTTTGCTAAAACCTATGGGAAAATATATTCTTTATGGATCTAGTAATGTTGTCACTGGCGAAACTAAGAGCTTCTTCTCAGCAGCACGATCAGTACGTCAGCAAAATAATCTAACATTCTTTAATTTTTCTTTAATTCTGTTTCTCTTTAAATGATTATATTTTTTTTTTTATTTTTGTATACAAGAAATAATTTTTTCTTATAATAACTATGTAATAACTAGATTTTATATTATTTTAAAAATTGTTAATTTAATTAAACTTAATCTGGAAAATACAAATTAAAAAAATTAATTAACATTTTTTCTTGAATGTTAAAAGTTTATTATATTGTTAATATATTTAATTCATCATCGTGTCATTTCGAAAATATATTTAAATCGCTTAACTTTTATCAATGTAAAATTACCAATATAATTTAACAATATTTCATAAAGCATTTGTATACATAATTAATATTGATATATTTATTGTATTATAGTGGTGGCAAGTGGACAAAGTATCTCCCATTAAACTGTTCGACGAGAATAAAACCTTGTCTGGGCTGAATTTGCGTCATTTGATGTATCAGCATGGAAGTCATGCATTTGTGAGACGAGCAGTGGAACGGGTATTCGCTTTATGGAACGAGGGTAAAATAAAGCCTGTAGTGGATTCGACATGGGCTTTGGAAGACGTTCCGGAAGCTATGCAGAAGATGCACGACCGTAAAAACATCGGCAAAATTGTATTGGATCCGAGTCTTGAGCCAAAACCGAAGCCAGCAACTCCTGCTAAAGGAAAGACGAAGGATAAGAAGGCAGCTAGCCAAGAAAGTCAAGAGAAAAAAGCTTCAAGCGTCGAATCTGAGGAAGGAGAGAAGAAGAAAGAACCAGAATTGACAAATGGAACTTCCGAAGACAAATCCGATAGCGGTAAATAAAAATAGAAAATTCTTTAACTTACATTGTTTCTGGAAAAAATTTCTATTATGTGCTTTATTATTACTTGATTGAATATTTCGATTATCTATTGAATATTTTATGTATATCCTCCTAATTGACCGAATCTCTTTCTTTGCTTTCAGATTCAAAAGAAAAAGAATCGAGTTGAATTAACGGCGCTAATTAATTCTAATATACGTATATAATAAAAATACATATATATTAAAAAGAATGTAAAACCGTGAAGATCAAGAATTTTGCAGATAAGTAACTCTATTATTTCTCATTATACAGAGATCTACATTTATTGCGCTACACAACACTTGATTATTATGTACTAATGTCCGCAAATTATCGTGTAGATAACGAATTAATTTGGAAAACGAAAACAAAAAATTACATGAAACAGCAAGACATGAACAAAAATTAAGAATTTCAAAATATTTAGCTCAATTTGACCAAAAAGAGAAGAAAAAGACTCATTTTTCTAAAATTCATTTGCATGCCTCTCTCCTTCCGTCTGTTTGCGCTGAAAGAATTCTTTGATGGAATTCATGAGTGAAAGGGTGGATGTGAGAATATACGTAAAGATTCATGTGTGAAGATGTTCGTGTGCGAACCAGAAGGAAGTATAAAAGAAAAAAAAAAAAAAAGACAACAACCAAATATAAAAAACAATATCTTGACGTGGTCCACAGTAGTTTGCAGAATATAAAAATTATTATTTTTATTTTTTCACACTGACCAAACATACGATTCATTTTCATATATGATAGAGTAAATGGCAAAGATTCTTTGGACGATCTTTAGTAGTTTTTTGATTTTTTTTTTTTATATTATATTTCGTACTTATAAAAAGTATCAAGAAAAACAAGAAAATGAAAATAAATAAAGATTGTCCAATGATTCTATATTGGCCAACAGATTGCTACTTTTGTCTATTTGCATCGAGTACTATTACTGCTGCGATAAGTATATAGATAAGTGTATATATATACACATATGTATATGCAATGACATTTTACACGATATAATAGTACCATTTACTGTAATTTAATAGAATACGATGGCAGCGATAATCTCATCAGCTTTACATAGAAGGGAAGAAAAAATTACATTAGATAGAATCCTGTATCTCAAAAGGCTGAAAAAAAAAAACAAATGACTGTGTTATTTTTTATGTATAACTTTTTCTTATCAAGAATATTTCTTTCATTATTGATGATTATATGTAGCTTAAATATTTTTAACAATAATCTAAACAGCACAGTCAAAAAATAAGCCTATACACTCTATGTATCAGGATTCGCTGTATTATTTTAAATGATAATTTTTTTTAATACACAGAAAGTACTGAATCATCTAACTGCCCAAACAAAAAAAAAAAAAAAAAGAAAAATATGAAAAATGGAAAAAGAAAAAAATAACGCTGATCATGATTATTGGTGAACAGTTCATGAAGATAAAAGATTAATAACTTTTGCAACGATTCACCAACGATGTACTATTTTTTATAATAGTTTTATTTGAATTTTTAGAGGATTTGAAATATTAGAGTTATTTTAAAAAAAAAAAAGATGATATATCAATTGACTTTTCAAGTATTGAAATTTTTTATTTTAACTATATCTATTTATATAAAATATTTAAAAAAAAATTTTTTAATTTTATCTTAAAATCAACGATCTCTTTTATTTTTTAATGACTATCTTTTTAATTGTGATTAGCGAAATAGATGGTGCAAAAATATTTGATTTTTTGATTTGATTGCGTGAATTTTCAAAAAAAAAAAAAAAATAAAACATCAGTATATTTTAAATAACAGAATTTGTAATGAATCGAACTTCTCTCAATATTTATAATTTAATATAAGAGATACACACTAGAGTTATCTGTTAAATTAAAGAGAAATGAATTTTTGAATAGATAATGATCGTGATTTGAGTAAGAAAATTTTTTTAATAATGTTTTAAGATAATGTTTGATATTTTATTTAAAAAGAAGAAAAGATATGAAAAAAACAAATGAAAAAAATGAAATTAAAAAAGAAAGGCTTGAAAGAAAGCAAGGTGCAGAATGAAATGCATATCTCTCCAAAACAGTTGGAAAAATTTTTACGTAGTTCGATTTTGTTAGAATTTGATACTAGCTCTGTATATCAATATATCTATATTCGATAAAAAAAGATCACTATTAACGAAAAAAATTACAGACGAGGGAGAGCTATATATATTATATATATAAATATAAATAAATAAATAAATGATTAAGTAGATAAAATAAGTCGATTCATTCTTCAAGTCGTTATATCGGCACGAAGAAATGTAAGAATTTATAAGAATTATAATTATATTATTATTATTATTATTACTATTACTATTATTATTATTATTATTATTATTATTATTACTATTATTATTATTATTATTATTATTATTATTATTATTATTATTAATTTTAATTTTTTAATATTATTTTTATTTTAATTCTTATTCTTTTTTTTTTATTATTCCTATTATTTTTTTTTTCCTTATTCCTACTCATTCTTATTTTCTCTTATTCTTACATTATATCATACTTTAGCTTTAATTTTATTCTTACTCTTTACTCATTACTGTTTATATTTCTTTACTCTTACTCTTACTCTTGTTTTTATTTTTAGTCTTGCGTTTATTTTTGCTCTTGGTCCTACTCTTGCTTTTATTCTTACTCTTATTTTTACTCTTACTTTTGCTTTTACTCTTACTCTTGTTGTTGCTCTTGTTCTTGTTCTTGTTCTTGCTCTTACTCTTACTCTTACTCTTACTCTTACTCTTACTCTTACTCTTACTCTTGTTGTTGCTCTTGTTCTTCCTCTTCCTCTTCCTCTTCCTCTTCCTCTTCCTCTTCCACTTCCTCTTCCTCTTCCTCTTCCACTTCCTCTTCCTCTACCTCTACCTCTACCTCTACCTCTTACTCTTACTCTTACTCTTACTCTTACTCTTACTCTTACTCTTACTCTTACTCTTACTCTTACTCTTACTCTTACTCTTACTCTTACTCTTACTCTTACTCTTACTCTTACTCTTACTCTTACTCTTACTCTTACTCTTACTCTTACTCTTTTACTCTTACTCTTACTCTTACTCTTACTCTTACTCTTACTCTTACTCTTACTCTTACTCTTACTCTTACTCTTACTCTTACTCTTACTCTTACTCTTACTCTTACTCTTACTCTTACTCTTTTACTCTTACTCTTTTACTCTTACTCTTACTCTTACTCTTACTCTTACTCTTACTCTTACTCTTACTCTTACTCTTACTCTTACTCTTACTCGTGCTCTTACTATTACTGTTACTGTTACTGTTATTCTTGCTCTTACTCTTACTCTTACTTTTACTCTTACTCTTACTTCTACTCCTATTCCTATTCCTATTCTTACTTTTATTTTTTTCTTATTCTCACTTTCATTCTCACTCTCACTATCATTTTTAGTCTTTTACTCTTATTCTCATATTTACTCTCACTTGTACTCTTATTATTATTTTTATTCTTACACTTACACTTATTTTTGTTCTTATTAAAATTATTATTACTATTACTACTACTATTACTATTACTGCTACTGGTACTATTACTGCTATTATTCCTTCTCCTACTATTACTACTATTACTATTACTACTGCCGTATCAAGTCTCAGTCCAAGAGTACACCGAATAATGTATTTCAATCTTGAGAATATGTATTATTATTCTCTTTGTATTAACGAGAACTAAAAAATAAAAAAAGAAATAAAAAGGGAGAAAGAAAAAGAAGAAAAAAGATCGTTAAAGAATATGATTGCATATTTTGAAACATCTTTTGAACACGTATAATAATTATAAATATATATATATATAGACATGCTGGTTAAGTTCAACGTGTGACACGATTATTATCTGTACGAGAGAAATGAAAGGTATACAATCACATACACACACATAGATATCACATAATTTTATCATACATACGTGCCGATACACATCATACTGTATATTTTATGTAAGGCTTTAAATGTTTCTTCAAATAACTATTATAATATATCTATATATTTGTATCTATCGTTTTCCCTATCCTGGTAATAATTTAGGTCCGAAATTGTATCGGTGTCCTAAAATAATTTGTAATTAATGTCCGATAGGCTTGAAGAAAAATTTCGAAAAAAATATTATTTTAAAAACTTTTTAAATCTTATCCAAATTCGAAGTTCTTTAAATTTTTTTTTTATTATGAATAATATAACAATTAATATAACAATTGATATAACAATGAATAAACAAAATGCATGTTCTCCATTATTATATTATTAAAATTAAGATAAATTATTTTATTTTCCTAGAAAATAAACTGTAGTCAGAACTTTAACAAGTTGTTTTAAACTAATCATGTTTATGAATGAAATAAAAATATAATTGGCGAAAAAAAATATCATTTGATTGATAGGAGTCAAATATTATTTGATTGATAATAAGTCAAATTATATCATTGATATAGTAATATATAATCAAATAATTCAATAAATTGATGACAAAATGACATTAAAAGTCGGGCCTTAATTACAAACTTTTCTTCGGATCTACGCTTTTTAATCTTATTTAAAACCAATGTTATTTTGCACTGTTTGATATATTCTAAACTCACTGTAAACATTTACGATTCATTCTTGTACACTGAAATTTAAATGATTGAAACTCGTTATGACAATGTTTCAATGCTTAATTTAATTAAGATGCTTTTGAAACTAGATTGAGTCGAATCACAGAGATCAATCGATTCACTTGTGATGAGACTTGTAACACATTTAGCTCAGAAATGTGTGCAGCTCAAAACAAATCCTCATCTTATAATAAGTTTTTTTAAATATTAAATTCGAAATATTTTCTTTTTGATGTAACATTTATAAATTGGCTTATAAATTTTTTTTCACATTTATACATTTTTTTCTAATTTGTACAATAATGTCTGGAAAACGCAACTCGAAGAGAATCAGAAAGGCGCGGTTTTCTTTTTTTCTATCATTTAAATTCAGATTCTATTAAAATTTATATATCGAAAGAGACTAATATATAGATATGTTTTCTAAGATATATTTATTAACCGTAAGTAGAAAGTAGTTTATATTATGTTTAAATTAATTTTAATTAAAATGATTTCGCAAATTCAACTATAATTTAATATTGTAATAAGATAAAAAGTAAAATTTTGAAATTAACAGATAAAAGTTTGGATAAAAATTTAGATTAAACTTTAACAATTCTTAGTCTGTTACATATTAACAATTTTAAATACTTGTTCACTTGGATTGACTTTGAAAATTGAAATATTTTAAAAATTGTATTTTTTTAAGTATTTTGAGTTGCATTTTCTAGCATAAGCACTATTATAAATATTGCAGTTGTTGATAAAATGATATATGCCATAGTGACACATTTCTGCGCTCGTTGTTAGTTTATAATTTATCAATTATGATTCATCGAAAGATTCACCGAAAATAGGACCATAAAATATCATTCCGTTGCCGTGATGAAGAAAATGCAATTTACGTATATACATTCTTGAAATTCTTTCGTTCAAAACGAGATTTAGATCGTGGAAGAATAGGACCTACAGTTTTGCAGCGTGATACACAATATAATTATGTGTAAAATTGTAAAATTCGTCTCAGGAGTTTGGGCGAAAGGAGCATATGTTTTCCTTCTCTTCCACGAAATGCGATCATTAATCTTTTTTTGGTCCTACGATTTAGTTATGAAGGAAAACATAAATCATTTTCGCCCATACTCCGAAAGCTCGATATATAGATTGTATTTTTGGCTTATTACTGTAAGACTGACTATGTTGCTATATTAAAGATTGCTTCGAAAATAATCAACAGTTATATCTAATGTATCCTTTACATTTAAAATCCTTTTAATTATTTAATATTCAATAAATCTGAATTATGGACAAAGTATAGATATGATATTTTTTCGCGATATAAGAATTTTTGAGATCAGATTTATAAATCGGATATGATATTTTATCAAACTTTATATCACGTGTTCTGAAATACCGACCTCTCAAAAAAAGCAATCATAATGCTTTTTACGCCCTCTACGATTTATTACGGCCGACATTACAAATTTTATACAATGATTTATATATCACAATTTACTTTTACACGTTTTATTTTATTTTCTTAAAAACTTGTCTCAAGTATATAAATGTTACACACATTCTTAAAGAATAATTTAAAAATTAATGGTTTATTTTTTTTATATTTTTTAATTTATCCTTTTACAATATTTATTTCTTTTTTAACATTTTTATTTATGAAAATAATTTTTAATTCTATTTAATTTGATGATCGTCTTTTATTTTTATTTAATATTAACTTTATTGCTATTTTTGTCCCGTACAAATATTACCAGGGCATCCAATATTAATGCATGTTTTATATCTTGGAGTAATACCATTAATTTCTTCTTGAACTATCATTTTAAATCCTTTTCGTCGTGTTCTATTAATATCAAATTTAATTTCTTCGATACTTATTTCTGGAATTTTTGGCGGATAATTTGGAGAAATTACATTTGGAGGATATCCGTCTCTTTCAGATAATTCTTTAGAAACTAATATCAAACTAGCTATATTTATTGCTCTAGGAGGAGTATCTAGTTCACTTTCTTCAAATATTTTTTCAGGCATGCAGAATTTTGCACCAGCTTCTGCAGCTCTTCTTTCTTCTTCGTCTGGATACATTACTTTAGTGCACAAAAATTCGTTAAATGAACCAATATTTCTATATAATAATCTTTTTCCTACGATTACGAAGGGATTGATTGTATACGTTCCAAAACAAGTCAATCTCAAGAAAATATTTATATAACCAGATGGCTTATATTCCTCGTCCATAAGAACAAAAATATTTTTTATTTCATATGATTTTGGTAAATGATATATATCATTGCTTGCCATCATTGTGTGATCACATAAGCAACCTGGTATCGGAATTACTGAATGTCCTAATGGATGTTTTTTTACTTCCTCGGGACAAATAACGATTTCTTTAATTTTATATACGTCTAATAATATGGGTTTAGATCGCATTTGTGTTACAAGTTCGCCGGGATTTCTAGTGAACAGATATGCTTTACCAGCATTAAAATTTATAGTAAAAGTTCCTGGTCCGCGAGTTATCTCTTTTGATCTATCTGGCTTGGTTAATAAAAAATAACTTTGAAAAATTCGAAACAATGGCATATCGATAAATTGTAAATCAACACCTAATTCGTTAGGGAGAATTTTTTGCAATTTTTCGGCATAAATAGTAACCGAGTCAATAAAAATTTCTAGAATATATAATTTTTCAATTTTATCGGACTCACAAGCTTGGAGATTTGCATTCATCTTGACAAAAAATTGTTCTTGATATTTTTTATAAAAAAAGATAGAATCAAAAATTAATTAAATATAATTTAAATTCACTTAAAATATAGTTGATAAAATTAACCTAAATAATTACATAGTTTCAATTAAAAAATTGCAAAAACAATTGAATTGAAAAATTTCTAATTTTCCATAACTTTCTATATATTTTTATATATGTGTATTTAGTTTTTATGATAATCATGATTATATGATCATTAGAAATATTATAATCAATAATTAATAATTAATAAATATTTTACATCAGATTGATATTTTTTGTAAAATATATATACTTTTCAGTTATCTTTCTTGATTTTAATCAATTGTTATACATTTTAATACGAATATTAATTCGTAATTTAATTCGTAATTACATGAGAAATATATGAATAATATGAGATACATTATATATAGAAATTCATATTTCAAAAATATTTTTAAAAAATATGTTTAAATTTTGATATATTTAATTTGAATTGAAACCTAATATACTATTATTATAATTTTATTCAATATTAATGTATTTATATATTTATTTATAATATTTATATCGAATATTATAAAAAATCTATTTTAGATTATATAAAGCAATGAAAAACTGAAAATTATATCATTCATTATATATTAAAATCTATATGTTATAAATTTAACTAAGAAACAAAACATCGTGATAAAATAAGAACATAAATATAAAAAATACAAATAATATTTTTAATTATATAATATATATATCTCTAATAATATATATTTAAATTATTTCTAAGCTTTCCAAGCAATTATTTGTTATAATTTTATGTTCAAAATTAAATAGATTATATATAATTTCTTAAAAAAATTATCTAAAATACATGATTATCCTTTTCCCTATTCGTTCGTGACGGAGTAGAACTAAAAATATTCTTCATATTCTCTTTCCAATCAGATAGGGGAAATTCATCATCAGTTATTAAAATTTGATCACCCCAATAAAGCTTTTGCTTAACTGGAGTAATATTATAACTATCAGTAACATTTGTTGTATTATTCATACTATAAGTTTGATAACCTGTGTCTTGTGCAGAGTTTGAAACACTTTGCTGATTAGAAGTAGCTAACATCGCATTTGTTTGCTGAAAAATACTGTCATTCGTATTCATTTTGCACGAATCAGTCACGTATTTAAGCGTATTGTCAGTATTTTGATATTTAAAATTGAATTCTGAACTTTTATTATCACAATTGTGCTCAACATAGATTGAATTTTTTGCTAGGACTTTTTTTTCTATGCGAGTATCACATATGGAATTATTATGTACATTTAAAAACTCGACTTTTGTTTCTACATTTTTCTTATTAATGGACTTATCTAAAAAATAGATAATTACATTTAAAAAAATAATATTGTAGATTATTTTTTTAATAAATATATATTAATAATATGGAATAATTACCTAAAGAATAATCTAATAATTCTTTATGTTGATTATTAGGTTGATCTATACTCATATTCATAGTAAAGTTTAATTGAGTAGTTGAATGAGATCTTACACTTTCGCATGACATGTGGATTGCATTGTGTATAGGAGATACATTAGGAGGAGATAAATTTTCTGTATTAATTTGTGATGTATCATAATGACAATCTTCGTTTGATAAATACTGAAAAAAAGAAATTTAAGTGCTCTCTCTATTTCAATATTTATATATTAAATAATAAAATAAATTAATAAAAATTAATTAAAATACATTTATATTTACTTTCAAAGGAGCACCATGAATTAACATTCCACTTTGTGGAGGACTGGAAGATAACACTAAAGATCCGTTCATTTTTACTGGTGATATACAGATAGAAGATTCATCATTATCTACACAATCTTCATGATTGAAGAACAACTTTCGTCTTAAAGAATTATTACTTGAATTTGCATCATCACTTTCAATGTTTTGATTCTAAAAACAAAAAAAGTAGTTTAAAATCAAAGCAATAATATCTAATAACTTGAATAATAGTATCAGTTTTGTATTTACTTGAACAAATGTAAAATAAGGTTTTAAAATTTCCATGACATGAGATGGCAATTCAGGTGCAAATGTTAACATTGTTTGACTCCAACCTATAATAAAAATTAAAATAAAAAAATTAGAACATAAAAAATATATTTCTTGATTATTTAACATAAATACCATCTTTTTTTGAGTTAGAAGAATCCAAATTCAAATTCAAATCAGTGGAAGACCTTACAGGAGTATTCACTTCAATTTTTGTTCTAATTTCTTTTCTCTTTGTTTCCCATGGACTTGGAATTATTTCATTTTCATTAAAAAATTGATCAATAGCTGCTTGAGCTTTTATTTCAGTCTCTGTGTCAATACAATGTATCTGTTGTATGGGAAACTCTTCTATTTTTGCTGGTTGTATTAAAGCTAGCTCATCTACACTCCATTCAAAGTTTGAAGATTGTTGAGATGGACTTGAAACCTAAGAATATTATAACAATTACACACACAATTACAACAATTAAAAAATGATATAAAAATAATTTCATTATTTTTAAATATCATTATCATAAAATTTTTAGTTTTAATAAATATTTTGAAAAATTACCTTACTAAATACAGTTGGACTAATCACAGATAAATGTAATCTATTAGTTAAATCAGTCTCAAACGGATTCCTTGCCATAAACTTTGTTAAACCTGAGGGAGGTGTAATATGATTTGGAAGAACACTAAAGGAACTAATATTACTTTGATATGTTGTACGCTTTGAATTTGTTTCATATTGTTTTACAGGAGTCTTATATATAACAGGGCTTTTAATTGTTAAATTTTCGCATTCGTTCCCATTTTTAATTGGCGTTGTCCACTTTAATTTTTCCATTGTAATGTATCTAAAATGATCCATAATATGCCATTTAAATTTTATTTTTTTATAATTATCCATATATATTAATTTTATAATACACGAAATAACATTTTTCATTCAAAATATATTTAAACAGTTTAATAACTTACTTTTATTATTTTTATTATTATTGATCCTTTAACGTTTTTTTCAAGTTTGTTTTTTTAATTTATAACTATAAAAATATAAAAACAGTAGAAATATTTTACAGAATTTTTTTATCGAATCATAAAATTTATTTTATATATTACAAATTTATATTACAATAGTTATATTAATATAATTTGTAAATTTGTTTACAAATTGAAATATTTTTGAAACAACGATCATAATCACGTGATGTAGTCATAAACAATATATATCAACTAGATGATCGAAATATTTATAAATGTTAAGTATTAATTTTCAAATAAATGTTCCACATTAATTAAGTTTGATATTTTTATAACATTTTATGTACATTAAATTATTATATTTTATTTTTAAATATATAAAAATTAAAGAATATTATAAATATACAAATAATGAGAATTGTAAATTCGGTATTAGTACTTTACTTCAATCTAGTTATTAAAAATTACTAGTTTCTAGAAATTACTTTTGTCAACGTTTGTCCAACATTTCTATAATTTTATAAAATATTTATTTATTTAAATATTAGCAATATATGTAATTATAAAAATTCTTTAATTTTTGTCTTTTCTTTATATATAAGATAAAAAACAGAATAGATAGATCGAAGGCAAAGATTTAAAATTTTTATTTTTTTATATAAATTTATTATATAGTAACAATAATATATATAATAAATTTAATAATAATAATATTGATATTCACCTACTATTACATTGCATACATGTAATCTTCATTTTTTAAAGTAAAATATAAATTATTAATGATGTCATAATATTACTGAATCTGTAATTACAAAATAATTTGATGATATCATTACAACTAAATAATTGTTTCTACTTTTATATTTTAAAAAAATTAATAAATGCGAAAAAAGTAATAGTTGTTATTATCAATAAATAAATAAATAAAACATAATTTGATCAAGCTTGTAAGGAACAGTTTATACCAAGAATTTTGTCTCAACATGAAATAATTAGAAAAATATAGTTGAAAAAAGACAAAAAACAGTTAATTTCTAAACAAAACATTAAATCTGTTTATGTAAATAAAAATATAGCATTTCAAATTCTACAAAGATATTTCGAAAAAACAATAAGGATATCGATATTTACAATGTAATATTTATAGACATCGCTTTTGTTAAGGAATGAAAAAAAAAATTTTCTTTTGCCGTAAAAATTATTCTTTTGTTCTTTTAATTCATAAACACATTTGTATGATTAATAAAATAAAAATATCTTTTAATATTTTATTTTTACAAATTTGTTTTAATTTAATAATTATTAAAATAATTATTAAGCATAAATTGTCATAACGGTAAGAAATCAATTTCCGATGGCAGCACAATCGATACACGCAGTTGACCGTTTGGCTACTTCATTTCAGTTTAGCTTGAACAGTCGCGCGTAAATTATGTTTTCATTTTTTTTTTCATTTGTTCTCATTTTATTCTTTTTAATAATTCTTAATTTTTTTTGAAAATTTTGATATTATATATTAATATTATTCTTAATATTTTATATTATATAATATTATTAAATATTATTCTTAATATTTTTAATTCTAATTCTTCCTCTTTTTAATTTTATTTTAATTCGTAACATTATGTTCAAACTAGACTATTGTGTAATTGTTTCGTTTCATATATTAATATTTTTCAGGTCTTCCGCGTCTTCCGTGTGTTTCATTTTTTTTTGCAGATTGATTTCATTGTAATCCCGTAAGTCCCTTTTTCCTTATTTTCTTCTATTTGTCTGTAAGATAAGAATTATATATTTCATGAAAGTAAAATTAAATGGAAATGGTTGCCATTGTTCTTTTGACATAGTCAATTTGAACATTTTCGCATTTTTTTCTGAAATTTTATAATCAAGAAAATATAATTTGTGCTACGTTTGGGAATAATTTGATTTTTTTGGATTAAAATATGTCCATATTGTGTATCTCCATTACAAGACCCATTTTATGAGACACGGTGATTTGATGGGTTTATATTCTATCGTTCCTTAAGTGCCTTTTTCTAATAAAATTGGTAAACCATTAGGATTCTTTTGCGATTGTTGATGTGAACAGAAGCAAAAGAAACATAGTTTTTTTGCATCGCAAAGAAATGCAGTTTCCAAGCTTTGTTTTGTCTGTAATATTCGCAATGTATAAATGGAATAGTAACGCATTTAATGTTTATATTCTATTTTGTTTTATCTTTCTCTATAATCGTGATAACGGGAGTAGAGGAATTCCAACTATCCTCGTGACGACGTATCGGACGAGACGAGCAATGTAATCAAATCAGCGTAATTTCCAATATAATTTAAATAATATCGTTTCGTCATTCGTAGGCTCTTCTTTTATTAAGGAGTATGCCATTAAGTAATACATAAATTAAACAATTGCGTAGTTTAAAAATCCTATCTATCAAAAATCTTCATTTTTCTTTAGGGCTTAGCTTAGTTATAAGTTTAGCTAGGGATTGATAATTTAGATTAAAAAGATGATAGGCGATGATTAGCACGTCTACCTTTTTTTCGGATAGATCTATTTTTTTATATGTATACCGTCTATTCTAATTGGAATGAACGGTTAATATACTGTGATGATGTTTATCACAATTTAGAGTTTGCAAAGGAAGGGTGGATGGGTCACTATTTGCAGCAACCTCCTCGTGGTGTGACTTGGGAAATTTGTATTACTATATATGTAAGTAAAACAAATTTGCTAATGGCTGCAATAATGATTAAAATTTTGTATAAAAGAAATAATAATATTAAGAATAAAACTTATTAATATAAATATATTTTGTGTATTTTTATTTTCAAATTATTATCTTTTCATAATAATATATATATATGTATATATATTATGAAATGTATAATCTAAATATATGTAAGAAAATTATGTAATCTGTATATATGTAATCTGTATGTAAGAAAATGCATAGTAAATATAATGTGTCAGAAATAAATAGCATTTCTTTTCAATTCAAATATCAATATAAATTTTAATATTATAAATGATACATGATAATTGAGAATGTTTCAGATTATTGTTTATATACTTTTTAAATTGTTTTAAATTTTTATAATCAAAGAATATAAAAATATTAAAATTCGTACTTTCAGTCCAAAAAAGATATGATATTTTAATACAATGTTTTTTAATTCATGAATACATTAAATATTAGTATATTTCTATAATAAATAAAACAGAATAAAATTGATTATCAGTCTTAGAAATGTTTTTTGAATATTTTTAAAAACACAATTTTTGTAAATGAAATAACTAAAATATCAATGCCATATTACATTTGAATATCCATAATTCTGATTTGTTATTAACATAATAGAATATAAGATATACAATGAGATATATACATACAATGAGATACTTGAAGTTATAGATAAAAAATTATATGAGAAAAATAAAAAACATTTTCTGCTACTTCAAAAATATTATTTGGAAAATTCATTAATTAATTTTCTATTCAAAATTTGTGCACTTTTAAAGTTGCATTTTACAGCCAGAGTTTTAGAAACATTTCTCGTATCAATTTTTTTTTATTATTTTTATTATATATTTATTAACAAACAATAATTTATAATACATCGAAGACATAGAAAATTAATATTCGTTTTCGTTTTCTGTCTTTTTTTATATCTTTAAACTTACATTTTATAGATAGAAAATTTCATATAAATTTTTTATTTCAATTTTAATGTGAAATTTTTTTCCATTAATTATTTATTATAAAATTGAAAAAAATATACCAAAATCGCTATATCAAAAATTAATCAATTATTTAAAATTTTCTAATAAAAATTTTTGCTTGCATCTTAAAGAGACTTTTAGACAAGTTTCTCGTATCAATTTTAATGTGAATTTTTATTTATTTATTTATTTTATTATCGATTAATTCTTCATATCAATAATATATAATAAATTTTTTACTAATTTTTCATTATTATAAAATTTATTTCTAAATATGATTATATACATTTGAAATGTTAATTCTTTTCTTCCTTTTATATATTTGATTTATAATTTTATTATAATTTAAATGAATAAATTGATTTTTATTATTGAATTATGCAATTATTGAATTAAAGATTTAATAAAGACATTTTTTAATAATTATTAATAAATAATTAATGAAAAAACTTTACTTTAAAATATTTGATACGAGAAATTTACTTAAAGATCTAACTCTGCTTCAAAATGCAAGCTTAAAAATACAGAAATTTTAATTAGAAAATGAATAATTAATTAATTTTTTATATAATATTTGGTATATTAGAAATTATTAATCAATAATAAATAATTAATTAGAAACAATTTCACATTAAAAATACAAAAAACTTATTTAAAGTTCTATTTACAAAATGCAAAAGTTTTGAATAAAAAGAAAATAATTAATGAATTTTCTAAATAGTGCCCTCAAAATTGATGAAAAACTACTGACTATTCTTTTTTTGCAATTTTATTATTACTTGTTTGAATACTTTCTTGCATATTCTACCGTGCTAATAATAAGTCAAAGTTTTGTCAAATATTCAAATACCAGATGGCGCTGATTTGAGAATCTTTTGGTTGTTGTCTCACTTCGCTCAGCGTGCTATCATTATCGCATGTCGCATGTTAGTTTTACTACAATTCGCGTGCCTAAGGTGAGCAGTTCTTATATTCAAAAGAAAGTATGATAGAATATACTTAATGAATTATTTTAAATAAAGTAGTAAAGTTAATACAATTTTGTATTTTATTTGTTTTACATTTTTTGTTATTAAATTAATGAAATGAATGCAAGAATCATTTTCTTGTAGAGATTGAAATGGTTTGTCTTATTTTATGATTAAATATTTTGATATAATAATTTTATATATAATAAAATATTACTTATAATAATATTTTCCTTTATATATCTCTTTGAGATATGATATAATGAAATATAATTATGATATAATTAGATGTGATATAATTAGTTAATTCTTGGAAAATGACACATTTAACTATAAATTATAATTATATTATAATGACATCAATAATTAAAAATTAATTAGTTATAATATTTAAATAATTTCAATTTTAATATTAGTAATATATATAAATGATTATTATTATTATTATTTAATTTATAAACTCTTTGTAAGTTTCATATTACTGTGCCATAAATATAATTTAAAATTAATAGAAAATAACTATTAATTTATTTTGTAAAAATTTAATATTTATTATTATTTATTATTATAATATTATCATGTGAAATGTTTAAAAATTTATATTAAAAATATTATTTCTTATTTATTAGTTTTTTAATAAAATAATATTTTAAAAAGTTATTTATAATATGCATTTTTATTATAATAAAAATCTTATATTATTTGTTATATTTATTTTATATATTTTTATTATTTTAAAGAACGGAGTAAAAATGGTAGCTGGTCCTACAGAGCATGGTATTCAAGCCGATGTAATATTTGTAATTGAAGGAACAGCTGTTAATGGAGCATATCTTAATGATTTAAAAACTAATTATCTTACTCCCACACTTGAGTAAGTTTCTATTTTTCATATTAAATTATATTAAATATTTTTGATTTGTTTTAATGTTTATTAATTTAAAATATTATATCATATAGATATTTTAGTCAAGGTGGTATTGAAGATAGAGAATATGTTTCTGAGGTAAAATAATATTATCTTTTACTTTTTAATCTATTTTATTATTTTAGAGTATTTTTTATTTTAATATTTTAATATTTTTAATATTATATATATATATTTTTCATATCCTTTATCTAATAATAAAATATTTTTTAGCAAAATAGTACAACATTATATGGAATAGTAGTATATCATGCTGCTGATTGTTTGCCAGCACCATGTACAGAAACTTTTGGACCATATGCAAATCCTCATAAACTATTACTTGTTTTAGAAAAATTAGAGTAAGCAAAATTTTTTAGAAAGCAGATTTTTTTTTAATCTTTTTGATAAAAATTAGTAATATTTTTATTTAAATAGAATGGTTGGAGGAAAAGGTGAATGTTTTGCAAATATTGGAGAAGGTCTTGCAACTGGATTACAATGTTTTGAAGACTTACAATTACGACGTGAACCAAATACAGCACCACAAAAACATTGTATTTTAATTTGCAATTCTCCTCCATATCAAACGGTTATACAAGAATCATATAAATTTGCTGGGCATACTATAGAACAATTAGCCACACTTTATCAAGAGGTATACTGTAATTAATAATAATCATAAATTAAATATAAATAAAAATCTTTTTTTTTTCAGAGAAATATTAATCTTTCAATATTATCGCCACGAAAAATACCTGCATTATTTAAATTATTTGAAAAAGCTGGAGGAGATTTACAATCATCTCAAACTAAAAATTATGCTAAAGATCCGCGACATTTGGTTTTATTACGTAATTATAATTTAAAAGAAAGACCTGTTAGTCCTACAATCGGTGGGGCTGTTCATAATACATCAGGCACTGCTGCACAAATTCCATTAAGTCCATTACAAAGTAACGATAGTCCGAATACAAATCAAGTTCAACAGAGTATTACACAACCAACTCAATCTCAAGGTCCTCCATTTAGAAATCCAACTCCTCAAAATATTAGTTCAGTTCATCAAACAGTAGTACCAATGGCAACTGCAATGAACGCTGGACGGCCTCCTTATAATCCTCAGATATCTGCTCCACCGACTTATCATCCTACAAATGTAACAGCAAGGACAAGTCATCCTAGATGGAGACAGCACTTTGTACCACCAGGTACTACAGGCCCAACAAATACACAAAGTAGTGCTTTAATAGCGCAATTGAATCAACCTCCACCTTCAATCGGACTTAATGTAACTCCCTTTGGAAGAATGGATGGTAAGATTAATGTTTTATAATATTAGTAGTAATTACTTTTAATAAAAAAATTAATATGTTATATATTTATGTATATTTTACATCTTCAGTGACTAATATCAATGTCATGGCTGCTAATGCGCAACAACAACAACAACAACAACAGCAGCAGCAGCAACAATTAACTCAACAACAACAATTAAGATTAACTCAACTACAGCAATTGCAACAGCAGCAACAACAACAACAGCAGCAGCAGCAGCAGCAACAAAATGTCCAACAACAAGCTTCAATGTCAATAACAGCTCAACAAACCCATGGACAAGCTGGACAGCTAACAGTATCCTGTGTAAGTCAATCAGTGCCCACTCAAGTGCCACAAACAGTTACTGCTTCTCAAACTCAGGCATCTGTATCTTCAGTAACTCAACAGCAGCAAGTAACTCATCCTCAAAACCAAGTAATTCTCAAATTTATATTATCTAAAATAAGAAATCCAAAATATATTATATTGAGTTTACAATAAAGAAATATAAATCATAATATTCATTATATATTGATCATATTAATATAATTCTTGAAGGGTACTGCTGGCACAGTAGGACCAGGGCCACAAATTAGCACACCACGTGAAAGACATACTATATGGCAAGGTATTATTGAATGGGTTGAAAAAGCTAAAACAACTGCAGATGCACAAAAACAAACTAGACATCTTCCATGCCAAGTTTCCGCGAATTCCAAGGACGGAGATCCAGAATTGTAAGTTTTTATGAATATTATATAATCATGAACTATTATAAATTTAATATATTATAGGAAAGCTGATACATGGCCACAAAAATTAATTATGCAGTTAATGCCTAAACAATTGATAGGAAATATTGGTGGATCTTATTTAAAAAACTCTAAATCCGTTCTGTTTCATCCAACACCTTGTGAAGCATTGGAATCCTTGACAAAAGTCATGAATTCTGGATTTGTTAGTATATTGCATTATATATAATAATATAATAAAATGAACTTCTTTTTTTGTATTTTATTTATAAAATAAATAAAATATTTTAGGCGGGTTGTGTCCATTTTACTTTTTTGCAAGCAACAACAGCTTGCGACATAAAAATACTTATCCTTCTTTATACAGCAGAAAGAAGAACATATCTGGGATTCATTCCAAATGATCAGACAGGTTTTGTAGATCGTCTCCGTAAAGTAATTCAACAACAAAAAACATCGCATGCTTCTATGAGACAAGGACAAGTAAATAAAAATTTATATTTTAACATAATTATTATATTATTTTAAATATTTTTAAATATATTTAATTAATATCTACATTTAATAGGCTGGAGCTGCTCAAGGAAATGCAATAGCTGGTCCAATGCCTTCTACAGGTACATCACAAGGAGGTATTCTTATGTCTCAAACAAATACTATGGCTATGGGAGGAGGACAAATAACTCAGAATGTAGTTTCTACAAATGCTCCACAACAAACATTAAGTTCATCTGCTGGTCCCCAAAATCAATTAAATATGCAGGTAAAAACTTATCTCGATTATATGATGAAATAAAATAATTACTTAATTTAAAATAATTACTTTTATATCAATAACAAGTAAAGAAATATTTAACAATTAGAAATATTATCTATAAAATATACATAAATATAAATTATTAAATAATAAATTATGAAAATAAAAAAAAATAATTCGTTTTATTGATGCGGTGATAGAGTGGTGGTATTACTGGTCCCCAAGTGGCTCCAGCCTCTGGTACGATGATAGGACAACAAAGACCACCATTTGATGACATAGAAATAGCTAGGCATCAAAATTTATTAAAAATTCAACAACTACGGCAAACGTTAGAAGCTGCGCAGCAACAGGAGGCGCAATATAAATCACAACTGGAAATAAATGTAAGCCAATAAATATAACACAAAAATACGGAAGAAAAAAAAAACACATACTAAAATAAATTTCACAGAATTCATATAATATAATTAACTTTATAGATTCAACAGAATCTAGAAGTAGCACAGCAACAGGAAATGCAATATAAACAACAGTTGGAGGTGAACTGTTTTTTAGAAGTTATCATAAATTCTGTTGTATAACTTCGTGCAGAAGAAGAAACGAAACAAATAAAAAAAATTTGTTACAGGCTCAGCAAGCCCAAAGAGCACTAAATCCTGCTGGTATGACGAATCAACAAGCAAATGCTCCAAGATTGATGAGGCCTGTTTCGAATATTGGTCTTAGACATTTATTACAACAAGTATGAATTTATTATATGTTTATCATATAAATATTTAAATTACGTAATAATTATATTAAAGTTGAATTATATCTTAAATGAAAAATGTTTTAATTTTATAGCCACAGCCGCCATATAGACAAGTAATTGGATTACAGCAACAAATGGTTGGTCCTAGAGGTCAGATGACAACAAGACCTATGGCTCCTGGTAATCCACAAAATCAACAATTTGAGGATGTTCCTAATTATGACGTCTTTGGATAAATAATTTAAATAATTATTTTAAATATTATATTGTAAATATTATATTAAAATGATTTTTTAAGTATAAAAAAATTTTACAATATTTATGTATATCTAAATTAAAAACTTAAAACAAGTATATTCATTTTTATAAAAAAAAATATTAAATAAATTAGAATAAATAAAATATATTAAATTGTTTATCATTTCTAAATTTGCTTTGTAAAAATTTGTTATAAGAATTTTTGTAAAAAATTATTAACAGATAAAAAAACACGTGGAGAAAGGCGAGGTTATGCATCATTCATTAATACATCATGTATGTGAAAAAACATTTGTATGAGGAAATATAAAAAGATAATAAAGATACATTGTACGTAAAAATATATAATATATTAATAATAAATAATTTTATTTTCAATTATATTTTAACAATATAATTTTTAATTAATAAAATTTAATTTTATATTGATATTTTAAAATATTAAAATTCTATAATCAAATTATGTTCATATGTTTCTATTTTTTTACGTGAAGCTTTTTTTTTTCAAAAATATTTTATTTTTGTTTATAACACAATAACAACAATAATAAATTATGACGTAAAACATATTGATAATTATAAATATTTGTTTTTATTTTTTTTCTTATTTAATTTTAAAAATATAAAACTTTCTTAAATAATTTTGTAGTAAATATTAAAATAATTTGAAAATATAATTAAATATCTAATTTCAATAAAGACAGAATACATACTATTGAGTAAGATGTCTTTTTGACCTCAACTCATATTTTCTAATTGTTATCATGATACAAACATTCTATTTTGCAATTACTTTATTGATAAATTAAGATAACTCAATATTTTACTTATTAGTTTCACTAGGGAATCTTAATAAATATAATTATCAACTTAAATCATTTCAATCTATTATTATATTTATTCTTTAATTATTTGATTGTATTTTTTATTTCTTTTGTGTAGTTTATTATCCTGTGATATTTAATTTTTAAATTATGGATATTATAAGATTTTACAAAATACCTGGTCTTAAATCAGGCCAACTTAAAAGTAAATTCAATGATATTATTCAAATAACAAATCAAATTATTAGTCTAAAAACTGAATTTTGTTACTATGTTGAAATTAAGGAACATTTAACTGAAGAAGAACTAAAAATATTAAAATGGATTTTAAATTCTCCTTTAGAATCACATAATTTAAAGAGTTCCAGTACATTTAATGAAAAATTAAACAATTGTCTTATTATTGAAATTGGTCCAAGGTAAGTTAAATTGATTAGTAATAGTTTAATTATATTATTTAAAATAAAAATTATTATATTATTACAGATTAAATTTTTCTACAGCATTCTCTAGCAATGCTGTATCAATTTGTAAATCTGTAAATTTAAACAAAATAACAAGAATTGAAGTAACAACTAGATATTATATTAAACATAATGGAATAATTGATAAGAAAATTGAAGATTCTGTATGTAAATAACCATAATTTTGCATTAATTTTATTTAATATAAATATTTTTTACATTTATTTTTTTAGATAGCAAATGTATTGCATGATAAAATGACTGAATATAAATATATGAAACCAATAAAAACATTTGATCATGGATTTCGACCAGAAAATTGGTTCGAAGTTGATGTTTTAAAAGAA
The DNA here is from genome assembly GCF_029169275.1 of Apis cerana. NCBI lineage: Eukaryota > Metazoa > Arthropoda > Insecta > Hymenoptera > Apidae > Apis > Apis cerana. Next base: position 12,916,323 of record NC_083856.1, read on the forward strand.
GGAAGAATAGCATTAGAAAAAGTAAATTCAAAATTAGGTACATATTCAAAATAAAGTATGAAATATACAAGAATATAAAATTGTTACTATCTATATTAATGTTATTCTTATATTATTTTTTAAACATTTTCTTTAGGTTTAGCATTTGATAATTGGGATTTAGATTTTTACACAGATTTATTTCTTAATAAGTTGAAGCGCAATCCAACTAGTGTTGAATGCTTTGATTTAGCACAATCAAATAGTGAACATAGTAGACATTGGTTCTTTAAAGGTAAAATAATTATTGATGGTGAAGAAATGAAAGAATCTTTAATCGATATGATCATAAGAACACAAAAATATTCCAATACAAACAATACAATTAAGTTTAGTGATAATAGTAGTGCAATTAAGGGATATCAAATAAAAGTTCTACGACCAAATAAGACTTACACATGCAGTCCTTTTCATTTAGAAAATGTAGATCAGGATTTGATATTCACAGCAGAGACTCACAATTTTCCAACAGGAGTTGCTCCATTTAGGTAAAAATTTAAAAATTTCTTAGAAACTATTTTAATATACTTATAAATATTGCAATTACAGTGGGGCTGCAACTGGAACTGGAGGAAGATTGAGAGATATTCAAGGAATTGGTAGAGGAGGATATTACATTGCAGGAACAGTTGGTTATTCTGTTGGTAATTTGCACATTCCAGGTTTGTATTTTTATATATTTCATTCAAACTATAAAATTAGAAAAATAATGTTTTTAAATAAAATAATGTATTTAATTATTAATTTTTTTTTAGAATACAATTTACCATGGGAAGAAGAAAACATACCATATCCCAATAATATGGCTTCTCCATTAGAAATTCTAATTCAAGCTAGCAATGGAGCATCTGATTATGGCAATAAATTTGGAGAACCTATCATATGTGGCTTTACTCGTTCATTTGGTATGATAGATGAAGTTGGTGTACGACGCGAATGGATTAAACCTATAATGTTTAGCGGGGGATTAGGTACAATGGATGCAAATATGTCTCAAAAAATTTTACCACAAAAGGGTAAGTAAAAATTACTACTTAAATGATAATATAAAATATTAAAATTTATTATATATCAGGTATGGAAGTCATTAAAATTGGTGGTCCTGTTTATAGAATTGGTGTAGGAGGTGGTTCAGCTAGTTCAATTGAGGTAAATTTATATTTCAAAGAATAATTAATGTCTTGTTAATAATTAAAGATTAAAAATTAAGAATTGTTAGGTACAAGGTGATAATAAAATGGAATTAGATTTCGGAGCCGTACAAAGAGGTGATCCTGAAATGGAACAAAAATTGAATAGAGTTGTTCGTGCTTGCATTGAAATGGGAGAAAAGAACCCAATACTTAGTATACATGACCAAGGAGCTGGAGGAAATGGTATAGAAACTTTTAAAAAGTTATATTACAATTATATATAATAGTATTATATCAAATTATTAATTGTTATTTAAAAATAATAGGCAATGTTTTAAAAGAATTAGTAGAACCCGAGGGTGCAGTGATCTTTGCAAAGAAATTTGAATTAGGTGATCCAAGCATTAGTATTTTAGAATTATGGGGCGCTGAATATCAAGAAAATGATGCTATACTTTGTAAATCAGAAAATAGTAACTTACTTAAAGAAATAGCAATGCGAGAAAAATGTCCTATTAATTTTGTAGGCATTGTTACAGGAAATGGTAAAATTATTCTTTCAGAAGAAAATGATTATGATTCTTCGAAATATTTAAATGAAAATTATGAATACAAAACAAGACATCCAGTTGATTTAGATTTAGAATTAGTATTAGGAAAAATGCCCCAAAAGGTAAACAAAAAATTTAACAAAATTAAGTTTAATAAGATTAATAATTATATCAATAAATAGTTAATAATTTATAATAATAATAATTTATTAATATTTTTATAGACTTTTAATCTTTTGAGACAAATAACCCAATTATCTACTATTAAAATACCAAAAAATTTAACTGTACAAGCTGCTTTAGAAAGAGTTTTACGGTTGCCTTCGGTAGCAAGTAAACGGTATTTAACTAATAAAGTTGATCGTTCTGTTACTGGATTAATTGCACAACAACAGTGTGTTGGTCCTCTACATACTCCTCTTGCTAATGTTGCTGTAACAGCAATTTCTCATTTCTCAACTGTAAATAAAAAATAAATAAATAAAAGAAAATAGAATTAATTATTATAAAGAAATAAAATAAATGAAATATTATAGGTTGGTATAGCAACTTCTATTGGAGAACAACCAATAAAAGGTCTCATAAATTCAGCTGCTGGAGCTCGCATGACTGTAGCAGAAGCATTGACTAATTTAGTCTTTGCACGTATTTCAAATATACAGGTATTAATTTATTATATAATTTAATTTTTGCATATATTTTAAATGTATAAATATATTAATTTATATTTATTAATAATAAATTATAAAATATTAAATTAATTATTAATAAATTAATATTTTATATATTTAGGATATTAAATGTAGTGGAAATTGGATGTGGGCTGCAAAATTGCCAGGAGAAGGTGCTGCTTTGTATGATGCATGTTCTGCTATGTGTTCAATTATGAATGAATTAGGAATAGCAGTTGATGGAGGAAAAGATTCTCTTAGTATGGCTGCGCGAATTGGAAAAGATATCGTTAAAGCACCAGGCACACTTGTAGTTTCTTGTTATGCTCCTTGTCCTAATATCCAACAAGTGAGATAAAAATATTTTTGAAGTATTTTTACTTTGAAAATTTATTTTTACATTCAATTATTGATATAATATATTATTTTCTATTATATTTTTATTATAGGTAATAACGCCTGATTTAAAAGCACCTGCAATTGGTAAAAATGGTTACATATTATTTGTAGATTTATCAAATGGAAAAAGTCGAATTGGTGGTACTGCTTTGGCTCAAGTTTATAAATCTCTTGGAAATGAAGTTCCGGATGTACAACAAATTGATATATTAAAAAATGCTTTTAAAGCTATTCAACTTTTAATTGCAGGTAATTAATAGTCAAAATATAATTTAAAGAAAATTAATAATGTTTGAAATTCTTTTTGTTAGAGGAAAAAATATTGGCAGGACATGACATTAGCGATGGTGGACTTATTACTTGTCTTCTTGAAATGTGTTTTGCTGGTATATCTGGAATAAATGTGAATATTTTACACAAAACAGGATCTCCCATTGAAATTTTATTTACTGAAGAAATAGGATGGATATTAGAAATTGATCAAATAAATCACAATTACATTTTGAATGTATTCAAACAGTTCAATGTTCCTGTATATCTAATTGGACAATCAGAAGGATTTGGATTATCATCAAAAGTATGTATTATATATATATATATAAATTATTTATATCAAATTTTATTATATTTTATTCTTAGATAAAAGTTCAAGTACAAGAAAAACTTGTTGTGGATTCAACAGTGTTATCATTGATGACTTTATGGGAAGAAACTAGTTATCAATTAGAATGTCGACAAACTAATATTGAATGTGCACTTGAAGAATTCAATGGAATAAAAGATAGAACTGCACCAGCTTATAAATTAACATTTAATCCTGATGTTAGACCTATTGCAATTCATAAAAATTTATCTTGTTAGTAAAAATTTAATGAAATCTAATAATGAAATCTAAAAATATCTTATTTAATTGCACGTACATATTTTATCATTTTTATAGCAAAAATTGCAGTTGTTGTGTTAAGAGAAGAAGGTATAAATGGTGATAGAGAAATGGCAGCATCTTTGATGGAAGCTGGTTTTGAAGTCTGGGATGTAACAATGCAAGACTTCTTACAAAATAAAATCACATTTGATAGATTTAGAGGTATTATATTCCCTGGTGGTTTTAGCTATGCAGGTAAATTAATAAATAGATAAATTATTATTTTACAAAATACAAAAAAATTAAAAATTAAATAAAATAATTTCAGATGTTCTGGGTTCTGCTAAAGGATGGGCTGCCAGTCTTTTATTTAATCCATCTCTTCAAAAACAATTAAAAGTATTTATTTCTCGAAAAGATATATTCAGCTTAGGAGTTTGCAATGGATGTCAATTGATGTCTTTATTAGGATGGATAGGAAACGAAAACAGTACTACTTTAATTATAAAAAGAATGTTTATAAATTATTATAATTAGTATTTTCAATTATTTTTTGTATTTCAGACAATACTAAAGAATTAGATATTTTTCTAAATCATAATATATCAGAAAGATTCGAATGTCGATGGAGTACTATCAAAATTGATAAATCACCATCAATCATGTTAAGTGGAATGGAAAATAGTATCTTAGGTATATGGGTTGCTCATGGTGAAGGAAGATTTACATTCAGAAATGATGAAATTTTACAAAAACTAAAAAAAAATCATTGCTTGGCCATTAAATATACTGATGATTTTGGTAATCCGACTGAAAAATATCCATTTAATCCTAATGGAAGTATAGGTAATATTTCTTATGAACTAATATATAAAAATAAATAATTTATATTATTTCTATTATTCTTATTGTTAATTATAATTTTAGATTTAAAAAGAATTTTTTTTCCAAAAAACAATATATTTTTTATAAATTTATATTGATCACAAATTATTAAAAGTATCTTATAATTTTTTTTATGTACAACTGGATTTTTCGTATTTTTTATTTAAAATTGAGACAAAAAATTTAAAAATTTTATGATTTATTATAGAAGGTATTGCTGGTATTTGCTCAATGGATGGAAGACATTTGGCATTGATGCCACATCCTGAACGATGTTCACAAATATGGCAATGGCCTTGGAAACCTTATGATTGGAAATATACTACTTCGCCATGGCAGCGTATTTTTGATAATGCTTATGCATGGTGTATGACAAAAAACTAATTCTATGATTTTTTATACTTTTCATTATTGCAATTGATATGTAAATGTAAATACAATCATATATTTTTTTAAATAAACTATATAACATTATTTAACAAATCTTAACGTTTACAGATTATAAAATTCTTTATTTCCTATTCTCTTAATAAAGTATGGTAACATTTTTTTTGTCAAATATTACAAAAAAGAAGTTAAATTACAGTTAAAATTGGTTAATAAAAATTAATTTGTATTACTTAAATGAGTTCTGTCTCACTTTAAATAGTTGATTCGACGGTGTATATTGCGAAAATTCATTCGTATTAAAAATATCCTCTAAATGTAAATCGCAGCGTAATATTACAACCCCGGAAGGATTAACTTTAACTTTTATTTTCGTTTGCGGTGTTAAAACACCGTAATTTACATCTTCATATAGATCCTAAAAATATAATTATTTGTTAAAAATAATCTAAAAAAAATGTATTAAATATGTAATTACCTCAACATTATATCCTCCAGGATACTGTAATCCAAGTTCTTTTAACGTAACAGATACATCAGAAGGCGTACCATCTGTTCTTCTGTTCATAAACGCTACAGCATAAGAAAAATAATTCTGATAAACAGGAGTAATTGGTCTCGCCCAAATTTCAATACCTTTGTGCTGAAATTATGACTAGATTTAAATATATTTGATAGTGTCTTGTATTAAAAAAAATGAATTTACTAACTTTATAAATTCGTCGACCCTGAATACCTAAGGGATCTTGATCTACAGCAATAATTTTTCTATTTTGTAAAATAGCTTTGTATTCAGGCCTGATTGTTCGTAGATCAACAGACATTAATAATGGTGCAGCTAAAATTGCCCATAATGCCATTTGTGTTTTGCTTTGTTCATAACTTAATCCAAAATTTCCAATAATCAACATATCAGGATCATTCCAATGGCCGGGACCAGCATTTGGTACAATCACATCTTGATTATTTCCATAATAATCAATAATGGTTTCTAAACTATTCCAAGAATCTTGTATATCGTCAAAATTTCTCCACAAATTACAATGTTCTGTTATAGCAGTGTAATTTGGCTAAAATTTTATAAAATTTAAAATTACAATATATGATGATATATGATGATGTTATATCAATACCAACCTGCATACCAGCATAAATTTGATAAACTGGCCAACTACAAGAATATACCATTGCTCGACCAGTTTGATTTAAATAAAATCCAAATTCAGGATATCCTAGAATTTGTTATAAATTGTAAATATAGAGCATTGAAACATATAATTATTAATTAAATTGTTTTAATTATACCTCTATCCATTTCTGAAGGATGGGAATAACATCCATCTAATTTTACATAATCAACATCCCATGATGCAAATGTATGTGCATCAGTTTCTAAATATCCTAATATTCCAGGATAACCAGCACATGTATAGTTACCAAAATCTTCATAAATTCCAAATTTAAGACCTTTTGAATGAATCTATATAGTGGAAATATATAAAAATAAATTTATAACTTCTGTGATAAGATGAATGATATATTAAAACTCACATAATTAGCAAGACTTTTCATCCCATATGGGAATCTTTGTCTATCTGGCACTAATTGACCATTAACACTTCTATCTTTTTCCAGCCAACAATCATCAATATTGATATATTCATATCCAACTGCAGCATAGCCTTCTGCTACAACAATGTCTGCCATTGTACGAAAGAGTCGATCACTATAAAATATGAAGATATATTAATTATAATTTTAAAATCTTTTCTTCTTAGATTATGATCTATAAATTATTCATTTTCTAAAACATATATTACTCATTATATATTATATGTTACTAATGAAACCTTGGACCTAGAAAATAGATTTACATAATAATTATGATACAACTCTCAGTAAACTTATTAAAAATCTTATAATTTCATATTGATGATTTAATATTTAATATAAAAATGAATATAAAATTATCATATATGATAATTTTTTCTAATTGATATTTTATGAAAAAAATTGCTATTTATTTTTAATTCCATAATTATGGAAAGTGATAATATATTTTAATTTTAATATTTATATATTAATATTATTAAAATTATCATAAAATTATTTATTTTTTATTATTTTTATTCTAATATTTATTTTAATATTTATTTTTATTCTAATATTTTTTTTTTCTAAATATTTCATTACAATGAATGATTAAGTTTTGTATTTTTATAATAATGAATAAAAATATAAGTGATAATAATAAATAATAATAAAAAAATTTATTATTCATTATTAACAGATTTAAGAAAACAATTTTAATATATATGTAATCATTTTGAATAAGTAATTTAAAAATGAAAATGAAAATTAAATTAAGAATTAATTATTAATTATTATTATTAAATAAATACTTATATAATAATTTATAATATTATTAAAATAAATACAATTAATAATTTTAAATATAATCACTAATTTAAAATTTTATAGTATTTCAAGTATGAAAGCATATTATTATATTTATATAAATAATAAATAATATTTTTTTATTCACAAAATTTTTAATATATTTTAAAAACATATATTAAATAATATGAAAATGAATATATCAATAAATCATATACTTTATTCATTTTTAATTTCTTATTTTAATTCTTAAAAAAATGGAAAAATTCTTTAAATTTTTATATTTATAATTTAATAAAATTTTTTAGAACATTTTTACATGAAAATATTATATATTTTTATTTCATTATCATTAAAAATTAAAATTTTTGATATTTATTAAAAAAATATATAAATAATTAACAAAAATACTAATAAAATTTTATTTTATACATTGTTAAAAATTATAATATACTATTAAATATTATATAAAATATATAAAATAATTTCAAATAAAGAACAAATAATGTTCTAATCTTGAACAAATTTTATTATTCTAATTCTTCTAGATAAAATATATCTAAACTTAATGTCAAAATGCATAAAAAGAATTCAAAGAATAATCATTTACCTGATACAATTTTCAGGATCATTTTTGCAGTCTGTATTACACCTGAATCGTTCCCAGGCAAGCCAGCCCATTGGTGGTGTTTTCACGAGACCATTTTCAAGGGCCAATGTCAAATCAGCCACTGACACAATTAAACACCATATCCATATTATCTGCAACATTCTGCAAAAACACGTTTCTTTCTAACTATGAAACTTTTCACCAATTTTTAACCAAACATTAATTATTTTTAATTTTATGATTTTAATAGCATAATTTATGAAAATCTGAGTAAATTAACAAAAAAAAAAACAAACTCCGTCAGAGTTAGTAAGAAATCTGGTCATTAGGAGCAACGCAGAACTTCTATCCACATCCTGCACGGCTGTTGGCAGACTGTGACTGATCTGATATAAGACCTCCAACCGAAGAGTACTTTCACCCAATGCCCCATTTCATTTTTACACACCAATCACTGTCGTTTAATAGTGTGAACACATTGATTTCCTTTCGTATACACAGCGAGTAACTTCACACACTAACGTATAGATTGGTGTTGTGACTATTATAATACAATTATTACATCTAAAGTATTTATTTTATCCTATGAATCTGTTTTGTCTTTGATTATTTTAAACAATGATTATTAAATGTTTTTTGTGGCATATTATAATATAAATAATAATTTAAATATAACATAATATAAATAATAAATATAATAAATAATATAAATATTAATAACATAAATAAATATAAAATCTATATATTTAATCTATAAATTTTCTCCAATTTAAAAATATTTTTTATTTATATTTAATTTTTCAAATTATTGTTATATTGCATCTCAATGATCCATTTCATTTTAATTGAAAAAATTTGAAAAAGTTTTAGCAAGAAAAAAAAGCAGTTTCTATAATAAATCAGTAATTAAATAAATGAATGATTGATAATAAATGAGGTTAATTTTAAATTTTTCAAAAATAGAAATATTTTTTATACGATTTTAAGAATTTTTTATACGATTTTTATACGATTTTAATAATTTAATATTTTAAGTCAATAACTTGAAATTTCAATTATTTAAGATAAATAATGAAAAATTTGTTGTATGAATTCAAATACGAGATGAACAAATGGAATGTGCATTATATAGATTTGAAGATTGTTAATAAAAAAGAAAATGATTTAAAAAAATTATAAAAAATATAGTAAAAAAATATATAAAAAACTTTTTAATTTATTGAAAAATGATAGGTTGAATAATTTCTGACTTATTATTTATTTTTTGAATTATTGTAAAAATTATGTTATTTTTTACTTTTTTTTTTTGAAATATAAAAAAAATATTTAAAATGTTGATTTAATTTGATTTTTGACTTTCATCAATATCTCAGAAAAATTAAGTAAATAAATAATTAATTTTATTAATTAATAAATAATTAATTAATATAAATAAGGCATTTCGATTACTAATTGAAAATCAAAATTGAAAATGAATTCTAATATTTCTTTATCGACTGACGATATAATATTAATATTAGTCTAAAAATAGATTTTTAACAAAATTGTATTATTATACATGTGCCTAAAATAAGATGATAATTTTAAAAAATTTTTAAAAGTTATAATAATTCAACAACAAAAAAAATTGATTAAATAATATTACTCAGATATAAATATTTCAAATCCTTTTTAAATAATTAGTTTTGTAAATAAATTAAAAAATATTTCGAAAGATAATATCTATATATTATTAACTATATTTATTTATATAAATATTTTCGAAATTTTCAATTTTTCATTTGATAAATAGTGTGAGATGTAACAATTTTTATATTTTATATATATATGTATATATATAAATGTTATTAAGTAAGTGACATTTTATTATACAAAATTATAATATTTATTTCACTGTATTTGATTCAATAAACTAATAAAATTTTTTATATTTTTTTTATTATTTTAAAATTTATAATAAATAATTATAGCGTGAATAATAAATAATATTATTAAATTTAATTTAATAAAAAGTTTAATATTAGTTTTAACATTTTTTAATTAATACTTACCTTTTTTAGCAAATTTATGTTTCTGACACAAAACATGTTTCAATACGTCGTGTATCGTTTATATACTGAGAAATGTGTATACACAAGACAAATGAATGATAGTTGTTTCAATATCGCGCAATAGATAACAAATTTTTTCATTTTCTTATTCAATTGTTTGTGATAAGAATAATGGAAATACTATTAAAACTTTTATTTCATTCACATTGTAAATATAGGATTATATGATTAAGTGAAAATAATTTTAATTAATTTTATAAATTATTTTTCTAAATATAAATTAAATATATTCTAATAAATTTCAAATAGAGATTTTCTAAAAATATTTGAAATATTTTGATTGTTTTTATTTTTTATTATAATAGATCTACATTGTTGATAAAAATATTAAAATATTAATTAATAAGATTAAATGATATTATTTAATGTAATTTTATACCAATTTATAAATTGTATAATTTTTCTTTATATTTAATACATAATATATTTAATACTTTTTAATCAGACATTATAATATAATAATATAATAATATAAAATAATATAATAATTTATTTTGTTATTAATATAAGAAATTGTCAAAAGATATAAATTGGAATAAAATAAATTTTATTTTTTTACCACTATATATATATTTTTCAAATTATTCGATTGCGTGAGGGTGAATCGAGGGTGGCGCCACAATGCGTCACACTATCAAATCATTTATTTTCTGTCTTCGTTTTGCTAGCGATGTACCTCTCTTCGTTTAACCTCTTCTTCGTTCTCGTTCGGTCGTTCTAAACCCTCAACAATCCCGCAGCCACCGTTTAACGCGGGGCTGCTGGAGGGATAGTTGCTTTTACCGTGCAAAAGTAAACGTGTTTACCACTTGGTCGCGCAAATTTTCTTTATACCGCGTAACGAATGTTGATTTACTATTCATCAATGATTCTTCGATTAATCTTGTCGTGCGATATGTCATGTGAGTAACGTTCATCGTGCGTTCTTGACGTGTTATGGCGTGGAAATGGTGGTCAACCGTTTCAGTGACATCGCTCTCGTTCGACGACATCGGGATATATTGTTGAATTGACAACTAATTGTGTAAAGTTTTCGTGAAAACATGAAGATCCCACCCCTGTCATGACCAAGGTAGGTGAATATCTTAATTTTTCAACTTTCATTCTGTACTATTATCTGTCAAATTTTATAATAGATGTTATGTTTCGTAAGCACGTTTTCTTTTCATTTCGATATATTTTCATAATACGATTCTTTTTATTTTGATATATTTTCATAAGAGGAAAAATAATAGATATATTAATTGACAAATATCATATTATGACAAATTTAAAAAGAACATTTTAAAAGAAATTTTAAAACAATCTTTAAATTGATTATTTCTTGATTTAAGGAAAGATTCGATGGTTATTAAATAAATTGTTATAGAGTGTATCTGCAATCTGTTGGTGCATCAAGGGATCTCAAAGTTTTTCTCAGAATCAGTGATTCGGAATGATGCATTTCTTACATCTTTTTTGTTGGATTCGGATAATAGTTAAAATTTTGAGATTGTGTCCTATTGCGGGTAAAATTGAGTGTCCTTTTGAATGATATATTTTGATGCCATTGATGCGCAAGGGACTCGGACAAATCATATGAATGGGTAATGGCGGCATCCAGAGACAATAATTTTAGATAGTGATATACATATAGCGCTGCAATCGTTCCATTGATCTGTGTTACATCGAATATATTTTCTGATTTAAATTTAGTAAACTTTTTAAAAATTGTACTTTATAATATATCTTTATAATATATCTGAAGTTTGATATTTCGTTTAAATAATAAATTTTTTTTATAAGTTTAAGTTACTTTGATATTGATATAATAATGAAATAATACAATTAATGATTACTATCTGCTCTTTATCAATCTGTCAAATGCAAAAAACTAGTTTAATATGGTTGTTGACATCATTAAAGATTTATTAATTATTTATAAAATAAATTTAAAAATTTGTTTTAAAAATAAAAATATTCATGCAAAAAAAAAAATTTTAAATTTCTTTTAATACTTATAAAAGAAAATTTTTTTTTGATATTAGTAATCTTTTAAATCATCAAAAAATTCATTGTAAAAATTCTTGCAATATAATTTACAATTAATTTTTTTCATTATTATTCAATTCAATTATGCGTTTTCTCAGATAATCGTATTTTAACTAAAAATTTGTATATAAGTAATCCAGTATGGAGAAAATTTTGGCTGATAAACGGCCAAAAAAATGGCATTATGTGCCATGACATTTTTCATTCGTAGCCCATTTTGGCTCACTATTTACCATATTTTATCTAGGGCGGCACGGGTAAATCGATACGCGCTACTTTCATTCATGGCTGCTTCCCCTCACACGGCTAGCACGTTGCCTCTATGTACCACCACTGACAAGCAACCACCACAACCCCTTATCCCCACCATTACTGACACTACTACTATTTCATCCATTAGTAGCATGGTTATCTCTGTTGCAGTGATTCTCAAATCTCTTCTTTTTTCATCTTATATTATTTATGTAACATATAATGTTATCTGTGTAACATTAATGATCATTACTATGAGACATTGAATAATTTTTATAAATCTTGAATAATATGCTTTTTATTTACGTTTAACATATAAATTTATAACTTTATCAATCTAAATACACGTAATATACTAATTTTTAAAATTAATTTTTATGATATTAAGATTAAGTGTTTAAAAATTGTAAAAAATCCAGGAAATAAAAAATATATAGAAGATCGAGCAATTTCATATTTTTTAAACTATATTTTTTTTTTAAGAAATATTTCTTTATCAATTTAAATTATTCACAAGCTTTTTGTCTAAAGAGAAAAGGAAATTAAAATATGAATAAAGAGACTGAAATTATAGATTAAATTAACAGATTCTATTTGCATATTAGGTTAAGATGGATTTCTGTTTCTTTCTTCTCCTCTCTTCGTGTTCAATATTGTATCATAAATAAAAAGAAGTATCTTTTGATATGAGATTTTTTCTTCTTTTTATATTTATTTTTCTTTTCTATCTATCGTTCATTTAAACATTAATATCAATATGCGACAATATATATACATACAGATAACTTAATATATCTAGCTCAAATGGCTTTCAATTGAAACACAAAAGATGCATAACATACTTATGAATAGAGTTTTTACATTTAATAATAAAACATATAAAATATAAAATACGTGTGTAATTTAATTATAATTATAATTAAAATTTGTAAATAGGATATTAAATATTAATAGAATGTACGATAAATTTTTATTATTGCATCATTGGAAATTTTTCGTACGTGTAATAATGATAAAAATAAGAAAACAATATGTTTAATCTTAAAGGAATAAAAAAGCAAGTTGAGAATCAATGTTTTGCTAGCACATTGGTGTTACTACCACATTCACCACCTTCGGATCCATCCTTATTGGCGCATGAGTTGCAAGAGTCACCAGCACCACCTCCGCTATCATTTCTTCTGCTACCACTATGCTGATCATAGCGATGGGGGGAATGATATTTTTTTCACAATCTCGACCTTTTATTCTTTTACATGCAATTTTAGATCGTCTCCAATTATTTTTTATCATAAAAACTTTTTATATACGTACGTCAAACTTATATTATATTTATATAAAAATAATTTTTATCTACTTTATACTTTCAAAGTATAAAACTATAATAAGAATAATTCATTCATTTTCAAATATTCCAAAATATATTCTTCGTATGTCATTATCGACTATAACTTTATGTTAAAAGTGAGAAAAAGTTAGCAGGAAGTTAGATCGAAGCCATCGCTAGCTATTGCTTCGCTATTATATATCTACTATATCGCGCTATCCCCACTCTTCCATATCACGTCATTGCTGACGCCCATCTCTGCTGCCGAGTATAATTTCGTCTATAACGTTCGTAGCTACTACAGTCTTCTCATCCTACACCTTTCGTTCGCCCTTGTCCTGACCCTTCATCTCCTCGTTTCCTCGTCATTAGATTACCATCCTTCATTCCCCTCTCTCTTTCTTTGTTTCTTTGTATTCGTTCCTTTCTTTTTCTCTGATTTTTATTTTTGCGCATACGATTCATCTACTCTTTCTGCCCATTTATTTTTAAAATCGATTACATGGAATAATTGGTCTCATAACCAATTTTCTTGTTATATAGGAGCTTAAATTTTCTCAATCATAAAATTAAACTATTGAAATTTTGATTTTAAAATTTTAAAAAAGAGTTTAAATGATTGAGTTACAAAGTGGATTGGTTAAAGAAAAATGATATAATTATTATTATTATTATTATTTTATATAATTATTATTGATATCGAAAATAAATTTAGAGTTCATATATTTATCGAATTAGAGAAACGAATCGAAAAAGTGTTGAAGTCGATTAATTTCAAACTTTTAGGTTAAGAATTAAGATAATAAATAATAGCGTATGAATAATGTTTAATTATATTTGCACTCGAATAATATTTGAGGTTAAATATTCGAAAAATCGAATTTTAGTTCAAGATAAGAGAATATTTTTGCATCCATTTCGTTGAACCTAATAAAACGAATAAAAATTTTTAATAATAAAGAAATATACATATTTTCTATCAAACAATTTTGTTGAAATTATGTGTCACTTAAGTGTATTTCAATTTCTTTCTCATGGACATAATGAAACATGTCGAACATTTCATCGTTCTGTGTATTTGTTTACACACATCGCGTTTAGTGCTGCAATTCCAAATCGATTTTATTGCATTGTTGCAATGCCAGATCGTGCCTGTTTGCAGTTAGATATAATAAGTTATAATATAAATTTTCCACGTATTTCTCGAAGATTTCTCGAATAATCCCTTGATTGATTTCCTTCGTTTTTTTTTCTTTCAAATAATTAATAAAAATGAATCCATATCAACGTAATAACTCTCGGAAATTATTAATACGAATTAATCCTTATTTATATCCTCTTGATGTTATCAAATTATTTTTATCAAATTATTATTGTTCTAAATTCTATTTAGATTATATTCTATTAGATTATATATATACATATATGTATATATATACACGACTCGAATTAATCACGAATCGTATACATTTTAAACAACATTGTTGAAAATTTTAATCTCGAGTTGAAACACTCGACTATTGTGTCTGGTTTGATTAGAAAGGATATGAGAATTTTTCCATTAATTCTCTTATGCTCAAAGCCGCGATAAAAACCTGATTGAAGCAAGGTTTACCATATATACCGTTACTTACCGGTGTCATTGTCTTCCGTCTTTCGATACTTTCTATCTTATTATTTTGTCCATTGAGAGACAAGTACGCTATAATTTCGATCAAGTTATAAAATGTAAAATGAGCCATAGTGGCTTAAAATTAATTAAATTTTGACGAGGAAAGGAAATAATCATTTCAGAGATGATCGTTATTGCAAAATTGGATTTGGGAAAAAAAGTAAGAGAATTAAGAACATTAAGAGGAATAAATTAGATTGTTTATCTCGGTCGATTTAATGATCGGAAGTAAAATATTGGTATTTAATGATACTTACAATAAAATTAGATATAGAACTGACTACGTCAATTTTGACCTAGACATCGACTCCGTGCCTCCTGTACTTTGCATATTTTACTTCGACATTTTATTTTTATTTCTGATCCGATTTAAATCATTTAAATCAAATATTATTTCAATATCTCGCAAATATTAAATGACGATTTAGAAAGATTGCGCGTTTTTAAAATAATAAATGAAAATATTTTGTAAAAAAATAATTCTTTAATTTTTCGATAATTTTTTAAAAATAAAATTATCTTTGCAAAAAATAAAGTTTTGACAATTTTTATAATCTTTTCGTTTGATTCATTAAGCATCGTGTATGTAGCTTGATGAAATTTAATCACAAATCGTGGGAAACGAGTTTCAAAATTCACTTGCACGCAAAAATTCGAGAATCAACGGATAACTTATCTATGGAAGGAAGAATGATTAGACTGTAGTGTAACTGCGGTTTGAAAGTGCGGAACAGTAGAATACGATCGTTCATGATCAACCACGTTGAAAGTGCCTCGCCCATAAAGGTCAATCCTCTTGGTCTAAAATTAGTGCTAATAGTAATGGTAGTCTTCCAAAGAAACAAAGCTCGTAGATACGTGAAAAAAATTTTTTTTTTCTATTCAAACAATATTAATCGACTTATGCATTCATAAACAAAATTTTAAAATTTGTTAAAATTTTCATGATTTGAAAGATCGATCCAAAAGAAGAGGGGAGAAAATAATAAATCAAACTTGACAATATTTTACGCATTAAGATGTATCAATTCGATAACGATTTACATATATCGAGTGTAGAAACGAACGAAAAACAATGATAAAAAAGAACTCGAGAAGTCTAAAGGTTTAAATATTAAGATCTTATGAAATAATACAATCTTGATTTGATTTTAATAACGAGTCGATAAAATAATCCTTACATGATATTTTAATTTAGAAGCTCGAATTGTAGAGGTTTAGATAGGATCTAAAATCGCAATTTCATCGCTCATTTACCAACAGAGAAAGCGTTGTTACGAGCGATTATTCTTCTTTACGCTGTGAAACTGAATGGTATTGGATTCGCTATAATCGTTCACTGGTTAACGCAAATTAAGAAATGATGAGTAAGATCGTTTAATTGATGGCATCTGATTTACATAGAAATATGGTGACAATTTACTTTCAGATTTCTATGCAGATATATATCGATAGACAACATAGATAGATTTAAATTAATTTTGCAAAATGAAATAAGATTTAAAGGTTTCAGGATGTAGGTAAATTCGAGCAAATATTTTTAGAATTATTATTACAGCGTTTCGGATCGAACGTGCTGCATTATTTATTACGAACATGGTATATTTCATAATTGAAGAAGTTTTGAACATTCGAAGGTCATCTTTACGCTTGCTCTTTTTCTCTTTTTTGATGTAAGAATCGCGTGATTTTTTTTGTACGTGCAATGGCAGCAAAGATACGAAGAACAAGATACGCTCAAGTTTCTCATGCCAATTAAATTAAATGGAATTTTACTCAACTTCGTTTCGATTTATATCTGCGAAACAATTTTGAAAGATAAGAAAGAATATACTCGAATTGTTATAAAAAATAGCCAACGATAATTCTGATAATTTGAACATTTTAAAAATTTCTTCTGTTTGCTTAAAAAAGAAGAAGAAGAAAAAAAAGAAAAATAACAACAACGAAGGAAGAATTCCGAAAAGCTTAATATTCCTAAAGAAGAACACATCGTTCCCGAAACATCGATGCTTGAACGCTATATAGGCCGAGGACATTCTTTTCCGAGAATGAAAGCAGTTTTTTTAGAGAGCGATCTATTCTCGCGCGTGAGCCGAGAAATTGTAATAATATGCCGAGTATATCAACTAAAACAAAAGAAAATTCCGTGTCAATCGAATATCCGTCGGCCAGCTTTGTTTAACCTTACAAATGCCAACAGACATTGTTCAAGGTTTAAATATGTTATTCATCGCTTCGTTATTAATTAAATTTATGCATATAACGCATCCTACGCGGCTTTTTATTTTTTCCCTCTTTTAAAACGAGTTATGACACGTGGGAAATGTCAAGATCAAAATGTCTACCGTTATTTTTTTTTTTATTCTCACGATCGGTCAAACAAGCATTTTTCTTGCTAACACGATTCATTTCTGGCATTCAAGCCTTTGTCTGCCGCCTCTGCGTATTTTCGTCGCGTATCCATCATCAGTTGTGACGGCCGAACTGAATTTTTTACTATGTTTGTTTTGTAATTTTAATTCGCGTAGACGGCGTAAAATAAATATTTGGATGGCAAAAGTTGGACGCGAAATTCATCTTGACATGATCGAATCTTAAAAAGGATTTCTTATAATATTTTATATTGCGAATTTGTAACAAGGAAATTTTAAAAATTTCAATATCGAATATTTTAATTCTTTAATTTTAAATATCCTAAACTTTTCAATTTTCACGTTCGAAATTGAGAATGAAATTTTCTGTTTTATCACAGTTACATTGATAATTAATGTATCGAGATTTTACAATAATAATGATTGATTTATCGAAGAAAATAAAACTTTCCAATTGTTTGGTAATACTCGCAGTGTTTTACCAATTTTTATAAATATCTTTTTTTGATGTTGTTTCTCTTCGTACAATTTCAGTGAAATTATATAAGAAACGAAAAGATTGAAACTTTATTGAAGATTTCATCTTGTCTATCGAATTTCCAAGTATTGCGAAAAATTAAATATCAACAATAACGATTTCGCATAGATTTTAGAAATCTGTTTTGAATATAAATGAGCTAAAAAAACATATGAGAAATGAAAGGACTATTTAGGGAAGAATCAATTAGAAGAAAAATATTTTATGTAATATTAATTTGAAGATGGTAATGTTTTTTTTGAGATGTTAAATTTATACAATTTTTGAGTTAAATTTTTAAAAAAATCTTCCTTTTAAGAAAATTTGCAATCTTTCCATTTTAAAATAAAAATAAAAAAAAATTAACAGAGGAAAAGAAATAATTTTTCCACGTAATCGTTTGATTTTTTTTTTCCATAAAAAGACATTCTCATCCTTGGCAATACAATCCGCAAATAATTCTTAAAAATTACACAACAGAAATTGCAACCTGATTAATATTTGATCATTAACCAATTATAAGAATCTAAAGAAGGAACTTGAAAATATTAAGTTGGTCATGTCCTTACAGCTTCGATGGAATGTGGGTCGAATCGAGCATTGTGTCTGAATCTGTGTCTGAAATTGAAAACGATCGTCATTCACCGTTCGTAATTTCTTAGATAATAATTTTGTCCCAAGATTACACGATAATCTTTTGTAATATCATCCCTAACCAATAAAACCGAAATCGGGAAAAAGAAACGAAAAAGGGAAAAAAGTATTCAGTTTTTATCGAGGTTTCTTAACCAAGCAAATTCGATTCATGTAAATTGAAATTCTTTCGGTGTGCACAGTTATTTCATCCGTCTACATACTCGGTGACCGTGATTACGAGCGAAAGTCCATTCTTGACTAGTTCTCGTTTTCATTCCTTCCTTTCCGCTTATTTGTTTTCTTTCTCTATGTTCTACATATCAGTATCAGTTTTGCAAATTGTCACCAACTATTCATCTCTCTAAAATTAATACCCAAGTGAATCTTAATTGGAACGTAAACTTATTTTGAATTTAACTCAAATATAATTCAAACCTAACCTAAAAAACTGTACAACCTAAATCCGTTTTAAATTTAATTTAATGAAAAATACAAATTCATATCCTTGTGCGAAGTAAAGTATCTTAATTGAAATCTAACCTAAAAAACTGTACAATTTAAATTTAATGAAAAGTAAAAATTCATGTTTTTGTGCGATGTGTTTTCAGTAACGAATAGTATAATACTGGTGAGGTTAAAAAATTATTTTTTGATTCGGTCATTGTACAGATCTTATACTTTCATTAAAAAGATTAAGAAAATAACATAACATTGTTACATCAATCGCGACATTACATCCCTATAACAACAATCCTGCGCCAATAGATTTTATCAATTTTACCCTAGATTCTAGGGATTTTGAAATATTCTCTAAAAAAAGTAAAAGATATATTTAATTAACATCATAATTAAAATAAATAAAATATGACAAAAATTTTTTGATCTTGCATAATGCAAACTTGTTACTCGTATACCAAATGACTTGGTTAATACACGATACACGAATTATGCGATATATGTATATATTATAAGACGTATATATCGAAGAGGATGAAAAATTAGCTCGAGGGAGATTAGAATTTTTAGTAATTGAGATTTTATGAAAAAAAGGACAGATTGGTAGTATGTCAAGGATATCTTTCGAGGTCATCGGTGATCTTTACAAATTTTTTTCCTTTTTTTGGAAGGAAGAAAAATGTATGTTATTTCAACCCTGACATTTCAAGTATGAAAAAAAAAAAAAAAATAAAGAATTTGTTCGGAAATTTGTATCGTTCTTTTCATTTCATATAAAACAAAAATTAATTCAAAAACTTAAATAAAACATTGCGAACGAAGGAATCACCTGATCGTCAGGCTTAACGTGAGATCTAACGTGATTTCTATTATAAAAAATATTTTTAAGAAAAAGCAATCTAAACACAATGTATAAGTTTATAAGTATATTGATCTCAATTAATATTTGGAATATGATTGAAAGATTTATCTTTTTATGAATTTAACTATATCATTTTTAATTTAATATTAGATAATTTTTTGATAGAAATAAAAAAAAATAGATTCAGATATTCCGCCCAAAGTGCTACGTTTCATGAATCTCTGAAAGAAATCGTAAGATCGTAGGTGAAAGCTGCGCTGATTCTTGCAAGTTATTGCGTGAACAGTGCTCGATCGGTGAGGACAGGTCTACTCTCAAAGGTTCCTTTGTTGCATAACTTCATAACGATCAGCAACTCTATACTTCGATTCACCGTATGATTCATTTTTCGTTACAATTTATTTTCGCGTTTTCTTATTATATAAGAAATTTTCTTTTTATCTAATTTTTTTTTTGTTCTTAAGATTGTTACTAATTGTCATCAAATGTAAATGTAAAGTTTAATCGTTTTATAAGATGTCTTCAATCTGAGAGATACGACCTTCAAAGAAATGACAATGACATTATGTTTTAATATTTTTCTTATTTTATACGAGGAGAGAAGAGAATCATTCGAATATTATAAAATGTTGAACGAGTGTTTCCGCGCAAAAAATAATACTATTTTTAAAGTGATGATATTACGCTATTGTAACGATGTCAATAAAATAAACTTAACGATTCTTAACGGTGCTTTAGCACACCTTATTATGCGATTCACGTACATAATTCACGTTTTATGGAAATATTATGTACGTATTTTACTATCGTTTAATTACATTCAGTGTTTCGTGATTTATCATCTATTGAAATTATTGCTTTTTTACTCGACAAACAAATCGCAGAGTATTAATTATTGTTTAAATCTTAAATGTACAGTTGAAAAAGAAAAAAAATATATTGCTTTGTAAATTTTTTTAATGTAATTATTCTTCTTTTTCCGTTTAAATAAAAATTATATTTATAAAAATTTGTTATTGTAATTAGAAAACCTTTTTTATTTCAAATCTTTAATTTTTTATTTTTTGAAATATTTTATACAATTAAAAGTCTCTTTTGATTGCATCAGATTATTAATAACCTTCGATATATAAATCTGCTTTAATTAACGGATCGAAAAAATTTCCTGTATAATTTTGAAAAAATACAATCCATAAAAACAAATTATTAGCTTTAATTGCTAAATCATGCAAATTAAGGCCCTTCGCATACTTTTTGCCGTACGATTGTACATCTCTCTTCGGTGTTTTCAATTGAAAAAAACAAGGAAAGATCATATGATCGTGCCATAAAAACTAAGTTTATAGTAATGAATTCCTTAGGCAGAATCAGTTTCAACCATAGATTGTAATCAATTCTAGTTAGACCGGTTTTTATTAATAAAAATGTAAATGTGTCCTAATATATTCCGAATACGAATTTATAAATATAACGATACATTAAAATGTTGAGATAATTGAATAAATTATACGAACAAGATATTGAGATTCAAATTCAAATAATTATTTAATAAAGAAAAAAAATGTATGCGAGAAGCAATGAAAATATCGAGAATTCAATACTCGAGGAATCGAGTCTTATTTTCTTGAAAAATATTGATTTTTAAAGAGATTGAAAAAGACAGATTTGCAATAATTTTTTTGCTTATCTTTAAATTGCGTTTAAACGCATGCTTCAAATGTTTACGCGCTATCCTGATACTATCTTCTCCTTTCTCTTCAACACTTTCACTATCACTTCGAGTAGCTGTGAATTCTGCTCAGATATTGCTGCTTACCGTCTCTAGGAGTAATACTTTTTATTGAAAAATTATTCTATTTTGTACGAATAATTTTTCACCTCATCAACAATGTTAGATTTTTACCAATAAATTTGTAAGTAATTTTGATAATTCAACAATTTAGTTTTTATATTGATGACAGTGACAGAAATTAAGTTTATGTCTTTTTTAACATCATATCCTTCTCTTTATAAATTTAGTTCTGTCTTTGAAGTACCAAATTCATAAATGAATGAGCGATAGTAGCGTAAAAGCAAAATAACGATTAATTGAGATGATTAGAGAGGAATAAAAAATCGTACGTTTAAATTGCGCGCGCGTTCTAGTTAAGATGGTTGGAATAACGTTGGTCCAGCGTGCGTCCTTAAATTAATTAAACTAGCGCACCAAAATTAACCCAGTTATGCGAAAGAGGATATCGAATAAATTCAACGCGCAGCCGCGTATTGGTGGCGTCAGTCGTGTATGTACGTGAATTGTCTAGTTGTATAGTGTGCGTGTGTTGTTCATGGACAGTGAAAAGGGATGAACAGGAAGAGAAGATGAAATTATAGAAGAGGAACAAAAATTCAAGGATATATTCGTAGAAACTCAACGAAACGAAAAATGAAGAAAGGAAAAAGAAATTTTAGAATGAAAACAAATTATAATTTTATAAAGCTGCTATTTAATAGAACACTAGAAAAAATCATGGATCAAAATAACAAAATCTTAATATGTAATAGAGAAATAAACGTATACATTAAAGTTTAATCGATCATTTATAAGATAAATGCAATCTGAAAGAAAGAAAGAGGAAGAGAATAGGCTGAATCAGAGTAGAAAAATTAATATAAGATTATCAACTTACAAATAATGGAACAAAAAAAAATATAACTTTAAAAAATAATTCTTTTAGTTCAATACATCAGAGTGGGAAAAAAAATGTATAAAGAATGGAAAGAGTAATGAATAATCGTCTGTTTCAAAGCGAGAACGAAGAAGGTAATAGAGAGAATAATAGAGAACCAGCGAGAGTAAAAAAAGAATTCATTAATTTCAATATTATATTCAACTCGAATGGATCTCTAAAGATCCATTGTCACTATATAACCTAGAGAATTATTTGATTCTTTTTTCGTCTCTATGTTACATATACGTAACAAAATCACGATGATGTGGAAAAGCACGATAGCTTTGACGAAGAGCGACAGAGACGCATAATCAGAGAGCGTTGGTGTTGGATGTAGGGTAGAGAAGGCAACAAGAGGGAAAGGGAATGAGAGGACTATTCCAGATGAAGGGAGATGACGATAGAAGAGAGAAACAAGACTTCTACATTACCTTTGAAGTCACTGGCTACTACCACCTGCTACCACCGTCGCCTCTATCGGTGGCTGTCTGTACACAGAATGCGCGGGGGCGGCGGTGTAGCGTCATGGCGAATGGAGAGCAGTGATGTTGTCCACGGTTCCACGGATTGATCCCATCGTTCTCTGGAAACGACGTCGAAGAGCACACGAATTACTTTTTCGATAGGCCTAGTATCTTTCCACGGATTTCCGCGATCCGTGCATTTTAAACGTGGTGCGCCATTCGACCATCTCTTTTTATTTAACGATTCGCATTAACGATAGTGCATTGGCGATTTCGCAATGTTTGTGAGAGAAATTTAATTCGATTTTCCATCATTATTTTTTCAATTATTTTTTTAAATATTTGAGAGAACGCCCGATTTCTTAAAAAAAATTATTGTTTAAATCGAAAGAATTGGTTCGTTTTTTTGTTCTGACTCTGGTATGCACACGTGTTTCATGACGAAGATACCATAGAGTTGGAAAAAGATTAGTTTGGTCTTCTATATGTGTGCATTGATACATATTTTTCTCTCTTAATAAAATTATAATTTGTGAATAATTATCATTTGGGATTTTTTTTAATAATTAAGAACTTAATATTCGATACTATCTTTTAATTAAATTGTTGATCAAATTGATTAATATTTGTTTGGTTTCTTGATAAACTTCATTGTATCAATAATAAAAATAATAATTATAAAATACGATTATCAGTATATGATAAAAAAAAATTAGAAATCTTGTACTTAACTAAATATCAAGTTTTTTCGAATTTTTGTAAACAAAGAAATTTTTACGATTTTAATCTTATTATGGTGTGTAAATCTTTGATAAAGAAATCTAAAGAACTCGTGTATCAATATTTCCATCGAAGATTTTGCTAAATATTTGAAATGCAAAACTTTTACTAAATCTATTCGGCATTAAAATGATGTAATTATAATGAATTTAAAGAAAAAAATCATTAATTTTTAACGAATTATTCTGTTAAATTATTAAAAATATCCTCAACCAACTAATTTATCTCAGTTAAACTATTGAACAAAATTTATAACAAATCAAAACTTTTCAGGAACAAGTCTAAAGTATCAAAAAGTTTATTATTTTCGAGCAATCGGTTATCCTTTATTCCAAATCTATAAAAAGGTTAAAAATTAACGTTAAAAACGTTAAAAATTAAGATTATTTAGAAGAAATATATAATTAGAAGAAAAGTCGAAAACAACTGTTCGCATCATCGATGGGGAGGGGCGTCGTCGATCTGATGACGTTCCTGGACGTCTGCCAGCTTTATCTCCAAACCAGACGAAAGTCGCGGAACTTGTGCACGCTTTGGGCCATCGTGACGTTCATTCGCACAGAGGACACCGGTGAATTCCTTCGTTGGTGTCGTGCCTACACGATTCCCTATCTACGTTACAGGAATGCCAGTTCAGGGAACAAAGAAAAACAAAGAGTCGATAAATTGATCCTGAAAGCCCTCCAAGAGTTGTTCTATTGCGGATGTTCACCGCCATCCGATCTTGTTAACGGAAAACTGTGACAAGTTTTTGAAAATGCATCTGTCACAAATAATAGATTATGTTCGTGGAGATTCTTCTGCTCTCGGTCTGCTCTTGGGAATGTAAGTGCATTACATTCTGAATTAGAGATGTTTTGTAGTGTTTGAGTAAGAATAAAATATGTGTGTTTAGAAAAAGATTAAGATTATATGCTTAATAAATATTTAAGAAGTAGCTTTACAAAAAAAATTATTATTTGCCAACAAGTGGTGTAAGATGTAGTCATTGTTTTCGACGTGTGAAGAGCGTTAGTTTGTACTCGATTTTTTCCACGGAATTGTCATGTGATTTCCATTTTCAATTTGTTTCTCCTTCTGAACAGTGTGTTCTTTTCTTCCACCGTTTTTCTCGTGACGAAAACATGAGTGGACGTCTTACAGAGTTTCTTTTTCGTTAACGGAAAGACCACTCGACCTGTTTACGTCGACGACGTTGACGACGTCAACGACAAGCGTTGTAACGAGGGTCCTCCACCGTGCTTATAAAACTTCGGAGACATTTGTTCGAGAAAGAGCAAGTTATCGTTCTATGATCGATAATGAAGATGACAAGCTTTTGCCCGTTTGATAAAAAAATGATTAAGATGAAAGATAAAAAAGTGAGGTTAAAACACTCGAAACATCGAAAACTTTTTTAAAAATCTTCTCAGAATTACAATATTGAAAAAGTAATTATTTTAAACACGTTGCCTTGAAACGTATAACAGCTCTACTTTTTTTCAACATTGAAAGCCAGTGTTCGAAACTGGTCTCAAGTGACAGCTGTCTACCGATTATCTCGTACGTAAAGCAGTGCCGTTCTAGTCAATACACGATTCATTAGAATGTAGGCCAAACCAGGAACAATTAATTAGGTCAAATATGCTACCTGTGGATTCTGGTTCGTACATTTTGCAAAATTGCTGGAATGACTTTAAAATTTCATAGTTTAATTTTTTTTCGACGTAAAAGTTTAAAATGAAACACTTTTAAATGAAAAATTTTTGATATAAAAATCAAGTCAATCAATGAATAATCATTTGGTCTCTGTATCTTTTTTTATTATTAATTAATCTTCTAATTATATTTTTCCTTAACTGGGATTCGCTAAAATCATGGAATAAAAAATTAATAAATCTAAATTTTTTATAATCGTAAAAAAAATTCATTATAAAAAATAAATCGAAAAAATATTAATTATTTCAAGTAGGAAAGTAATTATTTTGAGCATTTCCAGTCTTTGACTATGGAAGCGAATGAAAGTCAAAGATGGAATTTTTCACGGATGATTTTGCTTGAACTTGATGAAAAAGTTTGGACCAATATTTAAAAATAGGTTAGGTTCCCTTAAGGATAGACGATGTATACTTACCTACGTGGAATGTAGAATGTGTTTGGGATGTGTTATTTTGGTATCGATGGAAGTACTTTCCAGACAAGTATTTATAACTTCGTTTTATGTAACCTCATATTATTTAAAAAAGATGTAAACTTTAATGATATATAAAAATCTATTTGGAATCAAGTTTTTGAAACATGTTAAATTCACGATCCCTGTACAAGCAGAATATGTGTAAAAGAGTGCTTGGTAAATGAAAGTGACGAGAAAGTATGAACCGGTATCTTTGGAACCGGAATCCCTTGTTGATCACCGATTAAGGAATATTAATCGACGAATTATCAAATAAACTTAATCTCATGTTTAATTGAAATATCGAAAAGTTATTTATTCTATAAATAAAAATTTAATTTAAATGGAAGAAAATATTTAGAGAATCTTGTAAGCATTTAGACGTATCTCTCCTTTTAGCTATTTTTTTCTCGAGTAATTTAAAAGTGAACATTTTTATTCCTATACATCATGGGTGATAAACGGAAAACAATGGGACATAACAGATTATTCAATATAACAGAGCAAATGGAAATCCATCGGGATATAAATTGAAAAGCTTGCTATGAAAAGTTTTTGATATCTCATGTGGTATAAAATTACACACGTGGCGCAATATACATAACTATTAATATAGAATAAAGATAACTTAGAAGAATTTTTGTAATTTTATATTATAATTTTGTTAATTTAAAAAAATATATAAAAAATTATATGTTAATATATTCTTGTTGATCGCAGATTATGCAATTCAGTTCTCTCTAAGAATCAAATTCGATTTCTCTTATTGATGATTATTAAATTTCTCACTAATTATATAAATCATTTCAAAATTATTATTATGAATAACGAAGATTAAGAATAATAAATGGAGATTAAAAAGATTTATTTTGATATATAATTTAATAATAAATAATTTTCAACAGGTTATAATCGTAAAAATATTTCATGCGTTATTATACAGAAGTTACTTCATCATAAACACATGTATGTATTCTGAATAGAAATAACAATTTTATTATTTTGATATATCTAAGTATAGTTATTTTTTCTGTACTGTACCTCCGATTCTAAAATATTTATTCATATCATAAATGAGAAAAACTTAATAATTGAAATTAAGAATAAATTTATTTCAATAATTTATTAAAAAACATAGAAATAACCGTAAATGTAATTTGCTAAACAACTGAGATTATACGAAGAACGAATCAACTATAATAATTACGAATAAATATTATTCAAATATTTTAATAAATAATTACTTAATTAATTGCTTAAAGTAACTTTTTAATCGTTTATTCTTTCAACGAGTTAATACCGAGCTATGATTCAGGTAAATGTATTTGACTTTTAAGGTTATGTTGTTTTGTATAAACGAATAACAGGAATTGTGACTTTTCTTACAGTATCGCGGACACGCGTGTGGATGAGGGTAAACCATCTTAGCGAGAGGGATGTCTGAAAGCGACGGAGAACAAGTAGCACGGTCGGTGGCCTTGGAGCAAGCCTATGTCCATGAAGTTTATGAACAATGCGCCGAAAAGACAGTTCAGAGTAGACATTGGCCACGAATCTATCAATTTCTTGAAGAATTGGAACCAGGAGCCCTTGTCTGCGACATTGGTAACTTTACTTGTGAAATATCCATTGTGCAATCATATGCATTTTCTCTGTATTTGAAATCAACCTTATTATATTCTTACATTTTTCTCATCTAATTAATTGTCTAACCTATAATTTAAAACAAGGTATGGTGCGAGATATAATATACTTGATATAATATACATTTGCACGTTGTGTGATTATTTTCTATATGTAAAATATTAAATTAAATCAGCCAATCTATTAAAATCTATTAAATATGATTATATTTTTAAGACAAATTATTCCTATATAGAATTTATTTGATCACCATTTTATTTATTTTTCATGTCATTTTAATCATATTCATTATCTTCAATTAATAAATTAGCAACTTTCAAAAACAATTGAATATTCAAAGATCATATTCAATGAGTTATATCATAATAACTCGTGTGATTTTCCATTGAATATTTAGAAATTCAAATTAACTAGTTGATGATTCCAGACAATTTACTAATATTTTAATCGTACACATCCCATAAAACGCATACTCATATAGTCTTTACATGGATATTTATTGATATCTTATTATCTTATTCTTTCTTTTACCTAGTTTTTCTTTGCTTTTCAAACTCCGGTTACTCATGCTTTCACATGATCAATTGACCTCCGCATAGATTTATCAACGTAAATCCGTGCAGATTATACACGTATACCTCCATGTACATATGTATAGGTTAGGTGCGCACGGCTGATCCCACATCGTATATATGTAACCATCTCTGAAATACCGTGGGATCCGCTCTCTTTAGATTACACAAACTCATCGAACTTTAATGTCGTTTCATGTTTCGCATCTGATCCATTTTTCGTACATTGTTCTAACAAATATATTATTAATTTCAGTCGTTAGTCATTTTTTATATAATATTTTCTCTCTCATTTTTTATATAATGATCAGCTAACGATTCCCAATTAGATTCGAAATCGGAATTCATGATTAAATCTTTCTAAATACGGTTTAAAAATTATTCAAGATAATGATCAAAGCATCATTCAAATATTTATAAAATTTCAAAACATCGTTATTTATAGAGTATTTTAAAGTTTTACATTATATTAAAAGTTTTTTATCACCTATATGATAGTACACGCTTATTTTTTTTTTATTACAACATTTTAAAATATTAAATGAATCCATCCATCTAATCATAATTATTCTTAAAATTTTTCCGAAATTATTAACTAATACCTATTTTTATCTAGGTTGTGGCAACGGGAAGTACTTGAGTGTTAACCATAGCATCTTCAAGGTAGGAGTGGACCGATGCAAACGTTTTACGGATATCGCGCGTGAAAAAGAAAATGAGGTAAATATATATATATTTTTTTTACATAATATCAATAATTATCAAGAAAATATATATGTACACAATATGTACACATGTGTATACAAATTAAACGGTAAATCTGATATCGGAAACAGATTCTTATGTCTATTTCCTGTGTTTGCCAGTATAATCATAAGTAGCGTCAATAATTATATCCGGAAGATGATTTTTCTCACCACTTATATCTTGTAATTACACTGGAACTAAGAAACGACTAATAATATCCTTATTGAATGTACAGAAGGATAAGAAGTGATTTATGTAATTTTTCGAATTAAAATATTTTTATATTAAAAAATAATAAAATCAATGATAAAATAAATCAATTTTAAACAAATAATTTTTTTAATCTCAAAGAATTATAATTCTAATGTTTAAACTTTTTTGTTGTTTAGGTACTGATTTGCGACAATTTAGCCCTCCCGTTTCGGGATGAGAGTTTCGATGCGGTTCTCTCGATCGCGGTGGTGCACCATTTCGCCACGATAGAGAGGCGGGTTCACGCGCTAAAAGAACTCGCGCGGGTGTTGCGGATCGGTGGTCGATTGGTTATATCAGTATGGGCTATGGAACAGAAGCACAGAAAGGTAAAGAAAATCAAAATGATTTAAATACTTTAAATCATTTTTTATTTTATATTGTTTTTCAATATTTTTATTTTTACCACATATTTATATTTCGTGTTACCTTTTCATATTTTTATTTTTATTCGTTTAATTTTTTTTTTTTAAGCGAGAAATACGTATTTAATCATAGCGAAGAATTTTCTGAACGTACCAAAAACTACATTGTATGCGAGAAGGGTTTAAGAAGCGTTTAGTTTTGGATTTACAAGCCATTGCAAGGATTTGTAGATACAGTTATACGTATAGGTTATTCGATTGAGCTTAAAAATGTCGTCATCCAATACCATTGAATTGAAATGGTATTCAAACATGCCTTGAAATACACCCACGCAAGCATGACGGTCAATCGATATGATTATTCCAATGCACGTAGTAGTCAAGGTAAACCTTTGAATTTCTATTGCAGATAATATTATTTTTTAGCTCAGGTTTTTGTTCATACTTATTGGTCATGCATTTTTTAAATTAGCATTGGACATTTTTTTTTTCAAACACACTGTATTTTAATTGAAATTTACAAAATTTTTAGTAACTATTTAAAAAATTTGCAAATTTTATTTTTTTTTTATTTTCAGTTCGAGTCTCAAGATGTCTTAATACCATGGCCCAAAGCGTACTGTATGAACTCAAATAGATCGAAACGTTCAAGTGCACCATATGCCAGTAACTTACATTCCAATCAAAATGCTCAAAAATTCTTATCATCTTCCAAAAGGTATCCAATTATCTAAATAATTCAAAATAATAAAATTAAATTTAATATCTAAAAAAAAAAAAAAATTAACAAAGAAATATTGTATTTAACTTAATATTTAATATTTAAAAATCGAAAATATTTGAAAATTATATTTCGTCTATCCTATTTTATCTTTCTTTCTCTTAAAACGTATATCTTTTCTTCTTCCTCTTAAAACGTTTAAAACGAGGCATTGACATCGATAATTAGTGCTAATGGGATTCTTGCTTCAGAAATAGCCAACGAAAATGTAAAAGCAAGAGCTATTGGATCGACCCGATATTCAGTCCATCACCATCAACCAGTAGTTTATCCAGCCCAAATGAGACGTGCTACAGCTTTTTCCGCCGTGCTTTGCAGGTAACATAATTTAACTAATAATACAATACATTTTTATTTCTCCTTGAATAGTTAATCTATTATTATATACGTTATATAATTGCATGCCAATGCTAAAATTGCTTTTCCTGTCTTTCTTTCTTTTTTTTTTTCTTTTTCTCTTTGAACTTTTTACACGTATATTATTGTAACGCGATAACACGATAATTTTTAATAATAAGTAGTTAAATTGTTGGCAAGTCTTATCGATTTCGTGCGCAACCGTAATGATATTCCGTACGAAAAAGTAGGCTAACTGCTTGCGGAATATGCTTCGGATGCAATTGGAACGGATAAAATGCGGAAAAATTGTTCGTCAACATGACGAATTTCGCCTCTTGTTGTTTACTTAATAATCGATAAAATTGAATTGAAGAGAATCTTTAAGGTAATTGTTTTCTTCGAATTTGAAAATTTCGAATATTTTTTTTTTTTAAATAAAATGAATGACAATTGAATTAAGAAAGTTTTTAGAAATTTTTTTTCATTAATTCAAATTAGTCATACTTCAGTGATTTTTAAGGATAATTAATTCGAAGAAAACTGTAGCGGTTTAAAGACTGAAAGTCTTTATACAAATATAGTTATACGTATAATTTATTATATCCTATTATATTATGCATTTTATAGATATTGAAAAAAATGAATGTAAATTTTGTTTAGAAATTAGCAGGAGGTAGACGTGGATCTGGAAGTCGACCTTGGTTTCTTGACAGTTGGCAGAGCGGCAGTGGAAAGAATCGAAAGGACTACGAGCAAGAGGAACCACCGGACGTGGATGAGTTGCCCATCGAGTTGCGTCGCGTAGAGGATGTTAACATGACGTTAAACAAGCAGTCAGACTCTCTGAGTATCAAATCGAAGAGTTTAGGTGATATTTTAGAGATTCAACGACTGGATCTTGTACGATCTAGATCCAGCATTCCTGGTCTGTGCTCCATGTTGACATCCGAATTGAATCTGGATGGAGAATCCAGGACATCATCTTCGATGAGTGGTTCGAAGCCACGGTTGGTTAAACAGAAGTCTCATTTCGTAGATGACATTGGTTTGGAACATCCTGATAACACTGCCATTCATGAACTATCTAAGGACATTCCAGACTTCCAGGTTTCTATTATTTTATACATCTAAATTTTAATATCTCAATTTTAATGATTTAAACAAGCAAACTTTTTAATGTTTCAAAATAGAAATTTTAGCTTTTATAAGTAAGTTGTTAATATTGGCTAAATGTATTAATATTTTCTATATGTATTTGATAATAACAGATAACATCCAGTTATTATTCGAAACGGGGAAGTATCTTGAAACAAAGTTCGATGAACGAGGAACTAATGTCTACCGATAGATTAGCAGAAAAGGAAAGAGTACGAAGAAATATTATGAAACAGGCATCTTTAAACGAGGACATCATTTGTAAAGGGAAAACTTTCGAATCCCTCAAAGACTCCCTTTATTCCGTAAACGCGACAAAGAGATTTCAACTATTGAAAAGTGGCCTTACGAATAAGATCAAACAATCCACGACTAATATCGAAGTATCTGGTATATCAATCAAGAATGGATTTGTAAAAATTTTACAAGGTTGGAAATCTAGTGAAAATGAGACAACTGCAACGTCAAACATATTAAACGATGAAGCATCTAAGACGAAAAACAACGATTCGAAGGTTCAGCCTGTCTCCGTGCCAAAAAAGGAGACAGAGGGTATCGAAAGGCGTTTATCCCGCGAGGATGGTTCAGATTCATCGAAAGACAGTAGTTTACAAAGCGATACAAGCGTCGATTCCGAGGACAGTTTCGCGTCCGTGATTTTTGTGCCAAAGCAGGACGCACAGCCAGCAACAGAGGTTATTATTCCAGCCTCTAATAATGGTCATCAATTGGGAAGCATCTCGGCTCCCCCTTCACCACGCGTCAAACAACCTCCTGATACACCTAATTCAAGATTAAAAGTCATTTCTATATCCCCATTGCTCAAACAATTCCCAGCTACCAGTAAATCCCTACCTTCGTCTAGTCCACCTGGTCTATCTCCTTGTACTTTAAATTCTGCATTGACCAGATCGTTTTTTAGTTCAGCAACTGTTTCCAATCAGCAACAAGTGTCTGGAGATAATTCCATTAATACAAAGAAGACAGAGATTTCGAATAATGATTACCATCAATCGACTAATGAAGATTTGCAGAGTAATAAAAAAAATATTGAAAATGAAGTTTGCAGAAGAAATAGTTTTTTCGAAGACAAAAAACCTAGTTTGCAAGCTATACGTGCTTATAAATCTTTGACTGAGAATGTGGAAGTTGAGGAAATGAAAACTGTGAAAGATACAACTCCGCTTTTACAGAATGTAGATGATAGTTCTGATACATCATTGCAGGAGAAGAATAATTTTGAAATCGGTAAAGAAGAAGAGAATCGTAAAGCTAGATTGAATCAAATCAAAGAATTATTAAAACAGAAACCTGGTTTTGCAACTAGAACCAAACCGTCATTTCCTTTAGTCAGACGAGCTTCGACGACGGCTAGTGGCCGTTTAGAAGCCGTTACCAAAGTCTTGCCACGATTGCTTTCATTAGAGCTGTTTAATCCTGAGACTGATGACTTGGATAGCGATTCCAGTGGAGTTTCTTCGCCGGATTCAGTAGGTTCTGTGATCAGCGTGATTTCTGATGAAAGGTATATGGCTAAAAAGGATAATAATAAATCGGAGTGTACAGAATCTGAAGTATTAGATAGTTCAGCTGAAAATATGTCTGAACCCAGTGATGTAACAATTGATTCATCAGGATATGTAGCCGATTTTAAAGAAGATGAAACAAAGACAATAGGAGACAATAGTTTATCTCAATCTTCTAGACTTCTAGAAGCTGCAGCTAATGTTGCTAGTTCTCTGGAAGATGCTGTAGAGACGGCCATTACAAAAACGCACAGTAAACCATTTTCAACGCAAACAGCACAACAGAGCGATCTCGAAAATTCAATTTCCGATGAAAATAAGATCAGAACAAAATCGAATATTCAGTTGCCAGAAGTAGAAGATACTTGGAACGAAGAATGCCGTAAACATTTGATAGACTTTACTGAAAAACTTAGTGAAAACTTGTTGCATGAGCGAGATGAAAATAAAAACAATCAGCAGATCTTAAACGAAGCACTCCCTCTTAGAAAAGATTTGGATAAGCGAAATCTTGAATCTTCAACTTCTTATGACATTTCTTCGTCGCTATCTAACAAATCTAAATACAATGATTTATCCAATACAATTGCATGGCTGAGTAATACCAATAATGGTTTTCACGAAGATTCATTGATGCATAGAAGTACTTCAGATGATATAATGGATTTTGTTATGGTATCAAATACCGGAGAATTTATGAACGAAAAAGAAACTTCCATAAATAAACAATCTTCGGATAAATCCTATCTAAGAAGCGCAAATTCCATGGAATCCAGTGACATTGGCGAATCTATCGACAACACTATCAGTTTCAGTGACGGAAGCCATGCGGAATCTACTGGAAGATTATGTAGCAGCATGATGTCGCTGCTTTCGAACGTCGATTATCCAAAATCGTACGCCGAGAAACGAAGACTTCAATTACAAAGAAGATCCGCCTCTGAAGAGACGCCACCTAGGTATCCAGACAATAGTAAACGCAGCACTGATTGTCTGGTAACTACAACTGGAAGCAATGATTCCCTCAGTGGATCTTCATCCCAAGAATCTTTACCATCCGATCGCGGAGGTGGTGCCATAACCTATCATCAGTACTATCACGTGTTCAGAGAGGGTGAATTGGACCAACTCATCAACAAATATGTGGAGAACTTGCACATTATCTCGTCATATTATGATCACGCGAGCTGGTGCATCGTCGCGGAGAAGGTACAGGTCTGGACTATATGACTCGAGGCGGACGCCCCTGTCCCGTTTTGGCGCGGAGCGTTGCGCCTCCTACGTCGCCACGCTGCCTATTAGATCGCTTTTCGGGCAAGGATAATCAATTCGTGATACTCGCTGAACTTAACAACAATTTTTCTCGATTTATTTCTTGCGAGTACACGCCACGATGAAAATCGTGGTTGATTTTCTTTGTTATGAAACTCAAGGAGGTATGTGATATACATAGATGTGGCTGATGGCTAGTGAAAATGTAACGTGAATTTATTATTATTTTTTTCATTGAGATTGAATGTGATTTATTGAATTAGTTAAATACAAATTTCGACCTGAGTAAGTGAATTAAAAAGATATCAAAATTTTTGTGAATGATCTAAAAATTTAAAAAAAGACTTTGAAAAGACTGGATTGTGAATAAAGAGATGAAGTGTAACTTTTATTATAATCAGGAATATTCGTGCAATTAGATGAAATTAGTTTTTGTTAGTTAATGTATTATTGATCTTTCTTCTATTAAAATATGAAGTAAAATCGTGTAAATTGAAAAAAAAATATTTCATAAAGTTGAAAATTCATGATGCATATGTCGGTGAATTTTGTTAATTTGCAAATAATATCATTAGATATATATCAAATTGAAGAAAAAAATTGAAAAATGTGAAAAATAAAAGGCAAATTATAGGAGAAAAGGGATCGAAGTGTAAATATGTAAAATAAAATAAAACGTTTCCGACGTAAGCGCACAGATCGGTAAACAAAAGATAACTCATCAAATAAGCGATACTAGTAAAGTAGCAGTTTGTATTATTCGTCTAAGTGCTTGACCAAACGTTTCTTCTTTCCTCGTTCATTGTGTTATTATTGAAAAATCTCCATTTTAATCTCGAATCGATTGCATAAAAAAGTATAGTTTTAGTTTAAACATTAGAAAAATTTGTAGTTCCTAATCTTTTCATCATTATTCTCGTCAGTCACTATAATCATTCTGTGGAAAAAACGGGTACAATGTTTCCCATTGAAATATGTATATCTATACAATTTGACAATTGTTATTATATATAGTAGCGTTTCTAGTATGTTCACTCTTCTTATTGCTCAATATTTTATTTCTGTTAAATTGTTTTATTGTTTACAAAATTATTTTATAATCTTTTATATAAGATTTCTTTTATAATATATATATAGAAACACAATATTTATCTTTTTTTTGAAATAAATTAAATATGTTCTTTCAAAGTTTATTAATATCATTATTTAATGTTATTTAAAAAACACACACCTTTTTAAATTTAATTGAAAAAGGTGAAATAATAGAATAGGAAAAACTGCTCGAACTTGGACATAAATAATTGTATATAATTTGTCCGATATATTCATTCGATTTTCTTAATATTTTTTTAAATATTTAATATAATATTTAATATTGTATTAATTATTAATTATATAAGAGATCTTTTTTTCTTTTTCTTTTTTTTTTTTTTTACAATAACGTAAATAATATGAAAAATAATGATTCTCGTTCTCGTTCAAACATAGATCAATTTCCAAATATAAAACAATGCTTCGATAGCGTTTTTTACCATGCGTGTTTCATAAACAGCGTATTATGAAAATCGAGAGTTTAGAATAATAAATTGTACAGGAACTATTGTTCTAATGTAGTGAATGTTATTGCGCTATTACCACGAGGAAATTCAGCTAACGAAACAGGAAGATACGCTATTTAAATTTATTGAAGAGTCATCTATTTTGATGCTTAGAAAGTCATTGAACATTTAGTGAAAATTTTAAAAATATTATGGGTACAGTCTTATATATAATTTTTATTGTCAATATTTATTCACTTTTTATATTAAAAAATTTTATTTTATTTTGCGAACAAAATGTATTTTCTTATATATTTTTTTCATAATTAAATTTATTATTTAATTACATAAGTATCGTATATATTTTTTAATTAGCAAACGTGAATTTTATTTAAAAATAAAAAGAATCTTGTCATAAAAAAATAGCCATTAACAAAAAAAGATTAAAAATAGAAAAAAATATTTAATGAAACTAACTTTTGTTTTAAATACTTCTTAATATATTTCGAAATATTAATATTTGCAGTGCTTGGTAAAAGTGAAAGAATCATGTATACACTAAGTCTAGATCGAGATCCTTTTATGGATAGGATTGCTCTAATTATTTCGAACAGAATATTTGCTAATAGATGTACAGAAAATAAATATATAGTTTGAATTATACAAAAGAAGAACTTGAAAGAAGAAATACACTTGAAAGTGAAATTAAAGGAGAAATATACTCCACAGGTGGTACCTGGATGAATTGTTATAAAGAGAGTTCAAGGATCTTTATGAAATTAGTTACGAGTTATCACGAACGAGATACGAAATAGAAAGTTTTGCGAAGTAAGTGTAGCTTCATGGTGAAATTGAATCGTGACGAGAAAAAATCTACCATATCGACGGAGGACTTAAAAAAAGAATTCATATAAAAAAGGACCAAAAAATTAAAAATATAAAGTATGTCTGTCTTATCACCGCTATCGGCATTGCAAATTGTAATCATTGTAAACAAAGAATTTTATGATAATTTCTAGTTTACCGGATTCAAAAGGGTAAAAACAAGAAATAACTCGGAACTTTAACAGAATATTTGTAATATCGCAATAACTATCGGACCATTCGATAAGAATAAACTATGTTGACAACAGAATAATCGAAATTTAATAAAATTCAATTCCTTGCTTTTCCAAGGAATTATATATATATATTCACGGCAAGACATGACTCGATTTTTGTGACTCTTGAAAAAATGTGTCGCAAAAAGTTCGATCGATAACAGGTTATACAACGGAATAATTCGTGAGATAACAAATGAAGAGTATTGAATCGTCTCGATCTGTTATAACCGGAATGTATATTCCATAAATATATGTATTAAAAAAAAAAAATATTGATTACACTTACTAAATAAAAGGAAAAAAAAAAAAGGAAAAAGAAAAGAAAAGATACGTATAAGACACATATAAATACACCCAGTTCGTGAAATTGTTGATTCAATGTCAAACCAATTTACAAATCGTTAAAAGTCGTAGACATCATAGCAGTATATACGATCGCGCACGTATGAAAAGAAACAAAAAAAAAAAGAAATAAAGTTTAATGAATCCAGTGATATTACAGTTCATATGTTATGACGAGCATACTTTGCTACACTTTTTTTGTAAATATCTTAATGAGAATACGAAAAAAAAAACTACATATACAAATATATAAATATATATATATATATACGTGTATACATACATATAACGGTAATCTTCTTTAAATTTCGGGAATACTGGAAAAGGCTTGAATGTTAAAGAGTGAACATATTCCTTCTCCTAAAAAAATCTAGTTCATCGTTAAATTCACTTTAATTATTTCTTATACAAAGTTTATATGATTACCTTTGATTAATTATACTATATAGTTAAATTTTATTGTCAGAATAAAGGGAAAATTCTTCGTAATTAAAACAGGAAAAAAAACGTACAAAAAATATTCTAGAAAATATGATATTTGGTGACAACTCGTCATCATGGAACAAGTAAATAAATGCACAATCAATAAAATCAGAATTTCACGTGATCAGCGATTTCAATCGAAAGCCTAATTATTGCTCATCTATGTATGTTATTATAAATGTCCACGATTAGTTCGTACAGTATTTTGACGCGTTCTTTTTTGTTCTTCTTTTTCACGATATTGCTATAATTAATTCTGGCATTTTTAATTCTGTATAATTTATATAAAAAAAATAATAGAAATGAATAAACGTACGTTGAGATTATAAAAATAGAATATAATAAAAGTTATATCAAGTATATATCATATTGTAGCAAATTATCGTTTTGAATTTGTAATTAATATTTAATTTGTCAAGGAAAAATTTTATAAAAATTTAATTTTTTGATTCACTATGATTTTCAGTTAATGTTTATATAATTTTTCTTAACATTATTATTATTATTATTATTTTAGAGTTAAATCATTAATCATTAAAATGATTTTCATAATAAAAATTAATTCGATCCGATCGAGTTATCCGATCATTGGTATGATGGTACATATCTAACAATAAATAAATAATAATTTTGAATTTCTTATTCATAAAATCAATGAACATTAAGGAATGAACAAAAAAGGATACGAAAAAAACTGTCAAATTTTATTATGCTGCATCTAGAGAAGGCTGTGTTCGACATAGCTTAAATGTATATAGTATGTATGTTACGTGTATGTATGTACATATACATACATATACGCATACCAACATACACGTAAGAAATATATACGCGACAAACAAAAACGTACATAATGCACTGAGTACACACAATATATAAGGTCTAATAATCCCACACTTATATAGCGAATATTTAAACGAAAAAAATGAATTGTTCTATAATCCAATATCATCCAACGAGAAGTGTATAATTATTGCGATAATAACATGAAGTTCAATGTTGCGTATTTTCTATTGTATCGTAGCATCTTATGCATTATTCCAGTAAATACTAAGGGTCAATCTGAAAATTTTTTATTGATGTTTTAAAAACAAAGAACAGATTTTTCAAATTTATTACGTATATCTTAATTCTATTATTCTCTTTTTTTATATTCTTCGCTTTTTTTTATTTTTTATTATAAAATATTTTTAGAACAAAACAATTTTTTTTTTTCGTTCCATTTGTAATTTTTCGGATCGATCCTGAGTAATATGTATATAAAATTGTACTCACTGAAAATTATTACTATAGAAATGGTGCTATTTTCGAAAAATCCGTGATTGCGTACCATCGAAAATTCACAGTTGTAGACATACTCGAAACAAATTAAAATTCCTGTTCTGTTTCCTCATTTCTATTTATCTGCATGAATATCAGGGTAATAATCTCATTACGCGAATTTTTCAACAAAATTCAGAATACAATCATAATGAACTTCAAACGATTTATCGATTACATCCTCTCGCATGATTCAATATATATCGCTTATGAAAATAGTTTTGCCATCAAAAGAAAATTATTAATGTTTAATCATAACAACAAGCTATTTTAAAGTCATATAAGTTATTCAATTATATACATATAAGCGAAACAAATTCATTCCCAATATTATGAATTTGCAAACGTTTTATTTTATTCAATATTTACTATCATCTATTATTATACTACTATTATCTAATATAGATATGATAGTTCATATGACTATCGAAGTATTGAAGGATGGCGCGAATTTTTGAAAGCGTTTAATTCTAAGTGAACATAACGGGGGCGCTACAAAGCATTTTTTCGGTATTAATTCTAGCTTGGGGTACGTTATGTTTGAGCAGTATGCGAGTACCTCTGAGATGTTTAAAAAGATATTGACAATATATATACATGTGATTGACAAAAGGTTTCATCACAGTTTTGTAAACTACATCGTATTTCTATAGGGTTTACTATTCGAAGAATAAAGAAACTAAAAGGATACATGAATTGAATCAATCGTATTGATGATTATTAATAATTAGATTAGAGAAAAATGAGCATAATAAATTAACATTTTCAATAAATATTTATCAATAATAACAATTTATCGCAACTCTTTTGTTTTTCCAAATTTTGATTAACTTTTAATAAAAAAATCTATATATCATTCGAAAAATTCACGTGTCCTTAAAATTTTCTTTGTTCTTCGATTTTAGTAA
Source organism: Apis cerana (assembly GCF_029169275.1). Lineage (NCBI taxonomy): Eukaryota > Metazoa > Arthropoda > Insecta > Hymenoptera > Apidae > Apis > Apis cerana. Next base: position 12,956,953 of record NC_083856.1, read on the forward strand.
TATCATATAAAACAATTTTTTCTTCTTTTATATACTTATTTTTTGTCTCTGTCAATCGGACATATCGTCCAGTTACAAAATAACATATACGTTTATCTCATAAATTTTTCATAACGAATTAACGATTCAGTGCATCCAATCGATTAATTAAATTTTCGTATTCATCATTTTAAACGTCTAACTAAACCATGCTCGAAACCAGACCAGATTTCTATTTTATACCTGTATTTCATGATCAGAATATTAGAATGATTATCTAATGCGTATTATTATGTGTATGTAAATTTTGTTTAATAGAAATAATATTTAATATTTCTCACATAATTATTGATTATTATTGATTATTATATTATGAACTATTGAACCTTTGAAAACAAATCTATTAAAACTTTAAAAACAAACTTATTAAAATCTTTAAAAGCTATATTAAATAATTTAAAAAAAGATTTTTATTTATAATATAAAAAACTAATTAATAATAATTTTATGCGATTTTTTATTATTTTTTTATAATAATATAGAATGTCAAATTGTTTTCACATCACTTAATTCATTGCTATTTTTAATAATTTTTTAATATAGTTTTAGTGATAAATTATAATGTATAATTATTCATATTTATCAAAATATTAAAGAATGTATTTAAATCATCTATTTGTTTTATTAATAATTTTTATTGTTAATTGAAATATATGCATGTATTATTCACATATATACTATTTAATATATTATTAAGTTCACATATATATTACTTATATCATTTCACAATTTTGTTTTGCTGCATTTCTATTAATCAATTTGTCAATAGATAACAGATTCCGTTGTTATAATTCATACAATTTATAAATAAATTTTATTAATATAATTATATCTGAACATAAAATATACTTTTTACCATTATATAGTTGTTAAAAATAAATATGCTATGAGAAACTGAAAGATAGAAAGAATAAACAAAATTATCCTTTACTTATTTTAAGTAATTATGCACAAAGTTTTTTTTTTTTTAATATAAAATTTGTTAACTTATTTCTTATTTACTTTTACAATAGTATACAATGTATTCTAAAAAAATAAAAGCATATATGTATATGTACGCAAAGTATAACTTTTTCAAGAAAATCTATGTACATGTAATTATCAAAATATAATAAGTAAGTATTTTGTAACAATATATTTGATAAACACATTTGTAAAATATTCATTTTACAAAATCATACTGTGCAAAAAATATGCACAGAAACATTAAAAAATTTAATAAGATTTTTCTATATTACTTTAAGCGCTCCGTGACGGATTCCATATTTTTTTAAATATCGCCAAATTCTATATGTTATGAAAATTCATCCATAAGAAGAATATCAAAACCATTGTAATCATACGCCATGAGTTTTGTGCCCCTGAGGGGTTAATTTTTTTTTTTTTTTTTTTTTATAAAAATGTAAGACTATAGATTAATACATAATCTAAATAGATGCCTTTGTTTATCATTCATTCATGAATTCTTAATTGATTAAAAGAATAAGTGATTAAAAAACAAGTGCTATAATAAAAATGTTTGCTTTCAACTAAAATATAAAGCAAATTATAAAATTAATTATGCTTACAATATCAATGTTTTTTTTACATCTTTTATACATTTCAGCTACGCAATACTTTCTTATTCACGTCGTAAATTTTCAAGCCTAGCATGAAGATCTGCATCCGCATCTGCAATATTTCCACCTTCATCATTTCCTGTCGCAGCTGCAACCGGCTGCTTAGAATTTGCTACACTTAGTGAACCAGAAGCTTGTGGTAAACCAGACAATTGATCTGTTAATTGAAGGCCTAACTCGTCCAAAACTTGTGACACAATAGCATCACTATATAAATACAATAAATATAAATATAATTAAAATATTTAATAAATAAATATTTATAAATTTTTAATAATTATACAAATACCTTTCTTCTTCATCACCTTCATCTTCCATTGCATCATCAATTGCATCATTCATAATTTCTTCTTTCATATCCATTATCTCTGATTGTTTTTCAAACTCGTGCAATATTTTTTGTATTTGAGGAAGATTTAATTGTCTATAAAAATATATAATTTATATACAGGATATCTCATTAAATATTACCCCCTTGAATTATATCATTATTATTATTTGCAGCAATATATAAGATATTTTGATAGACATTAAATAATTTCAAAAGATGTAATTATTATTAGTAAGCAAGTAAAATTTTTTTAATAATATTTATTATATTATCAAAATATTTCCTAAATTAATCATTTTTCAATATATATAAGTTAATATTTTTTTATAGAGAATTAAAAACTATTGATTGTATAAAAAAATATATAATTATATTTAAAAAATTGACCTTTATATGTCCTTAATGCATTCATTTACAAAAAGTAACATCAGTATATATATTTCTTGAAACTATTTAATGTCCATCAAAATATTTCTCACTGCAAATAATAATAATAATAACATAATTCAAGATGGTAATATTTAGTGAAACATCTTGTATATAGAAAACAATAATTGTCTTTGATTATAATTTTGAAGAAATAAATCAAATTTTAACTTATTCATGTTTTGCATTGCTCTTGTCACTCCTTTCATTGCTTGTGCCATGGTATTTTGCGAACGTAAAGTTTGAATTTTTAAAGATACTGCTTGAATATTCGCTTTCATTAGCATGAATTTTTTCACATAGCGTCTAGTTCTTACAAGATCTTTTGCCATAATTTTTACTGCATCCTATCATTATTAAAATTAATAATGAAAAAAATTTATTAAATTTTTTAATTTATTAAAATTAAAACATATCATCTAAAAAAATTAAATTACAGATTACCATTTGACCATCTTTAGCAAGTTTTTTTATATCTGCAATGATTTTCTTTTCTTGCTGTTCCATTCTCATTCTTTCTCTATCAAGATCTCGCATAGCTTTGTTTAATGCTCTTTGATTTTTTCTAAGCATTTCCTCAGGAGTTATTCTTTTCCCAAATAACCATTCCATGATTGGAATAAAATATCACAACTTTATCTATTAAAATTAATATAAACATATATTGATTACAAATTATTATTATTACTTTAATATAAAACTTTTATATTAAGTTTAAAAAGTGTAAAAAATTAAAAAGATTAAAATTAAAAAGATTAAAATAATAAAAAATAGTTGCTTTTACTTAAACAAAATTAAAAATTGAAAAAATTTATGAAATTATCTAATAGATTTAGAATAAATAATAGTATTTATATCCAATAATTATCTAAATGTACCTATATTTAAATGAAAAAATTATAAAAATCTTGATTGTTCGAAATTTATTTTTTTTAGGTTAGTTTTATATTGAAAATTCGATCTGTCAGACTATCTGTATGAATCACAATACCAAAATGATTAATACTATTATATATATATGTATATATATATATATCAGGCAATTTTGATTTTAATTGACATTTCAGTCTTTCTTAAAATAGAAAATACGATACGATGTTATCATAATATCATAATACTGTAACAAGATTTACAAAATACTTGTCAATTGCAACTTATAACGATATCAAAATTAAGAAATATATATATGTAAATAATATACATTAAAATGCAACTTATAAAAGTGATTTATAAAAATAATATTAATTTGACAATTACAACAAAGAAATTTTTAATTATTATTTTAATAACATTTCCAATAATTTATTGAATTTTTCAAAACAATTTATTCTTAATTATTTATTATTCATAAAAAATTATTAAATATGAATGAAGATTTTTCGTAGAAGCTTATCTGTAAAATATAATTTATTTTTTTTGGTAAAATTTTGTTTACAATCAATCAAATCAAATTTTTTCATAAAGAAATGAATAAAATTATTTACAGAAGAAAAGTCTAAATTTGTTATGTTGGTAACTTTACTAGCATCATATCAAAAAAGTGAATTTGCTTATGTTTATTATTATAAGTAATGTTTGTTTTAAAACCAAATTCAAAATCTCTTTTACAATTAAAAAATAATAATAATAAAAATAAACATTAAGAATTAAATTATAGAATAATTTAATAGCTTCTTAAATATTTTGGAATGCAGGATATGTCATGCGTATCCGATAGTTACTTTCTTCAAATATATAGATTTTCTTAGTAAAAGTTAATATTTTCTTGTAAAAACAAAATATATAAATAAACATTTTTATAGAAATGAAGACAGCTTTGATGGTGGCTGAAAAGCCATCATTGGCAGCTTCGTTAGCCAATATTTTAAGTAACGGTCGATGCACTTCACGAAAAGGTAGGTTAGATTTTTATGAAATTTAATACACATAATTTTATGAATTTTAAATGGAAAATATTAAATATATTTAATAATCTATTTATTATTTATGTTATTTTATAATGCATATTTTAATTAAAAAAATAAACATTTTAGGTTTAAATGGATCGTGTTCAGTGCACGAATGGATAGGACAATTTAGATCAGAAACTGTAAACTTTAAAATGACTTCTGTATTTGGTCATGTCATGACATTAGATTTTATTGGAAAGTATAATAATTGGGACAAAGTTGATCCTGTAAGTTAAGATCTTATAATTTTATTATACTTTATCATATATATTTTTAATATATTTTGTCATGCATTTATCATATATTTTTTGTTATATTTAAGGCAGAGTTATTTTCTTGTCCAACTGAAAAAAAAGAAGCAGTTCCTAGATTAAAAATACCATACTTTTTAGCTAAGGAAGGAGCACATTGTGATTATTTAGTTCTATGGCTTGATTGTGACAAAGAAGGTGAAAATATTTGTTTTGAAGTTATATATGCAGTTCAGCAAGGAATGAATAAAAGATTAAATCCAAATGTAAGTTTCTTATAATCTTATTTTAATTCTTCATACCTTATTTAATGATTTTTATGGATTTTATGAGTTTTATATTTATTATAGGATATTTGGAGGGCAAGATTTTCTGCTATTACAGAAAAGGATATAAAATCTGCATTAGTAAATTTAATAAAACCAAATGAAAATGAAGCAAAAAGTGTTGATGCTCGTCAAGAATTGGATTTACGAATTGGTTGTGCTTTCACAAGATTCCAAACAAAATTTTTTCAGGTAGAATCATTAGAAAAAAATTTGTTCTTTTTATTATATTAATTTTTATTATATTAATTTATCTTAAATTTATTAATTTAATAATTTCTTTTTTTCTTCTATAGGGTAAATATGGAGATTTAGATGTATCTCTAATTTCTTATGGTCCTTGTCAAACACCAACATTAGGATTTTGTGTGCAAAGACATGATGAAATTCAAACATTCAAGCCAGATCCTTATTGGGTTTTACAGGTATAATTTATTATTATTAGAATAATTATATTTTATCTCGACATGTAGCTACCTCTTATATGTCAGAATATAATCCCTCTATGATTCAGTAAGAGGAAGAAGATAAACTCGAATGCATTGAAGGTTACAGTTAAATCTTCTGATGGTCAAGACATTATTTTGAACTGGACTCGTGTGCGATCTTTTGACAAGGAGATAGCAAATATGTTTCTAAGTCATGTAAAAGAATATGATCAAGCAACGTAAGTTATAGATATTTATATTTAATTATTAAAATTAATTATTTATTTTATATGCTATGGCTATATATGATTATATTTACATTATTAACCATTATAGGATCATAAGTGTAGAAAATACAGAAAAAACAAAATCGCGACCTATAGCTTTAAATACGGTAGAGTTAATGAGAGTGGCAAGTTCAGGTTTAGGAATGGGTCCTCATCATGCTATGCAGATTGCAGAACGTCTTTATACTCAAGGATATATAAGTTATCCTCGAACTGAAACAACATTATATCCAGAAAATTTCGATTTACTGTAAGTTAACAAATATTCAAAATTTAGATTTTTCAAATTTATATAAAATTATAAATATAAAATTAATATATGTAAAATTATTTATATTTAGTGCAGCATTAAAACAACAACAGAATAATCCTGATTGGGGAGATCAAGTTCGTAAGATATTAACTACTGGCATTAATAGACCAAAAAAAGGATGCAATGTTGGAGATCATCCTCCTATTACTCCAATGAAACATGCTACACGAAATGAACTCGATGGGGATACATGGAGATTATATGATTACATAACTCGACACTTTATTGCAACGGTATAAATATTATTTATAATATATTATAATATATCGATTTTCATTTATTTCAGAAAACTTATTTTGTAGCTGGCTCACGACTGTAAATATTTGAGTACTACAATTAAATTTGAAATAGGAATGGAAATATTCACAGCAAATGGTCATAGTTTATTAGATCCTGGATATACTAGCATACTCACATGGCAAGCACTTGGAAGTAATGATAATTTACCAAGATTCACACCGGGTGAAAAAGTCAACATACAAGAGGTTGTAAATCTATAAAATGTAAAATGAAGATTCTTAATTTGTTAATTGATAATTATATTTTATTTCTTTTGTAGATAAAGTTAGTTGAATGTTATACACAACCTCCAGATTATTTGACAGAATCTGAATTAATATCTCTTATGGAGAAACATGGTATTGGAACTGATGCCTCTATTCCAGTACACATAAATAATATATGTATGCGAAATTATGTTAATGTAGCAACTGGTAGAAAATTAGTACCTACTTCTTTAGGAATTGTGTTAGTTCATGGATATCAAAAGGTATATATTTGTTTTTACATATATAAAAAATATTTATTTTATGTGATAATTTTCTATTAATATTAGATAGATCCTGAATTAGTTCTACCTACAATGAGATCTGCAGTAGAAGAACAATTAAATTTAATAGCTCTAGGTCGAGCAGATTTTCATGCTGTGTTACAACATACAGTTGAAATTTTCAAACAAAAATTTCATTATTTTGTAAAAAATATAGAAGCAATGGATCAATTATTTGAAGTTTCCTTTTCTCCTCTTTCTGCGTCGGGAAAAGCACATTCTAGGTATATAATTAAATATATATAATAATTTATCTTAAATATTATTTTAAATATTTATCTTATTTATAAATATTTATTTTTTATTGATAATATTTTTTATATAGATGTGGAAAATGTCGACGCTACATGAAATATATACAAACAAAGCCATCTAGAATGCATTGCGCACACTGTAACGAAACGTATAATCTTCCACAGAATGGAAATATTCGAATTTATAAGGAATTGAAATGTCCATTAGATGATTTCGAATTATTATCATGGTCTACTGGAGCACGAGGAAAAAGTTTCACATTCTGTCCATATTGTTACAATAATCCTCCATTTAGGTAATTCTGAATCATATGAATGTATTCAATTTTAAAACATAAAACATAAAAATCTTAATTATAAAAAAAAATTATAAATTTTAGAGATATGAAAAAAGGAATAAGTGGTTGCAATTCTTGTACACATCCGACCTGTCCACATGGCATGAATTCTAATGGTATATCGAGTTGTCTAGAATGTAATGCTGGTATACTCGTCCTTGATCCTTCAGCTGCACCTAAATGGAAACTTGGATGTAATCGTTGTGATGTTATTATTCATTTATTCGAAAATGCTCATAAAGTGACAGTCGATACAGAAGTGTGCGAGTGCGGAGCTCAATTAGTTACTGTAGAATATAAACAGGTAATTAAGAAAATTATTTATGTTGAAAGAATATCATAAAACTTTCATCTTTCTTTCATTGTAGGAAAAAAGTAAGTTACCTAATGAAAGTACGGAAATGACTGGTTGCGTCTTTTGTACTCCAGCTTTCATGGCGCTTGTGGAAAAGCATCGTGCAGTTGCTTCGAAACCGGTTACAACTCGTAGTCGTGGCCACGCAAAAGGTCGCAGCCGAGGTAAACCTCGTCCTCCAAAAGATAAAATGGCACAATTAGCTGCGTATTTTGTATAAATAATTCTATTTGTAAATGAAGTACATAGATGTTATAATTTTTTTCCTATTTACATTTTGACATTTTCGCTATTACATAATCTTAAAAATAAATCGAAATGTATTCATTATCTCAAAAATTCACACGTATATTAAGTTATTTTTTTTATAATATAATCAATTATATTTTTCTCAACTTATCAATAATAGTATCGAATTAGTTAAAAAATTATGAAAGTTAATATTTATGTTTAAAAAATATATATATCTATATGTATTATTGATTATTATAAATCTTTTAAAAATTGTAAATGAAAGAAATCTAACTGGAATTATCAATTGATTTTATTTTGTGTTTTGATATATAGCATGCAAAGAACATATAATTACAATACATTTTTTATAAATCCTAAATAAACGATTAAAGAATAAAAAATAAATTATTAGATTATAGAAAATTAATAAAAAAAATATGAAATATAAACAAAAATTATTAAAAATATAATTATATCCATAATTATTTTATAATTAATATTATATATGTTATTTAAAACTCAATATTGTTTGCATATATTTATATATTTTATTTTTCGATAATTAATAAGTTTTTTATATTATTTATTATAATATAATTTTTTTTTATAATTTAATTTTAATTTCTAATTTCGAACTTAATTTCAAGTCTTTTACAATAAATAAAAAAAAAGAACATATGAAATATGCTTTTATGAATATTATAATATCCTTCAATATATATTTTTAGCAATTTTCAAATTTAAAATCAATTAATCTCTCAAAAAAATGAACATACAAATTTCTGTTTTTTTTTTTATCAAAGTTAATATCCAATTATCAAAATATCATTCAATCATCTTGTTACAAACATCGATTTAAAAAATAAAATAAAAATCATAAAATCGATCGAAAATATTATGGATCTCTATATACGGAATATATCATTGATGCACCGATATTGCGAGTCGCGAGTATACTAAGAACTGCATCGGTGTGGTGTTTTTACGGAGAAAGTTGATTGGTTCAAAGCAATGAATATGGCAATAGTAGGGATGAGGCTGCGTGAAAGAGGGGGAATTGGTGCAGTTACTGCTATTGCACATATAGTTACACTGTCAGTTGGTAAACGTATGTCGTATTGTATACGTCTGTTGTTGAAACCGCGTTAAAGGGAAAGTGAGCGCGTGCGTTGCTCGTTTCGTGAGCTTATAAGCTCCTTAACAGGCCACGCGTTCCTTTCTATATGCCATCTCGTGTGTTCATCTTTTCGTTTGTCAAAGGATTCAGGATCCTGATGTGTATCTGATATAAATATAATGTGGTGAAGTGAAACGTTTCCTGGGCGCGGCGACTCCGGCAGAAGGAAGGAAGAGAAGCCTAATAAGCTGACCGGCATGTGCACACAGTTCTGCCGCGGTACTGTCATTTTGGCGATGTTCCTCTGCCGGATTTGCTCCGCCGAGGAACAGCCGGGTTCCTTCGGTGGACCCGGTCTCCTAGAATCTTGCAACATTACTGCCGACGGAAAGGAGATTTCTTGCCGCGGAGCTGGTTTTTTGTCCATCTTGGAGCCTCTCGATATCACTACACTTCCATCCATCGTCAATCTTACGAAACTGTGAGTATAAAGCATACATATGTATATTTCTTTTCACTTATTATATTATAATATTTTGACAAAATACTTCAAAATGTATTAAATTCTATTGATATACTTGAGATCGTATTTCTCATTTCTTGTTTCCTTTTTTGTTGTGTTTCCTTTGCGCGCGCGGCTTTTCGAGCACTACGGTCGCACGGAGGTCCTTCGAACTTTTGCCTTGAGAGTTTGAAAGGTTTGATATTGGATGAGACACCAGAAACCTTGAGACATTAACATTTTAAATGATTCATATGGCGATTTAAAATTTCTTAATTTTATTTTTATATATATTTTATAAAATTTATTATTGATAACTATTTATCATCAAACATTAGAATATGATTTGAATATATAAAACAATTACCACGTGATCTCTCAAGAAGCGCCAATTATTCAAATGTGAAAACTATCTGTCAAAATTAAAACATGTCTTTCGAACTTGTTTCTCTTTTTGAAATGACCCCTTTTATTTTAAGCCTCACGCAAATAATATCAAGTTTCAAAACAACAATTTGCTATTATAACGTGACAGTATTAATTTTTCTTTTTCATTTATACTCGATGCTTTAAATAGAAATGTTACTATTATTGTTATGATTAATATTTATTTTATTTTTTTGATCTTATGGAACGATCAAAAATGAAAGAATGAAAAAAATGACATTTACAGTATGGTCGCGCGTAGAAGGCGGAGGAAAAACGAACGAGTAATTGGAACTTTTTTCTGGCCTGGATTCCATCCGAAAGTATCCTTCGGGACAAGTTGGCCGTATTTTCCGCGTATACACTTAGATATGTCTGTTCGTTCGACTTGCAGCACTGCATACTATGCGAATTTATTTTCGTGTCATCTTTTTCTAATCAATCGTTGTTTCGCTATTACAATTAATACATTATCAAATCTATTTATTTCAGATCTTTTGTAAACAATTATTGAGAGTAGTATATTTTTTAGATTATATTTAACGATGTAGAAATGTAAAAATATTTAAGAAAAATATATTTGCATGAATTGAAATCAATTTTGAGATGTCGTCATTTGAATTAAATTCAAATATCAAAAATTACAAAAAAATATGTTGATTTGATAGAAAGTGTCATAAGTTATATTGCGATAAAACTATCAACTTTTTTTCACAATGATATTTTTTATCATATATTTTTTCTGAACTATATCTGCACTATATATCTGTATCTATGTATTTTTTGTTTAACATTTAATTTAAAATTTTCAAGAAGCAAATAACGATTTTTATATTGAAAAAAATTTCATTAATCAAAAAAATAAAATGATGATTCGCAAAAATTTTCAAATCAAATGATTTTAAATTAATTTATGTTTTTCATTAGTCTCGCGAAAAGTTAGATTAATACAAGATTGTGTCTGGTTACGAAATAATTTAAATTGTATGGTGAATGGCTGAAAAAGAAATCCTATAACATTAATATATATTATCTCTTTGATTTAAATTTTAACAAATTATAATATTACTAAATCGTTGAGACATTGAATATTTCATATTTAAATATTATATTTTTTCTATATTTGTTACCGTATTATATCCAAAAATAAATATACGCCCATAATGTATCTGAAAACGTACTCTAGCCATAAAAGTCTCTCTAAGAAAGTGGAAAAATAAAAAAAAAAGAAGAAAAATCGATAGCATTGAACATTAAAAACATCATCCCGAAGGAGCATCATAAAAATGAAATTGCATGGTACAATGAATGTTTCTGAGAATACAGGAACGAGGTATTAGAAATGCGGAGAACATCTCTTAAAGGCAAAAGGTATGAAGGTATAATCCGTACAAGTAAATACGGTTGACGTTTGTCGACCTACATAACCAAGAGGTTGATCCTTCTTTACTCAAAGACAGCCGATATTTTATAGAGCATGGTTTAAAATCAAGGAAACAATGAGAAGAATCAATGAGAAATTACATATCATAGATAGATAAAATCCTAGCTTGTTTTTATATATAGAATTGTTAACAATATTCGTGAGGATCTATATAAATATTTTGTGATATTTTTGCATTATTTTTTTATCGTGATTTTTCTTCATCACGATCTCCTCCTTTCACTTCTTTTGTTTTCTTTTACAATCTTCCTTCTCTCTCTTTTTTTTCAATTTCTCCTCTTTTATCATGATATTTCATTTTCATCACGAATATCGATCGCAAGAGAAAATAGAAAAATAGAGGATGACATAAGGGTAAAGAGAAGAAGACACTTGAAAAACGAAGTAATTTATCTTTGTTCGTTTGCGGAATAGGCTTATTAATCGGCGGGGGTCGTCGAGATTAATTCACACTTCTCTATCTAAGAAATCGAAACGAATCTTAGGAATCATCGATTTTCTCCACTTGGTAAATCAACAAGAAAACGATCTATCTTCTAACAAGTAGTTGTCATATAACAACGTAAATTTATACTATTAGATTAAAAAAAAGAATAAAATTTCACAATTTATTACAGAAATAATATGGCAACATTACAAATTAAAAATTTCGTGATCAACAGTTGCTCCATTTATTATCTAAAGACGTTTCTACATCGACCTTTTCGACGACCGATATCTCGATGTGCAGTTAGGAGTCGATTAATCTCGCTCTCGTTCGTTCGAGAGTCGAGTCGTTTTTACGTATCTTGTCATTGCACGTGGTTTCATCGACGCGAAATATTTATAGAAAACTATCTTGTTGGAAAAGCATGTTCGAGTGAAGATTTTTTCATTCATTCTTTTGATGAACCTGTTTCGATCTTTTGCTTCGTTAATTATTCTCATTCAATAGAGTTGTTTCTTCTAATTATACCGCATTCCTATTCTTTTCTTCTTTTTCTTATTCCTTTTTTGTTTGAATAACAAAATATTTAATAAGTAATAAAACTCAATAGAGAAAATAGTTTATTTGAAAATGAATTACAGAATGATATATAATTTAAATATATAATTTTGCTTTTATATGTAAGTATATAGGTCTTATCGTACGCTTTGGTTAACTATCATAATCATTCGTTTTTAACGGTGTTGGTATCTCCAATACTAAAAATTCATTCACATAAAATTCTCATTCTCATAGTATCAGTAGATATTATTATTATGGCCTGATGCTCGATAGACGATATAACATCTGAAAAAAACGTGGAGAACTATTAATCATGCTGGTCACGTCTGTAACGTGAATCGCGTGTTCATGACGTTATTGTGAAAGTAATCCCACCGACTGTTGCCAAATTCGACCCATTTGTCTTTACGGAAAAAAATATTTCGAAATTTTATTATTATTCCATATCAATTTTATAAATTTAATAAAAATGTTTTTTCTCCTCGATAAATACATATTTTAAGAGAAAAATGCAAAATCTCAAGATTCATGAATATCGATTTTAATGTATTTTTAATTTAAAAAAGATAATCTTTTTTTAGAAGTAATTCTATAAAAATCAAAAAGAATTGACGAATAAAAATTTCTCAAAATTATATTAATTTCTTAATTTTATTAAGAATGAATAATTTAGAATGAATAATTAATCATATCGAGAATCAGTTATAGCGACTATCGATCATATGGCTATTCGATAGTATTCCATTCCTCGTTAGTCAAACTTCACGTGTATCTATGTCAATACTTATCATTAAATTAATTATCACGTAGCAATACATGAACATTGACCCATATAATAAATTCTAAAAATTTCAATGTCAAATGGCTTAAAATTTAATATATTCCATTCTTCTTAATTTGTTAACAACAAGTGTAAATGTATGAAATTTTATCGCGCGACGAAAGTTAACCTTAAAATTTCTCAGACACGAATTGAAACATAATTATCTGTTTCCGATTATAATGTAAATTAATCCCTTAATAAATTGGTTGTTAATGTGTTAATGAACGATGGAAACGTACATAAGAGAGTGATTTTTGTGAAATCAAGCGATCTGCGCCAGATTCCATCCTGGTGACGAGTCGCGATATAGGTCAGAACGTACGTCGGTTTGTGTTATCGAGATTCCATCGTGAACGAAAAAAGATTGAATAAAATGAACGGAAAAAATAGGAAGAAGAAATTGCCGTAACACGTAGGAAAATATTCGATTTAATTTTTGTTTTATTTCGATCTGACGCAAAAAACATCGTCGACAATGAAATAGCGCGGAAAGAAAAGGGATCGATCCACGAAAAAGAATCTCGGTGAACGGGGCGGTTCTTGGACGATCGAGAGCCGGTAATCCGGAAATATTCGTGTCACATCTGTACCGGATACATCACTTTTCTCAGGTCACACTCGCTGCGTTCAAGACGCGTGTTTTCCATCACGATCTTTCTCGTTCGATCGGAGCAATGATTTTTCAAGATTATTTTTCCACGTTTATTTATATTTTTCGAAATTATTTTTATCTCAAATATGTTTTTTTTGAATTTAGTTAAAAATTTTAATTTTAATAAAATGCCGACATAATTGTTGATAGAAAATCGTTGATAGAAAATTTTTATTTAATCGATGCTTTTTAACTCTTTTTTTTTTTATAAATATTTTTGAATTTTTTTGTATCGATTTGTTTAGGAAAAAATTCGAATGGATCTTTTATTACATTCGAACTAAATGAATTAATTAATCATATCAAAGTCGCGAATTTGTATTGAATAGTAAATGAATTCGTCGTGAAAGAATGACACAAATTCGCAATTTTAACCGAAATATTTCGCGTTGGTGTAGAATAATATCCTAGTCGATATAATTCATGATTCACGTTAATCTGACATTTAAAGACTTCGCTAATTTACAATTTCCTGTTATTCCGAATCATTTTACGCAGGTCATTGAATTTGTCTCGACACTATTTTATTATACACTTATGTAGATATAGATTCAAGTAAAAATAAAAATAAAAAAATAAAATAATCTGTCAATAATTACTTTGCGTCATTGTCAATAATTTACGTAGATCGATAAAAATATTACGCACATTTGTACAAGAAAAATCTTGCGAAGTTTCCAAGAGGAGTGAAATGATTAATCTCGCTAATTATCATCTCTCGAGATTAGAGAGTGTCGTTGGAAAAACGAACACGTTCCACCAATTAGCGAGTTCTCACAGCCATCCCTCATCGAGGAAACGAGTCGTCATCTTCAGGTCCAATTTTAGGCGAACGAGCTGTTGACCCGAAACGTTGCACAAGATTCGTTTCCGTGGCGTCGATTCACACCAACTCCTCGACCTGGAACAGCCGGGCAATAACGTGAAACTTGGATGCGATTAAACAAGTTCTTTGCCGAATATTTCGGCCGTGAAAATATACAACGTGTGTCATTTATTTGCAAATGTTATTTTATTTTAGTTACTTTGATCGAGCATTGCAATTCTCCATATTTTCCATGTAGAATCGAATTGTCTTTAATGTAATATAATTATGATAGTTTTCAGTCATTTATTTCAAGGAATAAAACGTTCAATCATTTCGAACGCATTTATTTTTGCTACACAATGAATTCTCCACGTATAATTGAATTATTATAATTTTTAATATAGTATGAATACGATTATAGAATCGTCTATGGCTACGAAAGGATGAAACGATCGAAAATTTAATAAAGGAACGAGGATGAAGTTCGAGCCGTGACGTGATGTTCAACGTTTATTTAAGATTTCCGGTTAAAACTTTCTCTGACAGTAACAAAGTGGTTGAGATGCCAGCCTGGATCGTGACAAGAATATCGAGGGATTGATCCGCGTTTACGCGAATAAGCCTGTTTCTTCGATCGTGTGGGAAAAAAACGAATATATTGAATATAATTAAATATACATTAAAAATGTTTTATTTATTTAAAAAAAAGAAAAGTCGATCTTCGTGAATCTTTTTCGCGTCCACTTAAGAAGAAAATAATTATATTACGCCATAATTGAATCGAAACCATTCAAATTTTGAAATATTTTTATTTTCAAAAAAAAAAAAATAAAAAAAATAAATGAGATTTAATGAAAAATTTCCTTGGAGAATCGATTCCGGATAGATAACAGAAAAGTTGGTGATACGACTGACCCACCGTTATTCATATAGAAGCTTTTATATCGTGGCCAAAGTTTTTCTTCGTGTTTGCGAAACACAACCGACTGACCATAAATAGGAGATGGTCGTTTCTATCACTGGAGAATTAGTTTTCAGAAATATTTTTCCTCCTGCTTTTTAATTGGTCAGTGAAAAATAAAAAATCCTATTCATGGAATGAAATAAATTAAGTTAAGAAATTTATTCGATAACGCGATACACTTTTTCTTTCCGATCTGTCTTTTTAATGCGCAGCAAAACGATACATTAATTTTCGTCAACTGCCTTTTTAATCATTCGATACACACGCTTTCTCGAGCCACAACTCCGTTTATTTCCTCCAAATTCATAAATCAGTCGATACTAAATTTAAATTATAGTCGACTAAGCCAAACACGATAAATTCTCTTCACAATCGGTTGGATAAAACCAGAAATTTAATATTAAAGGGCAAGTGAAACCTTTAAAAAATTCTTCTTAACCCTTAAAAAATTCATATTGATCTTCGTTTTCAATATATTTAACAATATAATTATTTTAATATCAATCCACATTGTCAGAATACGAAAAGAAAAATTTATTCCATCTAAATATATTAAATTAATATCCCCTTATTATTTTTAAATCTATTCTATTTATTTTTCGTTATTGCAACCGTCGTTTTGTATATATACTCTGCAAAGATCGATCGACAACCGGAGAATCATATATCTTTACTGCAAACTCGTAAAAAAAAGGGGAGGGAGGCACGTCTGCGTTATTTGCGAAACGACACGGCATAAGGCAGGAGGAGGCAGTAAAGACCGAGATAAAACTATGATGACAAATAGCAAAAGGACGAGGACTGGAATAACGATGAAAATTCCTCCCTTCCGTCGCCAAATAACAGGTCCCCTCCTCGTTTCTCTTGTTTTTCTCCCATGTTTTTCTCGGTCGTCTCGCATTTCGTCTTCTCTTCTGGACTCTACAACAAGAAATTACAATCGGTGAGAAATAGGCAATGTTGAATTTAATTTTACCACCAATCTTCAGTTTATTTTTAACCGTGAGAAAAATTATCCTCGTACTTTATCAAACGTATAATTACGAAACATTTTTTTTTTTGCAATATCGAATTATAAATCAACTTTAATATTTCTGATAAAATTTTCTTTTTTCTACTTGGTAGAAAAACGATTGAAATAAAATCTGAATTGATGATACTTCTTGCCAAAAGGATATTTTTCCTCGCTCTACACGATACGAAAAACGTGTTAAAAGAAAAATCTTTCAACTTACGGTTCCATCGAGAAACCACATTTCCCCTTACAAACGATTCCTTAGAAAACTTTCTTTGAAAAACTTATCAGAACATTGCCATTGAGTGCGAACAGCCCTTCATCCAACTCCTAAAACTCGAACAAACCATTCTTAACCAACCTAAAACTTCCATCAGCTTAAGTATAAGATACGAAGGGAACGAAAATTGCGTTGAGAATTGGCGTTTTTTTTTTTTTTTTTTTTACAAATGACTTAGATCAGTCACAGAGAGAAATCGATCTCTTTTCTTCTTTTCGACGACTTTTTTCTTCTGCATCAAGTTTGTTCTTTGAGATGTGAAACAAATTGATTAATTGATTCTGATTATGGGGACGTTCCACGTGTTTAACCATCATTCGAAGAGAAGAAAAATTTGTAGAATTTAGTGAATTATCCGAAGCATCTTGTTGAGTTGGATACTTTTTTAAGATAACTGTGTAAAGATGAAAAAAGCTCTTTTAGTGGAGAATATTTACTGTAAATAAAAAAGACCTTTTTTACTATTTTACTATCTCGAGGAAACTGGAGAGAAAGAACCATGAAGAATGTTGGAAAAACGTATTGTGAACACCTTGAAAAAGTTTCATTGTTCCATGAGATTTCCGTGCGGCCCGCACATTGTATCCACACATTGATCGAGTGAGTTTACGCACGCGCATCCACCGATGCCGAAAATTTTATCGAAGAAAACATATTATTTATTAAAATTATATATATTATGCGACAAAAATATTCAATTTTGTCAATTTTAACTTATAAAACGAATATTAGCATGTGTATTGAGTTGTCGAGAAAGGCTCGTATAAAAATATGAAAAGAATAAAGTTAGAATAAAGTTTTATTAGATCCGAGACGTTGTATGAATAATGTAAAACTACGTTTGTATCGAGACAAATTCTTTTGGTTAAGAAGAAATCTTCAAAGGAGGACGGAAATAATATTGTAACAATTTTCGAGAAATAAGGATAAATATTCTCCAATTCGAAGAATAAAAATGGATCGAGTACAATAAATTGTTCTGATAAATGATTAACAAATTTATTCAAAAAAATATGTTTATTTAAATATTTTTATTTTTTCCGTTTCAAATCATGTTAAAAATGTTAAAAATGTTAAAAATATCTTAAATGCGTCATTATTATGTTAGAACACGAAAAATCAAGCGAAATCAATCGCTTTATCGGATCTTTATGCTAATCAAGTGAGCGCGACTTCCGAAATTAGCCAAGGACTTTTTTATTCAATGAATCGTAACCGCACTCGTATCGAAACTCGATATTTATGCATGCTAGGACGATATTTGGACGGTGACGTTTTGAATGTGGCCTAGAAAACGATTCTTCGAACGAGAATTCACCAGTGACGCTATACTACCTGAGAAAGTGATTTCGAATTTTTATTTTCGAATCGATTCACTAGATCGAATTGAAACGTTTGATCGATTACGATTACAAAAAAAGAGGAAGCTAAAGTAAACTAAATTGAACTAATTTCGATTTGGATTTATGGTTTAGAATGCTTTTAGAATGCTTACTTCTACAACACGCTTAATATATTTCTAGAACTTAGACTGCTATGTTTAAAAATGTCAAGTTTCGCGTGTGCGATTTAAACAAGCGCAACACTCGAACAAGTTTATTCTATATTCGTAGTGTTCAAGTGGCTGGGTGCTCGATATCGGCGAATTTATGGGGCCATTAAGGGGTAACCAGCGCGTAATTGGTACTATACCGAGGATAATATGCCTACCATCAACTGGAAAATCACTTTATTGCCAGATAAAAACGGATGGATATTTAAAATGACGATCGACAAAATTTTCCAGATTTATCCTTTACGAGAGAAAGTTTACTTCTTTCTTGTTTCTTTTTGTTAGGAAAAATAAATTAAACGTAAGTGCACAGAAAATTTTACAAACTTTCCATTTTATATCATCTTTCTAATTTTTAGACATTTGTAGACCGAATCTTAATTATAGTACTATAGTACTATAAATCGAATGAAATAACATAAAAATACATAAAAATTTACGATACAAGGATATGAATTAATAAATCGACGATAAATAGATCGATGATATTTTAAAAAAATTATATTCGATATATATATATATATATATACAGAATGTCTCAAAAATATGGAATAGAAGATTTCTAAGATAATTTCAAGCAACAATTTCCTTTTGTTGTAGTTACAGTTTTTTTTGACGAGTTAGTAACAAAAAATATTGACCAATCACGAAGCGCGTAACTTAGTCGAGGATAACGTTGGGTACATGCTGCTGATCGAGCAGGAACAAATTCAAGCAACATGTTTCGAAGAAAATTTATTGAATTTGATAAATATTTTTTTATCCAAGAAAATTATATCGAATTATCACGAACAATGAACAAACTGTAATATTCAACACATTTTTTTTGACACACGTTGCTTGGATTTGTTCGTGCTCAGTCAGTTGCACGTAACCATTACCGTGGTTTGACAGGTTACGTGCTTCGTGATTGGTCAGTGTTTTTTATTAATAATTCGTTAAAAAAGATGTAACGAAAGTTTTTGCAAAGGAAAATGTTGCTTGAAAAAATTAGCTCAGAAATCTTCAGTTAACGGATGTTTCCGTATTTTTAGAACAAATTGTACGTATAAAGAAAGGAATGCATCCAAGTAGAATCGGTCCGTCGTAAACTCGCCGCGTCTGATCATGTCTCGTGAGTTGAGTGTGAAATTGGGAAGACAACTAAACATGGAGGACTTGTCGGTAACATTTAACGATGGTTCACTTGTTTGAAAATACAAGATTGACGATAACTATTTACATTTTTCGTTCTCTCCAATTTTCTCTCTTTCATTTTTTTTTCTTATCTTATATGTTCCTTTCTTCTTTTTCACTTTAAAATAAAATCGTCTCCCTAGGCTGCTTAGGAACAATTCTTTGTCTAATTCATTTGTTCTTATCGTTCGTACTATTTAGTTTCATATAAAATTATTTCGATTATATTGAATCTGTATGACTCGAATATAAGCAAAAAAAAGATCAAGAATTAAATAAATAATAATCGAACTAGTATAAGTATAAATAATAATAAATTCTCTTGTAAATAAACATTCATTCGTGTTTATAAATAATATAAAAATTTATATCCAACTAAACTTGTTATTTTGACTTGATATATGTAACAATATATATTATGAAAATAAAATCTTCGTATGATTATTTTGTTCATTTACAGTATAATTTTTCTTGAATTGTTGCAGAGATTTAACGAGCAACAACATAACAGACATTCCAGCCCGTGCCTTCAACCGAATTTTCAATCTTGAAGTGTTGTAAGTATCGAAACGAAAAAAATCAATAATATTTCTATTATTTTTATCGTTTCTCTTCTTTCTTAACAAATAGTATTTTCGTATTATTTTCTAGATTACTTCGACGAAATCGTTTGCATACGATCACCGATGATGCATTTACAAACTTAACGAGCCTTCGAGTATTGTGAGTGTTCTAAAAGTCACACAGAATATAACAATAATAGAAAAGAAAAATAAACAAATAAAAATGAAAAAGTCACGAATTTATATGCAACAAATGTATAAAGTGTTAAAAAAGAAAAAAAATTAATTAACTTCATTCAGTTAAGATTCAATAAAGAAATTTGTTTGATCAATAAAGAAATTAAGAAAACAAAAAGGGATAATAAAAACATAAAAGGCGGACTGTTCGCTGTAAACGAAAAAAGATGAAATGGGATCGTGGCCGCGATTTTTAAAAAAATTATAATTCTCTGTCTGCTTTGTAGGGAGCTCGATGACAATTATTTAACAAAAATTCCAACCGCGATCGTAAAGCTCTCTGGCCTTGAAGACCTGTAAGTGTGCATCGATTAAGTAAAATGTAATTTGACAACTTTTTTTTACATTCTATGAATACCATTTCCTTATCGAGCTGCGTTTTACATTCATGGCCGATTAGAAAATTTAATATTCATATGGCCGCGATGTCTCGATCAAAAGATCGAGAAGATTTTTCTAATGTACGATAAAAATTATTTGTCTGTTAAATCATTATCACTCTAGAGAATTTTTTTTGAATTTTGCTGAAAATGAAAATTGTAATCTTTGAAGGAAAGAAGAATATAATATTTTCGTTTAAAAAAGATAAATATTCAAAATTTATAGTTTATCACAGAGTGATCATGATTATTTAAATTTTATGAAACGCTTTAATTTTTTTTTTATATATATATTTCGACAAATGATAACAAATGCAAAAAAAGAAAAATTATTAAAAATTAGAATCGCGAAAGAGAGATCGATCGATCGATGCTCCGCTCCTTTTGTTTTTCCGTTTTCACCGAAACGAAGGAAACCAAGAAAGTCGTATTCGTGTATGCTTTATCGGTTCCGTAGGTCGCTGTCGAACAACCGGATCGAAACTTTGGAGGAGCATGTTTTTCGACAGGTCACTAATCTATTGACGCTCGACCTACGCGGAAATCCTATCAAAGAAATACACGGGAACACTTTTCACAATCTATGCAAGCTTCGTAAACTGTGAGTATAGATTATTCGATAAGCGATTTATCAACTATCAGATAGATAGATAAACCTTACGTGTATGATGATGGTTTGTACTCTATTTAAAACATAATAAAATATATCTTGGAAAAATATCTTGGATAAATTATCGCAATGAAGATTGTATATATTTTTTGATTTGCGAATATATAGTTATGTAGAAAGAAAATGACGAAAATTTTTTTTTTAGGATCCTGTCGAATCTAAAAGAACTACAGATATTTCCTAATTTGAATGGAACAAAATCGTTGGAAGTGCTGAGATTGGATCGCGCACAAGTGACGAATGTTCCAAAAAATTTATGCGAGCAATGTCCAAAATTGAAAAGTTTGTAAGTAGTTCAATTTTATGCCGACAATTCATTAACATTTAATATGGAATCATGTTTTATCGATTGTTGATATAAATAATTAATTTTTAGTGATATGAAATCAAATTTTCTAACAGAGGTGCCAAATTTACGAAATTGCAGCGAGTTACGAGTTTTGTAAGTATTTCTCTTAAGAACAATATAAATTTTATAAATGAACTATAAAATTGTGTACACAATTGAAATTGAAGTTATAAAAATAAACTTTCTTTTCTCTAGAAATCTGGCCAGTAACATGATTCTGTCGTTTCCAAATGAGCCATTCAAAGGTCTGGACATGTTGCACGACCTCCTTCTATCGGACAACAAGTTGCAAGTAATCCCAGGTGACGCGTTCACCGGCTTGTCGAGGCTACAAGTGTTGTAAATGTCGTCGCTTGCAATTAATCCCGTGTAGATAGCTAGCCGTTATCATTTTGAAAAAAGAGGATTCTATGTTTCAGGGATCTAGAGAGCAATTATATCGAGTACATTCACCCTAACGCATTTAAAGAGACGAAACATTTAGAGGATTTGTAAGTTTTAATAAAAAATTCAGTCTTGCTTTAAAAAATCATAACGTTTCTTAAAAAGAATTAAGAATTAAGATTAAACTATCTAAATTCTAACAATTTTCAATAACAATTTTCTTCTATTGATATTCATTGATGTATATTTTTTTTTCATTTTCTCAATCTTCAGAAATCTTGGGAATAACGTGTTTCCCGTACTGCCAACACTAGGGCTATCAGGCCTATTACATCTTAAGACATTCAACAATCCAGCATTGAGGGAATTTCCAGCTCCTGAAAGGTTTCCACGTGTACAAACAATGGTATTATCGTACGCTTATCACTGCTGCTCGTTTCTATCAGTCGAAGTGGAGGATCCGGTGACGAAATCCTCCGTTCGAGAGTCTATCCTGTTCCCCACTGACAATGATTTTGATATGAGCTTGTGGAACTCGAGTTTCACCGATATTTGGCCACAGCTCAGTAAGTAGATAGAACTTTCATGCATTTAAATCCTCCAAGTTATATATACCATTGAAATGAATTAAATATGAATATATTTATTTTTATATATTGTTTTATTTATTTCACTATTTAATCATTGTTTTAAATTATTGAAAGTAATATCAAATTAACTATTTAATAGAAGCAATTAAGTGTAAATATTGGTATATTAGTAATCTATGAAATTTTAATCATTTGATTGAAAAAGAGGAAAAGAATCATTATCACTAATTATTCTATCGCTATACTCTAAACAATATACTTTATTATAATTATATCTTGAATGAAAAAAATTAACAAGTTTTTAAAATTTTTATTTTTTTAAAACATCTTAGCAAGAACGATTGATTTGTATTGTTTTGTATTGTTTTGTAAAAGATTGCAATCTAATCAAATAGTTTTGTTTTATTTAAAATTCAACTTGTCACAATTCGTTGATGAATCAATCGACACTGAAATGCTGCAAAGCGCATGAATCTACTTATTTAGGATTTAAGAGAAAATATAAGCTAATAATAAATTTTTAGAATATTTTTAATTTATATATAAATAAATTTCAACCCTTCAAATTTCGATTATTTGTTATCTCAAAAAATCAAAAATAAATAATTTCATTTATTAGTATGAATCATATGATATTTCAATAATCATTCGTGGCAAATTTAAAATTAATTTTATAATTAATAACATTGATAAATTGCAGTCAAAAATAATAACAAAAAGTATCATTGAAGTTTATAAATTAAAAGAATTAAAAGAATCAATAATAGTGATAAAATATTTTTTAATATTATTATATTTTATTATAGTTTATTTTAAAAAAAATATAATATTCCTCATTTTGAATCTACCATGTTAGAGATTTCCTATTTCGTACAATCGTTAAGAGAAGCACAAATTCACAAAAACACACATTTTTCTATCTGAAAAATCATTCAATTATTTTTCTTCAATCATCGATTCGTTCAAACGAGAAGAAAAAAAAGACTTTGCAGCACTGAAGTGATGACATGTTTTAGATAACATGACCGACAAATTTGGCTCGCAAATAAATGAACTTTGGGCTAACTTTGGTTCAGATTTTACATACCCTGGTAACCTGCCCTCATATGTTGAGGATTATTTTGAAGAGCAGAACAACCGAGTTACACTGCCAGCTCAAACTTCTCACGTACAGTGCCTACCTCAACCTGGTAATTTCAACATGAATATTTTTCTTCTTCTTCTTCTTCTTCTTTTAATACACAGTATAAAAAAAGTCTTAAAATATTGTATGATTTCCAGGTCCTTTTCTACCGTGCCAAGATCTGTTCGATTGGTGGACATTACGTTGTGGTGTGTGGGTAGTATTTCTACTCGCCATGCTTGGAAATGGAACCGTAGTATTCGTGTTAATATTCTCCAGAAGCAAGATGGATGTTCCTCGGTTTCTTGTTTGCAACCTTGCTGCAGCAGATTTTTTCATGGGCATTTATTTAGGTCAGGCATAAAAAAAAATATCTATGCAAGATGCAAAAATACCATTCTATGGTATAGAATCATTTTCTACGTATTTAAAATCATCATCATTCAAATTTATAACTTCAAATAACACTTTTGTTAATTTCAGGTCTACTAGCAGTGGTGGACGCTTCGACTCTAGGAGAATTCCGAATGTACGCCATACCGTGGCAAACTTCCGCTGGTTGTCAGTTAGCCGGTTTTCTAGGCGTTCTCAGTTCGGAGTTAAGCGTATACACGTTAGCAGTAATTACTTTAGAACGGAACTACGCCATAACGCATGCCATGCATCTGAACAAAAGACTTTCACTTAAGCATGCAGGTTACATAATGACCGTAGGCTGGTGTTTCGCACTGTCGATGGCAAGTCTGCCTCTGATCGGTGTATCAGATTATAGAAAATTTGCTATATGCCTACCATTCGAGACTAACGGGAACGCTGCGCTAGCATACGTGATCTTTTTGATGTTGATCAACGGTGTCGCATTTCTTATATTAATGGGATGCTATCTGAAAATGTACTGCGCGATTAGAGGCTCCCAAGCGTGGAATTCGAATGATTCGCGAATCGCTAAGCGGATGGCTCTGCTGGTGTTCACCGATTTCCTCTGCTGGTCCCCCATAGCGTTCTTCTCGCTGACTGCCACATTTGGATTGCAGCTGGTGTCGCTTGAACAGGCAAAAGTGTTTGCCGTGTTCGTACTGCCGTTAAACTCCTGCTGCAATCCGTTTCTGTACGCCATCTTGACCAAGCAGTTTAAAAAAGATTGCGTACTTATTTGCAAGGCGATCGAGGAGTCCAGGGTGACCAGGGGGATCGGCAGATGCCGGCATAGCTCGAATTTCAGCAACAGACAGACCCCGGTAAACACGAACAGTTTGGTGGACAGATCGTCGCGAGAGAATCAGACACCTTGTGCATGTAATTCAAGATTACTCGAGACTAGCCAATGTTCCGGTTACCGACGATGGGGCACCAGGATATTGTGGCCGTGCGCTAGAGACACGAGGCCCAGACATGCGCGTAGCGATCAATACGCATATCAAATTGCAGAGATCCAACAGAAGCAACACAAACGAGCCTCATCGGTGTCCTCCAGTGAAAATTTCTCCTCGTCTAGATCAGATTCCTGGAGACAGACTCATCATTGCGGTATCCCATTAAGATTATTAGATCCTAAACGGAGAGCTTCTTCGTGGCTGATCACTAGAAAACCGTCTCAAGATTCGAATCTCAGTTCTTCCAGAAATGATTCTTCCGGTTCCGCCACCACTGCTAGCACTAGTACTTGGAGGATTTCGAGGTCTAGCGCGTCCCTTGAGGTAACTGCCAGAAATACACCGAGACCAGCCAGGTCGAAACCAAGGCTCACCCGCCAGCTTGCAATTCAAGAGCCTGAACCACCTGGATCGCCAAGTAGATTAGCTGCCAGACTCCTCGCAACTATACCCTCCGCGGCAGAAACCAGTGATCAGCAAGATGATGATAATACAGCGCAGTGCTAAATTGATCTATGCGTATCGGTTTATTAGAGATTATACTCGGTTATATAATATAATAGATTACAAATATAGGTCTCGTTGCTTCCGAATGGTTTCAGTATTAAGTGTCTTCTGACAATGAGAGAGGTGAAAGAAGGAGAGGAGATTAAATACTCTGTATATTGGCGATAATCATCGTTTAAGATTAAGTGAATGAAAAAACGATGAATAGTCTAGCGCATTCTTCTTTCAACGTTTGCAGACATTTGTGATTAAAGTTGATTGTAATGTATATATATAATATTGTTTAAAAATATCACACTTTTATTCTTTTTCTGAATTGTTTTTAAGTAAAGGAGTTTATAAGACGTTGAAGGAAGAAGAGTAAAAAATTCTACTACTTTTATTCTCTTTGTACAATTATTTATACTAATTAATAATTAAAAGTGCAAACGATATTGTAGATCGTTTGGATTCGTGGAAGAAACAAAATTGATCTACCTTTATTGACCGTCCGTTACACGTGCATATGGATAAATTGCATCGAAAGAGGGTGAATACGGTAGTCATATTTGTTAGATACTGCCAAGAATTTTTAACAAGTTGACTGTTGAAGGAATTTTATAATTCTTATATTGATATTTCATAATACAAAATACTAATAAAATTGAAACACTATTTTTTTTTCCATTTTGGAAGATAAGACTTTTTCAATATTTAATTAAATCTAAGATTTTTAAACAACATTAAAAAATTATGAATAAATTCCACAACAGCCAACATAATAACATAACATACTAATTTAATTTGATGAAAAATTTTAATTCTATACGAGGGAAAGAATTCAAAAATATGTATAAAAAGTGCATCAATTTCATTGGGGCTTTTTCTATAAGAAATTACTAGAGAATTATGACTCAAACGACAAAGTACACGATGTTCCACATAGTTTTCGATTAAGATTAGAACATTGTACTATTTATTGATAAATTTAAAATAGAGCACACAGTATTCTTTCTATTCGTTCATCCTTACAAAGTTATTAGATCCGATAGAAACTCGAACGCTTTTTTATCTGTGGTTCAAAGGAAAATCCTTTTGTTACGGGATCAGTATTTAAAATCCATTGTTCAATTGTTAATAAGCGTGTGTTGCGTTTTCATAAGACTGATGGTTTATACAGTTTGTCCCATAATTCTAATTTTGATTCTAGTTGATTTCTAGTTGAAAATTTGGACACGTAATACAATTTTTAATCAAATATCATAATACCAGTGACGAATAATCTAAAGACTAATTTATTTGTTAATTATTATTGTTAATTATAGGATGGTTGATAGATTCTCAAATAAGTCGAATTAGAAAATTTAATCAGTGGGTAAATTTTCTATAATTTCTTCGATATATTTTTGGGATAAGATGATCTTTATAATAAAAAGAATTTCATCTTAAAATAAAATTAGAAAATAATACGTAATTATTTGGGAATTTATAAACTATCTTAAAATCAATTCGTACATTGTTACGTTCGTTAATTATGAAAGTGAACAATTATAAAGTTGTGCAGCTATAGTAGGTCACAGCTTGACCATCCTAACCTAAAGACTATTGTAAAATCGTTACGGCGTATAGATGTTTATACATGGTTTTAAATTAATGACAAAGATATTTGTTAATATTAGTTGCCGGACTTATTTGTCGATGAGTGAATTGTATTGTTCTTTGTATACCATTGTTTTGATACTTAATGCCGTTTGAGACCTCCAGATTATAATTCTTGTTTTCTTTAAAAAATATTCCATTATTTTATTTATAGTATATTCAATTCTGTTGAATATACTATATAATTTTTGTTGAATATACATAATTCTTTTCTAGATTTTTAATTTAAAATTAGAAAAAATAGAAAAACTTGTTAAAAATTTATTACTATTATGAAAATAGTAATCTGCAAAATTTATTAAATTGGCAGTATATTGCTATGTTAATTTTAATTCTGATAAAATTATTTGCAGTGGTATAATTTTATTTAGGATATTGTTTCAAAAGAACTAGAATTTGCATC
This sequence comes from Apis cerana, assembly GCF_029169275.1. Lineage (NCBI taxonomy): Eukaryota > Metazoa > Arthropoda > Insecta > Hymenoptera > Apidae > Apis > Apis cerana. The sequence goes on from NC_083856.1 coordinate 12,984,896, forward strand.
TGAAAGTCTTGAACTGTATCTACAGCAGCATAGATCTAGGCCACAAAAAGTTAAAAAATTGAAATTGCAGTAGCTGTTTAAGAGTTTTGTCTATCATTATCGACGTAACACCAAACATATTTTGCGCGTGTGTCCGGTCCAAACTATTTAATAACGTTTTTCTAATAAAATAGCGAATTACGACGAACGAATGTGTTGCATTTCTATTACCCTGAAAAAAAAGAACAGATTTATAGATAGATTTTTTTAATAAGATCGATAAAAAGAAAAAAAAGAAACAGAAATCGGCTAGATGCTTCCGAAATTTTATAAAATTCTTTTATTTTTGAAAAAATGTACTCTGTCGCGTTACAAGAAAACTCTATATCACCATTGAATTGGCGAACGATATAATACTATTGATATATATATATATAACAGAAATAATTTAAATATTTATTTAGAATAAAATTTTCTCAACTTACTCAAATAGTATCTATATCTTCCGTGTAGGCGTGTATATGTATACGTTACCAGCTAAAAATATGAGACTTGAAACTTCCTAATGCAAAAACTTATATTATTTTGCAATTTGGAAAAATAATTTTATAAATCACTCGGATGTATCTATTAAATTATCCTTTTATTCCTTTATGCTTTTTTATATAAATTAAAAAAATCAAATCGTCATTTGTCTAAATTATTAATAAAATTGTAAAGAATAATTATTTTTTACAATACTTATTATATGTTCCATGAATATATTTCTATAAAAAAATTCAAAGATTTCAGGAGAATTCAAAAGATTTAAAAGTCAAGTTTTATAATTTTCTTTAAATTATAATTTTTTTTTAAATATTTGAAGAAAAGAGAATATAATACGATTTAATATCTTTTAAGTTAAATTCATCTTCATTTTTGGCTGGTAGTATATATTATAAGTAACGCATATTTTTAAATTATTAATATATTAATATATACGACGTATTCTTTTCATTTCTTACATACTATCTCTTCTTTTGCTCTTCCATTCATACTTTGTTCCTATTCGCTAATAATCAGTAAACTGGAATCAGGTTTCAAGTGATATAAAATTAATAACATATGCACAATTTTAAAAAACTGTCCTTTATAAATGTCACTCGTAATAATTGCAAAACACATTTTGATCGATATTATAACATATTATAACAAATTTTATATATGTGATGGACTTTTACAGATCCATTAAGTACCAGCATTTATATTTCTTCAAAAATCCTTATATTATTACATATCTTTTTAAAATTATCCTTTTAATACTCTATCTTTGAAAAATATTTCTTTTTTTCTTTCTTAAATTTTTATATTTGTTTTATATTGTTATATTTTTTATATTTTTAATGTTAGTTTTGCAATATATATATATATATAATTTTATATATACATATATAAATTTGCAACGTATTGATATATATTTGAGAAATTCATTTATATAATAAAATTCATTTATGCAATTAAATATTCAAAATCTAAAGAAAAAAAAGAGAAAAACTTAAAAATCTAAGAAAACCAACTAAATTCGCGAGAAAAAAAAAGCTTGATCGCCAGGATCAATAGATCGAAGACTTCTATCACCTAAGCTAACAACAATTTATTTTGTATAATCTTTATTTTCGGATATATATATAAAGTACTTACATTATGTTATATTTCCACAGATATTTTAAGATATGTTCATCTTTTTAATCGCTAAATCGTTTTTCGAATAAATTATTACGAATTTTCAACAATTATTAATTAGTTCTTAGGAATGGTTAACACTATATTATTACTTAAAAACTATTACAACTATTCGATAAAACGAAAGGAGCACTAAAAGGAACTCGTCTAATATATATATATATCAAATATTCACAATTTGGAAAATCATTTTAAAAGCTGATACTTAATGGGTCAATCACGAATTAAGACACTAAAACGAAGCTGACACATTTTATTCTCGTATAAATTCTTTTTTTTCATCCTATTTACACAATCCTCGATGGTTTCGTTTGAATTTTTCGAAACAGAAAAAAGTATACCAACGAAGGGACCATTTCACCACATCGGATAAATGAACGATCGCCATATTCAATTTTTCGAATATAAATCGATAATCGCATATGTCCTATCTCGATATTACAATCGTGTGAGATCTCGCCTTATAAGGACGGTATACAATTTTTTGGACGGTGTGTGGTTGTTCTCCAGTCAAGGTGGTCAGGATTTATAATATGAAGAATATATTTATGGCTTTGTAAATAAGAGAAGTATTACAAATAGTATTATGATAAAATTGATTCTTGATTTTAATATTCTGTATACCGAGTATCTCGTAATAAGGGATATTCTATAAAAATTTCACACGGTTGATCGATTCGACTTTCTCTCTCTCTCTTTCTCTCTCTCTTGTTTATGATCGTCGACAAAACGAAACATGGTTCATGCATAGGATATATATTAATCCTATCGGGCAAATCAACCAACTCTGGCACAATGGCAAGATATTAAATCCAAATTTATTCCATTTTGAAATATAATCTAGCCATCGAATCGCGAGGATTAAAATGATCTATCGAGAAACACGAATATCATACATATCATAAGTTGTAGGATTTTATTATTCATTTGCTCATTCCAGTCTTTTATTTGATTTTATCGTATAATTTTGAAAAACGTGGAACAGAAATGAATTTTTCTATTCCAAAAGACTGCAAAAAAAAAATTATATTCTCTTGATACACGAGTTGCCGGTCGAAAATTATCGACCGATAAATACTTATTATTTTATCATTTTCCTTATCCGATTAACCGATCACTAAATTGTCTTGGTTAAAATTGTCCCAACGATCAGATTAATTGACATACATTTTAAAATTTAACACAATGTTTTCGTAATCTCACCTATTATTTCGATCAGTTTTCAAAAAACTTTCAAAAAATTCAAAAAATATTCCAACTAAAGATTGGACCTTCTCTTTATATTTTTTTTTTTCTAACAATCATATAATTTGTAATTTGTAATAAAATTGGCAGGTGGGCACAACTAGTGAATCACGATAAAATTGGTAGTTATAATTATTTTACAATTGTATTAATCCGGAAGCCCTTGAAAGCTGTAATAACATTTCATCAAAGTTAAAAGTTTATATGAACAATATAATTACAACAATCTCTTCGTTTCCTACTATCTATGACGCTAATTGAGCCTAGAAGATCGTTTCGATCCTTCCAACTATCGTTTATTTTTATTATTATTATTATTATTATTATTATTATTATTTTTGTTTCTCACTTATATACGTTTAATCGAACTTGGTCCATTGAATGTCAAATCCTTTCGTCTATTGCTTTCTTATGATATACGCGTTCTTACAATCGGTACAACATATATATGTATTTTACCATTCGAGATTTCCAGAATTCGTAATTTTCGTATTTCATGATAAACGATATTACATTAACAAATGTGATATTTTATATTTTAATAATTCAACTTGAGAAAGTGAGAGTTTATTTACTTATTTGGTTTCTCTTATTTGGAATTTGATACCTTCACAGGTCAACTTTGTGTATTTTCGTTGGTAATTTGATACCTTGACAAAAACTCGTTAAAGCTTCGCGCATATCTTGCCTTTGTGTGCCTTACACAGTAAGCTTTCGAAATTCAATGTTCAAATTAATTCGATTCGGGGTCAATTTCCTCGCGTTTTATTCTTAAAATTAAATCTGGAAAATCTCGAACAATAATAACATTAAATACATCCAATATGTAACAATTATTCATGTGTTAATATAAACTTCTCTCCAAAGGTATCGTCTCCAAAATCATGTCATCTCTGTTCTCGAAGGTATACCTCGAAAAAAAAAAAAATAACGCTTCACTCTCGATTATTATTACCAGAAAAAAAAATCGAGATTCAATCCTGAGATGCAAATGTGTCAGTTTGTGCCTAAAGGAGGAGTGTCGAATTTATCGAAACAACAAGTCGGAGGAAGGAATGCGCATTGCATAGGAAAAAGAAAAAGAAGAAAAAAGAGGCAAAAGAATAGGATTGCGACTGCGAGAAATATTTTCTGGAAGACGTGTAACTAAAAAGTGTGAATGAACGGAAAATCCGTTACTTTTGAACGCTTGGGTGAAAAGTACACGACAAAAAGAAACGCACATTATTAAAAAAAAAAAAAATCTGATAGCACAAGAGAGAACATCAAACGGAAATAGATAAATCGTCTAGATCAAATAGGAAATACAAGTGGAATACAAAGAATATATATTCATCCAAATCTCTCCGTGGTTTCATTTTTTTTTCATTCTCCAAATTTTGTCTATTCCCAAGTTTCAAATTCCATTTAAAATTCGAATGAATGATGAACGTTTAAGATAGAATTTGTTTTAAAATAGTCATTCACGGAAAGATAATAGACACGGGAGACGGGGAGGGGGGCACATCAGTTTTTACTACGCTGTCTTTGTTCTTTGAAATGAAAACAAGTTTCAGAGAGTTCCAGCCTCGCCGCATTTGCTTCTATAGTATGTGTGTATGTATATATGTATATATGTATGTGTGTGTCACGTTGTCACGTACAGGATATTCTTACGTTACGAGAAGAAAATTTAAGATGCAATTCTAAAATAAATACAAAAGTACGCAGAAAAGTATGCATTGTATAACTTATTTTTCAATTTACGAGCCATTTAATTAATTATACTAGATGAGACAAAGAGAAACATTGAGTTGTTTATAACATGGAAAATAAGAATATTCTTGCATACTAACTTTTGTACTTGTTTCAGTCTTTAAAATCATCCCTTAAATATTCTCCCCTCTTTTTATTTGAATATAAAGCCTGTGTATAAAGAAAAAAAAAATATATATATATATATATATAATAAGAAAGGAAGAAACTATTCCATTTTGTATTCATTAGCACACATAGCAATTACAGGGAAGTGTATGTGTACAATAAGAGGGGAAAGGATAATAAGTGGAGGATAATAAGTTAATTCTACAGTCTGTCCAAAAAAAGCAAGTCAAGTTATTCAAGATCATACTCCAAAATACAAATTATCATCACTTTTTCTTTCTTATATTTTCATATTTACACAATTTTTTAACATTCTAAAAATAGTAGTAGAAACAATATATTTCACTCATTTTTCCTTCATTTTACATCGTTCAATAATCTTTTACGTTAATCAGACTTTCTCTATTGTCATAAAATACAATATAAAAATTAGAGAAAGCCCGTTAGATTTGGAAATTAAGAAACGATGGAAACGATGGACATTGATGACCTTGAATGACTAATATCAGACGGACCATCATTATCTAAATATCTAAAAAAAAAAAAAGTGAAGTACAACAGGTGTCGCAATATAAATGTGAAATTAAAAAAAAGAAAGAAAAAAAAGAAGATCAACGACGTACGAAGTCAAAACAAAGACGCGACCGTAAAATGCCTTGATTCGTATGCAAATTTTCTTAATTTGTATTAAAAAAAAAAAACGCATAAATAATGTCAATACATATTCTCGTGATATGAGAGCAGAAAAAAAAATCATTTTTTTTTTTTATCTTATTTCTCTTCCTTTCTCAAAAATCTCATCACCTGAGAGTTTCCTTTAAGGTTCCTGAGTTTTATCTTTAGCGTTAAATCTAGTAATACTTCATTGTGTAAAGTCATGTATAGAAAAAACGAATGAAGAAGTCTTAATAATTATTGCTTTTCAATATATTCTATTTATAAATCATCACGAACCTCAAAGGAGTAATGTCCTAAATTCATTTATAGTTAATTGTTACATCATCCCATAAGTAATTCTAAGAAGTGTATGTAAAAAGGTATAAATGATAAATCATGCCAACAAAATAGTGATATCGTCCTTTTCTTCTAAAATAAGTAAACTCTGTTGAAATTTTGTTAAGAAAAGAAATAATAACTCTCTTGTTGAATTATAATTTTTGCTATTTTCTTTCTACTTCAAAAAAAAAAAAATAAGAGAATCCATTATGATAGAATAGAAATCATTATCAATCTCAAATCCTTGTTATTTCTATTTTACAAAATAGAAATATAAAAATAATATATACATAAAATCAAAACAATAGTGTGTCCTTTTGCTTTAAATATTATTGCATAAAAAAAAAAAAGAAATCATATTACTTCTGAGATGACGTATCTCTTATCACATACACATTATCACCTACTTTAGAATACAACTCTGTTCCTTACAAATGTAATGTAAAGTTCACCAATAAATTTAATATTCATTTCACTTTGATTATGCGCGATTGGAAATTATTTTATCATTAAATTTCTAAAAAAAAAAAAGAAAATTTTTTTTATAAATATATAATATGCTAACTTGAATAAATATGAATAAAATAATAATAACTTTGTGTGAGTAAAAGTAACGATTAAAAAAAAAATGCAAAAAAACAAAGCAAAGACGAAGAAATGATAAAATTCATAAGATTATGTCTCGTGTTAAATGTACTTATATTAAAAAAAAAATTAGATGAAGTTTAAAAAAAAAGAAAAAGTTTGAAATGGAAGAGCGTCGTTGATTTATTGCTCGGCCTATACTTAAAAGAAAAAAAAATGTCTAAAAATAAAAATAATAGCGCAAAAAAAAAAAAAAGAAAAAAAGTAGGAAAAAGATTTACATACTATACAACTATCGATTAATGTCATTGGCGAAAAAAAAATAAAAATAAAAAAAAATAAAAAGCCTTAATGCATTACAATTTCGAGTTTTTACGCGATAGAAGATATGACTCGAAGGATTTAGGAATGAGCGATCGCTTGTCTTCAAATAAAAATCGAAATTGAAATTATAATACAGGGTACATGGATTGTACACAAAAGAAAATTTGTTGGATAATTTTTACACGAAGATTATTATACTTAGGCCGAGTATCGTCATAGAGAAATAAAAAATTGGACAAGTAATACGTTATAATCGATGAAATAAAATCTTTGAACAGATTCATTTAGATAATTTTTCATTAAATTAATTTAATTAAAAATGGTAGTCGAGGTATGTTAAAAATGAAAATGCATGAAAGAAGGGAATGGATAAGAAGCGTATCTCCGTTGCTTCGAAGAAAAACAATTATTACAATATGCGTTGTTGTATATTTAAAATTAAAACTTCAATTTCTTCAATAATATTATCTTTTTCTAATTAATTTTAAAAAATGAAAGAGAAATTTCTATTTTTTTTTTCTGATCTCGAATAGTCGATTGATAATTTCAACGATTTTTTTTTAGAGAAAATTCATTTCGTTGATTAAAAAAAAAAAGTTTCCGTAACAAATGTTGCAAAATTCAGTTAACAAGCAATAAGCTTAGAATTGAGATTTTATCTCGTGGAAACTATTTAAAAGCTGAAACTGTTGCATTAATTAAATACACGAAATAAAATGAATAAGTAAAAAAAGAAAGAAAGAAATATGTTACAACGGAATAAGATCAATTGAAAGTACAATTGAAAAATAAAAAGAAATAAAAATAAAAATAAAAAAAAAGAGAGCTATCGTTACTCGAAAGCGGAAGCGCAAAGCGTGTTAAAGATCGCCCATCCCTGAATCAGAATATTGTCCTGGTTAAAGAATTCGGCATCACGAATTTAAAATATCTAACTATCTAAGATAAGGACGTCGCTTGGTGGTGTCTCGTTTGCGAACAAAACGAATATTTGGCAACAAAACGGGAGACACACCGGGGCACCAAAAACATCCTATTCGACGATAGCACGGTAGAACATCGTTTTTTCTCTCCATTAAATTACCCATTAATTGTCCGATTCTCTTTATAATCCTTTAGTCAATAAAATCATCGACACTACTATAATTAATCATTGGTATATACCGATTCCATTATGCCTTTCACACTGTACAATTCTTTTTTCTTTTCTTTTTTTTTTTTTTTATAATGAAATTTTTCAATACGCTTTTCAACATCATCAATATTCTCATGTAAACGCGTAAAGAGCCTTAACATTAATTATACACGCCAACGGTCTACTTATTACCGATTAAACGAAATTTCCTAAAGTTTCTATCTAAACTATTATTAAGTTTAATTGCACGAATTCATACGAAATATTGCAGAGTTTAAAAATAAATATTTATTTTTCGTATATAATCTCTCAATATATTGATATGAAATTTTAAATAAATATCTCGATATAAACATCACGGTTCGAAACATGGCTCAACATCGAACATCAATAATCCAGACCAAAGTGTCGTCGACGATGAATTCCTCCAACGATGTTCTACACGGCTATACCTCTGTCTCTCTAATCGCATGTGTATACACGTTACGTGATAGATGCATAGAATACATATTATTTACACACGTACCGGCAGGGTATGATCGCTAATCAATTACCGACCGGTTCTTGGAGACGAAACTTCGTTTTCTATTTTTTTTTTCTTTTCCATTTTTCTTTTTTTTTTTGTATATATGTGTGTGTGTGTGTGTATGTTTTTTGTTTTGTTTTTCCCCCTTTTAAGTGCACGTCGCGGCTCGATAATACCCAATAATAACAATAACAGATCGCGGATAGTGTAATCGGCGTTAAGTAAGAAACGTTGCACAGATCAATACGGATTAGTATACCGCGTATATCGTATTATGTCGCGTTGACTAGGTTCGAGAGGTTCCCTTCTTCACCACGTAACCTTTGGCTTGTTCCTCTTGAACGCAAACAGAATTTTGCGGGATCGTTTTTTCGGATCGTCGTTGTCCATGGTGGAATTCGAATCGGTCGACAACGTTTCGGCATCGTCGACCGTTGAAGTCGGTTGTCCCTCCCTCGATCCCCCCTTCCTACTATTCGAACATGATTGGCCGCTCGCGGAATTGATGCTCGTTACGCTCGAGGCTGGGACCGTGCATGGATTCGGACCAATTCTTTGCTGCCCTCCTCGATCCTGGTTAGACGAGTCCAACGAATTCTCCGAGTAGGATGTCTTGGAGAGGAATGATGAGGTAGTTTTGTCTTCGACAGAGAGGAGCATGTTCGTGTCCTGGCTGTAAGAACGAACAATGCCGGATTTCTCTTTGCTGGACGATCTGATAGGCTCGTCCGGCACATCGCCGACCGTGAAATGTACCACGTTGCTCTCCGGCGGTGTCTCTTTTCCTGTCTCGCTGCTCGACGAGTCTGGTGGGACCGACGACTCTTTCCACGTCAAGTTGTCCACAGTACCTGTTGATAGGGAAGATAAAAAAATCTTAATTATATCATCATTTTAATTTGTAATCAGTGTTTTTAAAGTCAAGTAGTTTCTCCTCGTTTCAGAATTTATTCGTTTCAACGATCGAACGATTTAAAAATTTATATTCGAATCGTTGAATAAATTAATTAAAAAAGTTTTGTAAAAATATCTGTGTATCGATTAAATTCATTGATTGAATTTAAGAATTGGATTAATATAAGTGCGAAAATTAAATGTTTGAAGAGTTGAAAATTTAAATAAATTAATCTGGTTAATTATTTTAGTAGAATAGGAGTGAGAGAAAGTTATTTCGAGAAGTTAGAAAAGAGTGTTAATTCCCAAGGAATATTGATTCAGCAACAACTTTATCCATATTATCAGGTATCTACATTAAAGAATATTTTTAATCAAGTTATTCAAATAACCTAATGTTAGATATTTTCGATTTCAGAATAAAAAACGGTATCAAAGGTCAAATTTCATGCAGAATTCACGAGTGAATTCGTGAAGAGGAAAAAGAGAAACGAAACAACAGAATAGATAATATTTTTTTCTTTTTTTTTTTTATATTCCACAATATCGATATAGTATAAATTTTTTATCTCATAGCAATACTTTTTTTATTCTTTCAACAAACATATATATATATATATATATATATATGTGTGTTAATATTCGTAATAATAATATTCGTAAATCTTATTTTAAAAAACGCAAATAATATGAAAATTGATGATAATATAACGATAGTAGAATTCACAAAATCTACTTCGAAGAAAAAAATTCTTCCGCGTCATATGGATTCTAAGAGAACTTACTGCATGCGATTTAGAATATATATTATCATAGAGCGCAGTTTGGTCCCTTGTTTTGATGAAAAAAAACGCGAGAAATAGCCGATAAAACTTTTTTTTTTCTTACGGATAATCAAACATTTTCATTGATTTGGTAAAAATTTCTTTCCATATACCATATACTCTGCCGCTAATTTTAAAAATAGTAACGAAATAATTACAAAGGATACAAGATTATACAGAGAAAAATATTTTTAATATTTTCTTTTTTGTTTATTTCAACTAGAAGAGAGAAAAAAAAATATGTCTTTATATTTTTTTGTTCGGAGAAAATCTTTTTTTAATAACCCGCAGATAACCTTTAGACTCTTGGTTATTTTAACAACAGTATTTGTAAATCTCATTGGTACATTTCTGGCGCGCTTCATCAAATATACGTTTATATCGACTCCATGCCAGACACTTAACGTGTGCTTAACGTTATGACAATAAATAGTTTCTAGTTTCTTTTCTCATTTTATTTTTAATATCGGTTCAATAATGCAATAAGGAAACTTCATTGCATAACGAAGTTAAATATGGTGTTAAAAGACGATTTAATATTTTAAAATATAGATTTTTATATATGTATATATATATATATATATATACACGTGTGTGTGTCATAAAGTCATTCGTTAAGTCTCTAACGCAAAGATGGTAGCCGGTATAGAAGTAGCTTAAAACTTACAAAAAATTTTTATCAAGGATTAACATATTATCAATCTTAATACGATTAAGTTTAGTTTCCAAGATAAAAATTGCGGTAATATGTAATTTTAATTCAAATCGTTTTTAAAAAAAACATGTGTACGTACATATATGTTTAATAAATTCACAACATATGTGCATTTAATTATTTAATTAACAATTAAATAAATAAGATCGAGATAAAAATTTAATGAAGCAAAAAAAAAAAAAAATTTGCAGAAACAGAAAATTTAATTCTATTTCAAGATTGCAAAAAAAAAAAAGGAAATTAAAATTAAAATTACATATTAAAGTGATGATCGTATTGATTGATTGATTGATTGATATCGTATTGAAATATTTTTCTTGATTTGAATATCGTGTACAAACAAATCTCATGTATAGCTTCGTATAGTTGCTCTCTCTCTCTCTCTAATTGCTTTTGATTTATTAACTACGATCATATAAATCGTACGCATAATAAAACGTTTGAATGGGGGAACATAATAACGTTGTGTTGTGATTTATCAGACAATGTATCACGAATTGTCCATTCTTCTTATGTGGACTACACGTGCGTCTATACGTGTATATGCATATACGTTGTACATACAATTCATTGGTAGTTAATATGCTCGTATATTAATATATATAATAATGTATATGGAAGAAAATGAAGAGCCGTTTCCATTGCCACTCGATTCGCGATTTGGATTTAAGAAAGCGTTTTCAGAGAACGTATTCATATTATCGCATTTTATATAGGGTATGCAAGTATTATGGAACAAAATTTTCGATCGTATACATAATCTACGCATCTAATTTTAATTGGCTCTAATCTTAAACGTGACGTGGATCTCCCCAGGAAATAGAATTTCTTTCTTGGCATCATTTATCGTTTAATAAAATCCTAGGAATTAGAAAATATTGCAGACAAACGACTTCACCTAATGATCTAAAGGTATAATCAAAGATTTCAAGGTTTTTTAAAGTTCTCTCTATTTCCTAGAACAATATTTCCATAGCAAGAAGCTATATCTTATAATTCTTATTTCATTATAAACGTAGAGAAAATTGAAATTTTTCGATCGTTTAATAACTCATAATAATTCTTCAAAAAAAAAAAAAAAAAAAAAAAAGAATTAATTATTCGTTCATCGGAAAAAGATTGGAAATAATAATAATATTTTGCGCATATTAATTGTATAGAATAAAAAATAAACTCGAAAATGTTAAAAAATGGTATCTTTTTTAAATTTAAAAAAAAAAAATTAATAGAAATGAGAAATAACATCTCATGGGGGATCTTTAATGGGAACTATAATCTTGAACAAATAAAATCTTTTATTGTTAAATTAAGTCAGTAACATCCCATAAGGCGAAAGATAATCGCGATAAACAGAATTATTACGTGGAAGAAAATATCTAAGTAAATTACACCTCCAGTGATGTAAACACACGATCGTCCAATTAAGATTGGATGCTGCGTCTTTAATTCGAACCTATTAATACGAAAGTATGTTGTGCAATAACATTTGTTACGAATTTGGCAAAATTGGAAACGTGCTCTTGGTAAAAACGAGAAAAACGCGATTTCTAAAACGAGATAAAAAAAACTAGCGAAATAATTAGTATAGATAAAAATTATAATCGTCCCTGCGATTTCATGTTTTTATCTAATTAAATACAATATACAAGTGATGATCGAGCATGAAAACTTATTAAATATGTAATAATTAAATAATTATCGCGTTTGGCATCTTAATCGCTTTATTCGACATATTGCATATTGAAAACGAACGAACTTGAAAGCTTATTATAACTTAATCACGATGCTCTGAATAATCAGCAAATAATCAAAGTCGTGATCGAGACGAGAATTCATCTAATAATAACAGCGAATTACGCAGATTAATAATTGATAGATATTCTGAATTTTATTAAGGAAAAAAAAACAACGTTAAAGATAGATACGCCGATAATATATGTTTGAAATTTTCTTTTCTTTGAAAAGATTCAAAGCAAAATAATATTTCTTTTCATTGATTATTTAAATTTTGTTTGTAGGTTAAATTTTCGTATCATTTTTTCACTCATAAATACACGTATTCCTTATTGAGAAAAAAGAAAATTGAAAATTTTTGTTTTTATAAGAATAACACAAATATTATTTGTAAAAATGATATTTATAAAAATTTATCTTTTTTTATCACCACCAAATCAGGGCTTCGTTCGTTCGTTTGATACATTATGAAAATTTTAATATAAAAATATGTCATGTTCTTTCTTCAAACATCTATCATCATATAATTTCTTATTTTATAATTTATACGAATAGGTAGTTGTAAAAAACAACTCAATATCTATAATTATATAACGATTATACATTGCTTCAGTTATATTTGTATATATAAATGTATGTATTAAAGTTAACATGAATCAAAAGGTTTGCCATTATTTAAAACTTGACAAATCTTGAGTAGGAAAAGGGAACATTTTTAATTCAAATCTTCCTTTTTCCTGCACACAAATCCTGATTAGATTTCACTAAAAGATGTGATGATGCTCTTTCAAATTTATTATTATGTCAAAGAAAAAGCTTTATAAGCAGCTATTTGACATAATGAACTCTCAATTATAAAGATTTTATTCGTGTCACACATTACTTTAATGTAATATATATTAATAAATATTCATATATTACATATATCAATATGTAATTATTTGACAAATAATAATAATAATAATAACAATCTCTTAATAACTATAATTTTCTTAAATTTTAAATAAGTGTCCGTACAATGTACAAGATAAATAATATACATAAAAATATATTAAAAAATTTTAATTATGTAGCTTCATTAATCTTTTTTTGGACCACTAAGTATAGTTTCTTCCATCCCTAGAAGCAAATGATAATATAACATAAACAAATAATAATCTAAGAAAAGTATCAAAAAATTTTTGTATTTTCATCATAAAAACAACTCGAGTTGTTAATACAATTATTCAAACATATAAAAAGTATTTATACTTCCATTTTAAGTCATAAATAAATTTTATAAAACTAGAATTAGTTTGGAAAAAAGGCACAAAAAATTGTGTAAGCAATATTGAATAATTTGAGTAAATTTAAAAAAAAAAACAAAACAACGAATCAACAACATTTACAGCGTAATTTATGCAATAATTTATATAACAGACACAAAACAAGAACATAATCAAACTTAACAATACAAAAATGTTTTAAAATATATATATAATAAATATATATTTTATGTATACATATAAAACATCAACATTTTTTGAGCAAATTATAATGTAAATTTCAATTTTCTTACTAAAAATTTTATTTTTTAAAAATATATTTTTTTTTATATATTTTTGCATTCCTTAAATATATTTTTTTTTCTTTATATAAAATATTAAAATCTTCGTAATGTGTGACATTAACCAGCCGCATTTTACGATTCGTCAAAATTATTTTATTTTTTTATAAAAAAAAAAATTTTAAGGCATCACGTGAATTTTTTTAGTGAAAATTTGATTTCAAAATTTTCATTAAGAAATTTTTATAAATTACTTTACAAATTTACAAATTTAATAAAAATCGATTTAAAATTTATAAAGTAATTAAAAAACACTAATAAAAATTTAGAATTCAATTCGAATAAGAGTACATATGACAATTTATTTTTTCGAAAACATACGTACGTTGTAAAACTAGAGTTACTAATTAAGAAACATTAATGTCAATTGAAAAAATCCAAATTATTATTATTAGAAGGACAAACGAGTTAGTAAATTATTAATTTCGAAGACAATGTCCATATCAAATATACATATGTATATATATTAAAAGAAAAGAGAAAGGGAAAAAAAGAAAGACACAAAAAGAAAAACAGAAAGTGAAAAATATTTAGATATGGTAAATGTCATTGTATCAAAGTTACAATATGTACAATATTGAGCATTGTTATTATCAATCTAAATGCTCATGGAAGTCCATTTCCAGCTTACCTGCGGCACCACATGTTGAAGGTGAATACACTGAGCTTGCTTCGTCGTCTAAGTCATCTTGACTACTGAGTCGACCTATAAACATCAATTTATACAATAAATGATTATAGATATTTATATTATTTGTTGTTAAAAATTTATTGAAATTGTATAAGAATTAAAATAATAAATTAAATCAAAATTGTTATATAAATATTGACAATATTGCATTTGTATTAATGTTAATAACAATTATATCAAAATATAAAAATCATTTGTGAATTACAAAATATTTCAGACATCTAAATAAATAAATATATATATTAATTAAAAATTTTGATTTTATAAATATATATATATGTATATACCTCTGAGTCCAAGACCTCGCCCATTGGGTGTCCCCCTATATAAAACAGTTTCTAAATAGCTTAGACCATTATTATTGATTATATTAAAGCCACATAAGAGCTCAATTTGTTTCCAACGATGTACTCTTTCTTGTAATTCTGCGGTAACTTCGTTTAATGCAGTTCTTGCTTCCACTATACTTTTGTCAACTTCATCAATCGATTTTCCATGGGTTGAAACAAATGCTCCTACTAAACTTGATCGTTTTTTTCGTAATTTTTCACACTAGCAAAGATTTAATAAAATTAATATACGTTATACATTTTTAATATATAAGAATATTTTACTTAATTAAAAAAAATGCATTACTTACTGCTTCTCGCGCTTGTTGCAACTGTTTTTCGGCACTTATTTTTTTCTTCGTATATGCCTTATTTTCAATTTCATGAGTTAATTGTAGCCAATGTTGCAATCCAGGAGGAGGAGACCAACATCTGTCTTCAAGTTCACCCTCTGCACGTTGCAATTCAACTTTTAACATCTGTCGAGTAAAAATTAATTACATCTTGAAAAAAATATTTAATATAAAATATAAGAATATAGAGAAAAATATTTACTTCAATTTCTGCTTTTAATTGAGAAACTTCAAGATCCGAATAAGAAGCATGTAATCCTACACTTTCATCTTGTAAACGTTTTTCTAAATTCTGTTTCTCAGTAGTTACACTTTCTTGTTCCATTCGTGCTCTTTCTAATTCTTTCTGTAAAAAATCATAAATTATAATATTAAATATAAAACTATCAAATATTGGTAAAATCGAAAGAAAAATAAAATAACATACTTGCAAGTCTTCCAATGCTAATTCTGCTTTATGTAAACTTTCCATATCTTTCATCATTCTGTGAAGATGTTTCTGTGAATTTTTCTTCTGCTGATATGCATACCAGCAACCAATAAGTGCGCCAAATAATAACGTTATTAATATCAAATCTTTCACACTATGTCCAGTATCTAAAACAAAATATTAAATAATTAGTTAAAGAATCTATTAATGAAAGATATTTTAATAATTATTTACCCTTTGGCGGTCCAAAAAGAACTACATCCATAGCTTTTAAGGCAATTTTTTGTTTATGAATGGGATCCTTGATGCCTAATACATTAGTCAAATAATGCATATTGTTCACAGCTAACCTGAAAAAATCAGGATATATTTTTATATAAAAAATTTTGTATAATATGAAAATGATGTATTATTTTATAAAAAGTCACCTTGGAAGTGTAGCACCAGTTACACGGTGTTGTATAAAAGTAGGAACATATTGTGGAAGATCTACATTAGAAGATAACCATTCTGATGTTTGTTCTATAGTCCAATTATGAACCTGTAAAAGAAAAAAATATATATATAAAAATGATAAAATATCAAAAGAATTTAAAATATTAAAAGAGCATATTAGATAATACCTCTGATCTTAACCAGGCTTCCCAAAGTTCTCGAACACTAATATGCATATCATCATTATGATGAAAAGCCCTTTGTCTTCTTTCATATCCAGCTTCATATTGTAATTCTTCTCTTAAAAACTAAAAAGATTTATTTTTTATAAAAAAATTTTTTTTTAATTACATTAAATAAATTATAAATTTATTTACATCATCTGACTCCGATAGGTCCACATTTCCATTGGCATCATCATCTAGTTGACTATGGAGTGACTTGATAGCTTCCAAACCTAGTCGATCATGAGAAGCCATTGTTGTAAGACAAGCTAGGTCATCGTTACAAGTATCAGAACCTGTAATAAATTAAACAGCCTACGTTTGATTGTATGTGTTTATGATTATATGTAATTTGTTATACAGGTGCCATTTTTTATAGGATTATGCTTGTACCTGTTAAACATGTTTAAGAAGCTTTTCATCCAATTATTAATACAAAAATTGTGAAAAAGTCTTGTTAATAAACACTAAATAAATCTGCTAATAATATTATTATTAAATGAAAATTAAATTATTTTTAAAAAAAAATGATTAGATCATTTATGAAATTTATCTTTTTTAATATGAATTTTTATCATAAACACATTTTTATCTATTTTGTAACCAATAATAATAGCAAATTAAAAGAAAACTTTAAATTTTTTTTTTAAGCTTCGTGAATATTTTCACACAAAATGATAATGCAAATCAAACCCAACTTCTTTTTACAAATTAAATACATGCTCCATAAAAAATTTATATATACATGTAAAAAATTTAAATACAAAATTAAAAAAACAAATAAAAAGATTAATTAATAAATACAATAATATAAATTAAATAATACTATACTAAATAATACTATATTAATTAAATAATAATATAAATTAAATAATACTTTCAGACAACGATCAAAACATTGATAAAAAGAGGAGAAAATTTACCAGCTTCGTGAGCCACAGCTTGTGCCAGTCCATCTGTGAGTGTGGCGGAGAATGCTGTGACTTTGGAATGTGAACTTCCAGTGGAGCCAGATTGAAAGTTCGAACTCGCATCAAGGGCCCCGCCGCTAGCATCTACTGTGTTGCAACACCAATACAAGAAATGCAATCCGAACAGTACAATCACATTAGTAATCACGGATGATCGCATTTTAAGGTTAGTTACACCTTGTCACTGACACCTCGCGCCCCCCTTGCGCAGTTGCTACAAGTCAAATAAAACCGAATACTCTTGGCCCGTTGTCACCTTTGACGTAGACCCGCAATAGTGAATATATCCAAGGTTACAATTATCAAAACCGGGATGGCAATGCAATTTGACGAGTGCATAACACGCGTGATCGATTATGATATTAGCAGCTCTGTAACCGAGTAACACACCATCGTTATTAACCCCATCAAGGCGTCGGTCAATGTCCGAGATCTCTTTTTAAAATAAATCGATTGATTTATTAATTAAGTACACTCCGCTCTTCTGCTGTGTGTCGAGTTTTCCTATCAAGGCCACCGTCCATGAACAACATTGTGAAAAATCATTAATTTAGATCGGAAACAACAATATATTTTTCTATATGTAAAAAACAAAAAATTCAATTGGCCCCTTGTATGGTTATTCGCATGATTTTATTGGTTTAGCGTTGCAGTTGCACAGTAAACTATTACTAGCGCCAGTGTAGCGCGAAAATTATTTGTAAAATGTCTTCTTGCTGAGTGAAGTAATGATATGATACAACTGTTTGATATTTTGGAAAGAATTTTACAAATATGTTAATTAATTATTCTGATAATTATTTTAATTAAGTGGATAATTTTATAATATGTATCTGCTTACAAGAAAATTGCTTATCATTTTTTAATTTCTAGATTTTATTTTAAACAGATACATATTCGATCTGCTCGAAAACACGCTCAGAATTGTATAATCTGTAAGAACGCACAGTACGAGTATCTATCATGTTTTGGAATTCAACATCATTAAATTTTCATAATTACGTAATTTTTCGATTACATTGTATTTATATTTATATATAAATTAGATTCTTTTGAATCATCAATGAGTATTAGCTTTGAAAAAGCTTGTGTTCATAATTGTGTGTACATATGAATGTAATTACGTTTTAACTCGGCAATAAATCACTGCTACGTTTGTTTCCGAAGTCTAATTATGTTAAAACGAATTTTTGTACAATTTCTTGATTGAATTATGATATTAATGCTATAAATTGTAATACAAATATTTTTCATCATAAATTGACAATGTTGTTGATCAAAGTAATACATGTTTTAATATGTTATAAAATTCGAAACATCTAAGGATTTGAAATTGTTGAGATCGCTTTATATTTTTTGTAAAGACATTAGAATGGAAAATAACACAAAAAACGAAGATTGTGAAATTCAGGGAATCAATTCAATTACCAAAAAAGAAGAAGTTTTATCTCAAAATGTACAAAACTGTTCAGAAACGAAAGTATCCACGGATTCCAAGAATACTCAAGTTCGTGTCGTTCGTGGAACTAAAAAAATGAAATTAGATGTTTGTGATAGTAATAATTTAGAAAAGAAAGGTTTGTACTTGTACTATTAATTGATATATATATTAGTCAAAAGAATTCAATAAAATAGATAGATAGAAATAGATAGAATTCAATAAAATAAAATGAAGTAATTTCTTAATTAAATTTTATTTGATTGTATAATTATAAGAAATTGCTTATATCTATATTTAGATTCCAAGGATGAAGAAAATAATACGGAAGTAAAAGTAAGATCTCTGAAAAGATCTTGTGAATTATGGTCCATGGAAGATAAAAATACCTTTTTCAAAGCATTGAACGAATATGGAAAAGACTTTGATGCTTTGCAAAGTTATTTTTTAAATCAAGGAAAGAAAAAAGGTTTGCCAGATGTTGCAATAAAAAATAAGGAACAAATAAGACATTTTTATTATAGAACTTGGCTAAAAATATCAAAACACTTAAAATTTTCAGAAGGTAATTAATCAATAAACTGTCATAATTTAATTTTCATTTAATATTTCATAAATGTTTTATTAATCTTTCATTTCAGATGTGAAAAAAACTTCACAAGAATTATATGGATTAATTAATTATGGTGAACTTAGAAGAAAGTTACCACGAATATATGAAAAAGTACATTTAAAATTAAATGAACTTGTTTATTGGGGTTCAACACAAGTTAGACTCAGAGGAAAAACTATGAGAATTAAAACACCTATATGTAGAGCATTAAGAAAATTGAATCAATTGGAAGGTATTCTTAATAATTAAAATCTTATAATAATTCAGGAAATATTTAACATTATAATGTTTTCATAGATTGGCAAGAAGAAATTAAACTTCCTTCAAGAATAACAATTGAATTAAGACCTCGTAATAATATGGCATGGTGGCAAGTACAAGCATCATCAATGAATCCAAGAATACGCACTTTATTGCCTATACAAAGACGTTTGTCAAGTTTATTAATATTTTTACAACAAAAATGGAGACCTGCAAAATATAATACAGTATCCTTTTATTATATTATAATTTGTTAATATAATATAAGTTGTAACTAATAACTAATAATAACTAATAATAATAATTAATATAAATTATTTATATTATATATATCATAAATAATTAAAAATATCTTATAATAAAAATATCTAATATGAAAAAAATCCTATACATATAACATAGTTCCCTAATGTAGAAAATGCTATTACTAACGAAATGAAAGATACTCGATTGTTACGAGTGGCACCACCTGAAGGAAGTAAAATTGCATTACCAATGGTGAATCTTGGAGAATATCTCACTAGTAATAGTGTTAGTTTAAATTCTTATGAAAAACGTTTAGGTCTGAAAAGTTCCAGAATGGATATGTTAGGATCTGTACAATATTTAAAAGGTGTTGGAAAAAAGGGAATCAAGAAAAATAAAATGGATAAAAAATGTATGAACCGTACAGAGGATAATTGTATCATGCCAGATAATAATAGCGATATAGATGTGATAGAATCTGGTAGTAATGTTTCGGAAAAACCATCGACTGTTAATAATTCCGAAACTGCTAGTCTAGAACAACAAACAGAATTTAATGGATTTCCGGGCAGAGAAACTATTGAAAGAATTCGTAAAGGATGGAATATTGAAGAAGCAAACACCATCACTGTAGGAGATCTCTTTTTAATGGTATACATTTTATTTAAATCTATGTTAAATAAAAATTTAAAATTACTAGAACTTTATTCATCAGAAACGCATCATTTCTAATTTTCTAAGTCTTCTAGTTTGGTCGCGAATCAAAAGTAACATTGGAATATTGGTGGGATTGGAATCATCGAGAACACATTGGAGAATCTACATCAACAAGTTTACACAACGACAATCTATGTCTTACGTTACAAAAATTATTATCCATAGCAAAACATAGATATGGCACAAGTAAAGTATATGACAATACTTCTGGGAGTAATGAAACTGTGATCTCCTCTCGAATTCTTTCGACAAAAGAATCGACTTTCAGAAGACCTTTAATTCCACAAACTTATCACAAAATTGGAACTCCAGATGCATTCAAAACACAGTTAGATGTTCGTTTTGATTTTGTATTTTTTTTTTAAAATTAAATATTGATTTATAAAATAATTTTATTTTTGAAATACAGAAGTTTAAGACACGTTTTAGTAAACGAGGCAGAACTGTAAGGCAAAAAAGCCTTATTGTACAAAGGGTATTGCCTATCATATCTACACCAAATAATTCATCAGAAGATGTAATATCTAATCCTCAAGAAGAAAATAAAATAAATGATTCTTCTATAAATATTAATGATCATCAAAATGAAAAATCGTCATCTATAATTATAAATGAATCACAAGTGAAAAATTTATTGGATGAACTTGAAGTGGCAAGAGATTCAAAACCTACAAATTCCATTATAACAAGTGCTACACAAATACTTAAAGAGGGAGAACATCAATGGTTGAATAGCGAGGTAAATTTTTTTCTTTTTAAAAGAATATGAAACAAAGAAAAAAATTTTTAACAAATAACATTAAATTCTAGGTAGCAGATTTTTCATTAAGTAGCTTTCTAGGTCAACTAGAGTCTCCTATGAAGATTTCACAGAGAATTCAGAATGAAGACAATATAGAAGATAATCGTCCATCATCCGATGTAAATATTGATAATGAAATTAAGAAAATTAAATATATTACATGTTAATTAATAAAAAATTCTATATGAACATTACAGGTTGTTTCACATATGCAGTGCCTGATGGGAGAAAATAGTGTTGATTATATGGCAAAATTTGCAAATCTTGCATCACAAATTGCATCGGATGATAATAAAAAATAAAAATATAAATAATTGATTAGTTTTGTACAAATTTTAACGAAATATCTATTTTAAATCATGCAAATTGAATGATGTTTTATAGTTAGAATATGCAATGATATTTAGATTGACTAATTTATCTCTTTGATATTGACTTTCATAGTTGACTGTAATAATAATTCTAATATTGATAATAATAATAATAAATGAAAAATAAAGTAATTTATACACATATATAAAATCTTTACAAATTTATTTGTTCATTATTAATAATTTATAAAACATATCATATATATTTAATTATATATAATATTGTGTTATTAAATAATTTGTCAATATTATTTCAAATAATCATTTTTTCTAAGAAACACAAAATTAATTTTTATATTAACTATATCCAACTTCTTAATCTTATATCAGTCATTCATGAATGCTCATAAATATTTCATGGTACGTTTGATGGTATAAAGATTTATTGAAAACTGTACAAATGCGGGAGGAATACGTTTATAAATAAAATATTTAGCATCCTTGTTTAACCTATAAAGATGACGCGACATTTGTTTATGGAATCATTTAGGCAAGTTCTCGTATATAAAATTCTCAGTATTGCGTTGCAATCTCATGTAACTAATTACGCGTGTTGAAAGAAAAAATAACGAATTCCCAATCTACAATTCCTTTTACCGAGAGAAACGATAAAATTCAATTATTTCAGCAAACCCCGTTAATATGATTATTATTAAATATATATTGAATATAAAAAAAAATACAACTACACTACAATGTTATTAGAATTTGTTTACTGCTATTTATTATTGAATAATTTTATTGAATAATATATTTTTTAAATGAATAATTTTAAATTAATCTTCCGATTAAAAGATGTTTTAAGATTAAAATAATTTTCAAGAATATTATGACTCCTATTATTAATTATAACTCCTAGTATTAATATTAAGAAGCTATATATATCGAAAACTATTTTAGCAAAAAAGATTTTTATCTGATGATAATCAAGAAAATAATGATCATTATAGTAATTAAAAACTAAAATCATGACGGTATTCTATAAAAAACTTTAAATTTTTTAATTGATATATTTGAATACCAAAAAAAATTCAAATTAAAGATCGAATTGAACATCGATTAAAATAGTAATCTTTAATTAAATTAGAGATGCTTAAGAAAATTGTAAATGCCTTGAATGTAATAGGAATGATAATGAACGGAACATCCCGAGGATATTCGTATTCTTAGAAACTAAGCTTGCAGTCTTTTCGATGGCGCATTGCGAAATAGATATTGTGAATGATTCATAGTACCCGCGTCCACGTGATCTTATGCGCACGCACCTATCAAGTATTTGTTATTTACAGATGTGATTTCTCTCGTATGTAAGCACCTTTTAAGTATATTTAAGAATGAACTGGTTCTACTTGTTATCATAAAAGATAAATTATTAATAATATATTTTCTTTACAGAAAAAGTACTTATAATTTACTTATAATTTACTTTTATATATTATATACAAATATTATAAATATGTTTGTATTTATTTTAATATAGCAAATACAATTGATATATCAAGAAATTTTTATTTAGAAATTTATAATTTATAATTTGAATTTTTTTCTAATGCGCATATTTTTTATTTTGTTAATTATTAATTATGTTAATTAAGAATTTTCGATTTTCATCAATATTAAAATTATGAATCTGTTTAACACTTTGAAATGACCTTTCTTGTTTCGAAACGCGTATAATTACAGAGAAGTTCAATTATGTTTACATAAAATATTATTACTATATTTAAAAAAAAAAAAGTCGGAAGAAACTCTTCATTCTTAATTTTCTTTATTTCTTTCATTGTATCTACGTCTGTTAACGTATCCGTAAACCGATTACAATTATCATTGATATATACATATATATATATATATATATATATTTTTTGTTTACGAAATTTATTCTGTTTACTAAATATTAATTTGCATTTTCATAAATTACAGAAATCATATTTATATAAAAAAATATATAAAGGATTTCAATTTTTTTCGTAGAACAATGTCAATATGTTTTATAAATAAAAATAATAAAATATGTTTTGTAAATATCGAATTATAAAAAATTACTTTAAAAATTATAAAAAAAAATACAAAATTACATTTAAAAAAAATGAATTTATCATAAATTGTACAAATTTATGATTGGTGTTGCATAAAAATTCTTTTTATTTATTTATTAACTTTAAATACGTATTAATTTTTATCCATTAAACTTTTTTCATCAAAATTTTCTATCCATATTTGCAGATATATAACGCTTTAATGAATTAATATATTAAATGAGACATCAATTTAATATTTCATATTTTTGTCGTAAATCTTTGATGAATTATGAATTTTCTTTTGTTTTTATTCAAAAAATATATGTATGCTAACATTGCCTTGTAAAAAAATTGAGATATTCTATATATAGTGTTCATATTGAATAAAATTGATTAGAAAATTGACAATATTTTTATATCGAACAAAAAACATTAATATGAATGTAATTATAATGTTTAATTATATATTTCTTTCATATAATAATAACGAATTAATATTCTATTAAGGAAAAAAAGCATAATTTTAATATATATATATATATATAGAATTGAAATCTCTAAAAATTTAGCATCTACAAAAAAATTATTCTTGACAATCTTTTTTTTATCTAACAGTAAATAACAGAGATATTTAAAGTTATTGAAACAAGTTTTGCAAGTACTTGTTCGTACTTCTATGCATATATAAATGCCTATTTCTGTATATTAAAATTTTTTGCATTAAAATTCTTTTTAATTGATTTTAATACAAATAATTTATAGTTGAAATCAATGATTAAGAAATAAAATAAATCGAGATACATGAAAAATTTTATTCAAAAAAAAATTGATCAGAAGTGCTTTGAAATGAACAATCATTATCGATACTTTCTTCATTTCAATAATTGCACAGGAAATATTTAGTGTAAGTTACATTAGCATTGATAAGAATATTTATCAAAAATCAAAATTTTAAAAATGATTTTTATAATATTAGACGATTTCAAGAAAATTAAAGTAAATTAAAAATATAAATATTGTATTATTTTTAATACTATTGACAATATTATTAATATTATTGATTGTATATAATTTTTATATAATATTAGAAAAATGTATAAAATAAATAATTCTATAAAACTTCAATTAATTTATTATATCTGAATATTTAAATATTAACGTTTTAATTTGATTTAATTATGATTTTTATAGAAAATTGTTATAAAATATTTTATTAATCTTAAAAGATATAAACATTTGTATTTTAAAGTTAATTAAAAATAATATAGCGAAAAAATAATTAATAATTATATAATTAAATGTTTGTGCATCTATATTCAACAAGGAAATTCCAACTGTTATTTTAGTTTAACTTATCTCAATTTTTATTAGATAGCTATGATTCATTCTACGTATAAACAGAACCCCAATTCAAAAAAATAAAATAAATAGCAAACCAGAAGATAGTATAAAAATGATTTAAGAATTTTTTTATTTTTTTAATTCAGTAAAAAATAAACGAATTTAAGATGGGTCAGAGAAATGTTACAATTATACATTTTTACAAATTATCTGAAATTGATTAAATAAATTCATCACGATTTTTTTCATTAGAAAATATAACCTCTCATTTCTAAATTCACGTATTTCTTTCTTTTTCAGGTTGGTTTTTTTATTTGTCGATTTTCAATTTCGCTATAGGAAATAAAATGTTTCGAAAGAACCAATATAAAATCAAATCTCGACAAGGTTCGTATGATCATAGTTCTTCGAATAAGTTATTAGTAATCCTTAGGAGTTTCATTGCGGTTATGATAAAAACTGAGTTCTTCCTACTCGCAGAGACGTAATTGAAAGAAAAAGAAAAAAGACATACGAGAGAGAAAAAAAGAGAAAGGTGCATCGTAAAGTAAAATAAAGTCCATGGTAGTACCAACATGTTTACACACCACGATGTCGAGACATCGTGGCGTACTATAAATAAACGAATACATAGGCGTCGCCAATGTGAGTTTTTTCAAATAAATATTGTATAAATAAACTTTTCGTATCGTATAAAAGATATACACATTTTTCAATTTGAAAATAAATATTTTCCTTTTTACATATTCGTTATTCGTTCAATGGTTGAAAGATACAATTTTTACGCGATTGCAAATTTATATATCTTAATGATACACGTAGAACAAGTATTATATATACATACATAAATGTAACACAACATTCTAGGAAAATTTGATATGCACATAAAACACGTTATTGCAGAGTATCATTTTCTTTTTTCTTACACGTTTTATCTAAATTATGCGAGGAACAACGTGATGCTATTAATAACGCAGTTAGAGAGAAAAAAAATGAAATCTTTGTAAGATCTTTAAATCTCAATGTCATCGTCGGCTGCAACCGAGACATTCATCTCCAGCGACAAATTTGCTTCCGAGCGTTTTTGATTATGTTCGTTTGTTTTACCTGCCGGATCATTATTTTTTTTTAATAAATTAAAAAAAAAAAATTCAAAAACAAATTGAAATTCAATGATTAATTCAATAACTACTATTTGACATAGTTATTAATATGAAAAATTTTTTTCACATTATATATTTTATAATTTACAAATAACTAGATTTTGAGATACTAAGAAAATTAAAATGTTTCATTAAATAGATTGATTATATGTATGTAATTTTATCAAATAAATAAATTATAAGTTAATTATATTATAAATCAAAATATTAAACTGCTAAATGAAATTTTGTTTGCAATCATAATATATTCACTTGCAATGATATTTTCATTATTTTTTTTTTATTAATAAAAAGTTTACTGAAAATGTTAATATGAATATGAATTATTGGATATGTATTTTATTTAAATTTCAATTACTATTTTTTATATATTTCTATTTTTATAAAATTATTTTACAATCAATTGGATACAAAATCTTTTAATCTTAAAAAAGATTAATATCGATCAAATCACGTCTTAATATAAATAACGTCCTTTAATATAAATATCTTACATTTTTTTTTAAAAATGTATTTAACCATTATGTTTATAAATATGAATTATAACATCTATTTGTCCAAATTTATATTAAAAAATCTTTTAAATAAAAATCTTTTTTTTTAAATTAAATTTACTTTAGGATTAAAATTTTGAATAAAATATTAAGACGGGATTTCCTATGAGTATTATACGTACTGAATATCATACATACATTACGCCATATATCTATTATTACGCCATATGTCTACTATTTCAATTATATATACATATACGTATGTATTAAAAATTCTGTTTTCACGATGCAAAATTTTCTTATTTTCTTTTAACAAAATATTATAATATACGATATTATACAATACACATATAATTAATTTTCGAAATAATATTTTTATATATTATCCTAATTTTTCTATTATTCGTAATGAAATTTGATCTATCATTCATATACAAGAGAACAATTCATATATATGAATTCATATATAATCGAAAACAACAAATTGATTGAATCGATCGGTCTTGTTAGATATATACAAAATAAAAAAAGTCACTTAGGTGTCAAATTAACTGTTTTGACTGTTTCATCTCAAATTCTTTGTATCTTGAAGACCGCCGCCAATGGAGTGTATCCGCAATTATTGCGTCAGCTTGTGTGAAACGAGACGCCAGTGATTGGCCAGTTTCAAAGAGCGGGAAATCCCCGTTGAAACCTGCTCTTCCGCGCTATCCGTTCCTGTGGTACTCCCGTTGACGTCTTTACCATCACCACATCGCGACCTAGCGACGCCGTCTTCGTCAGAGATTGAGAGACACTTCGGCGACGATCAGTATCGCGTTGTGCGACATCGCCGTAACATCACGTTGTGGTGTTTTTGATCGTTGTGTATTTGTTCTCTGTTTTCGACAGACAGTGATGCGATTTATTCACAACGTGCTATGATATACATTTATTGTTTAGTTTTGCGTAAAGTGCAATAATTTATCATAGAAAATATATTATTGAAAAACAGACTTTAAAGTTATAATTTAGTTTGACAATCGAGTAATCTCGAATATGGATCTGTTCGATAATTACAATAAAACATTAGAGGAGGTGAGTTGTATTATAGTGATAAAAAGATTCAATTTTGGATAATTTAAATCGTTTCAATACAATATTTTTGTTTATTCGATATGATTATGATTTATCTATGTTTTCTGCATTTTCTACTAAAAAAAACACACGAGTTTCATGTGTTATTAATAAAAAAAATTTTTCTATTGCTATACATACGATTTTGGTTTTCTTTAATAAACTTTTTAAGTTATATATTTTTATATATATTTTTATTTGATATTTATATAAGAGAAGTGCAAAACTATAAAATATTTTATAAAATTCTTTAAATCATTTAATATGATTCATAAATTTATACTTATAAAAGATAAGTTCTTAAATATTTTGAAATTGAAATAAAAGATTAAAGAATTAAATAATTATAATGTTAATTTTCGATACTTTATTAAAGAAACGGTCTAAAATAAAACAAAAATAATAAAATATTAGAATTCTAAGAAAATCAAATTTAAAAATTTACTAAATAATATATGACCGATTTTCAACTGAATAGTTTTAATAATAGGTATAATATTTGAAAATATGAAAATAAATAAAATATATAAAATAATATTTTATTGTTTAAGACTTTATTTTTAAGAATATTCAATTTAGTATATAATTAATCATTTAATTTTCAAATTTTCAAATTCGATTTCCTCAAAAATGATATCTTAAAATTATAAAGAAATTTTATTTTACAATTTTCATAAAATAGTTTATTATTATATAAAAAATCAGCTAAATAAATCTATACTTGTCTGATTTTCAAATGATTTTTTTTTTCGAAAACGATGCATCAAATATAATTTTATTATTGTTGATTTTCGTCTTATTTTAAGCCATAGAACGTCCCTGACTCCATTTGTACCATGAATTACGAGACATTTTAAATACACGTGTATATACGTATACATATATAAATATTTATATATTTAATGTATCAAACAAAAAGAATGCTAAAAGAATTTAAAATGCAAAAAATGTTTAGATATACGTTAAATGATTAATGATTTTTAAATAATTTTTTTTATTTTTTTTTTTAAAGAATTATTCTACACAAAAAATGAAACTCGAGTGTCTATATTCAACAAGTATTCACACTTTGGTGTGAAATAAACAGATTGTAGATTTAACGAAATGATTTGTGAAAGCAATAAAATGTCGATTTTACGAAATAATATTTCTGACGATATCGTATCAATTTTTATTGACATAGAAAATAGTTGCATAAACATTGATATAATTAATTACAATTCATGATTGAATAAGACATCAATATAAAATTTTTGAAACAATCTTTCAAAAAAGAATAAACAGTTTAAAATTTCAAGTAATATGTGCAATAATATTTTTTTTGAATCGAATATTCAAAAAATAAAAAAAAGTATGATAAAAATATGCCATGGGAAAAATTTATAAATATATAATATAATATAATATCTATAAATAAAATAATCATTTTTATTGATTAAATTACGATAAATTATTGATTTAATTGTGACTAGACTACACTATTGTACATAATTTACAATATTAATTTAAAATATTATTTGTAATAAAAAATTATCATTGACCATATGCTTGATTATAATAAGAATCGTTCAAAATACATAGTACTTAAAAAAAAGGATAATGAATAATTTGAAACAATGGTATGTGGTTACTTATTATAAATTATTAATATCCATTTAACAGATATTACACTAAGGATCACGATGTAAATATAAAATATGTATTTTCACCGAGCATGCATATAAGCCAGTCTGAGAAAACGAGATTATTGCGATCTCGTTTTTTTTAGTCTTTGATAAAAAAAGATGAGACGTTTAAAGACACCAACAAGGTCATTAACGTAGAAACTCGATTTCATTTCGGATTTACTTGTCATGTAATACAATTATATTTCTAGGTATACCCTTCGCTTTTTTATCCAAACGAAGACGATGATCATTCTGTACTGGATATGGACACTCTGGTCACATTAAAAACTAATGCTACACGTAATTATGAACCTGTCCGAAAAAAATTTTATTTTGGTAATTGATAAAAAGAATTATTTTGTTTAACCAGTATTTATATTTCCAATAGTTATTATAATATTATTTAATGTGATTCTCTTTTATTGTTATAAGAGATTATACATATTTCAATACATATATTCTTTATCTTTAATATTTGTTTTTGTTTTGCTACATGATCTAGGTGATGAAAACAATGAAATCGATGGTACTGGCTGGTTATACAAACCTACTAAAAACTGGTGTCAAGAGGAAACAATAAATTGGTTGATGACTGCAGCATCTACAATTGGACAACCATATAGTCTAATTCAACATAGTCTTGCGGTACCAGGAAACGAATTGATCACCTTCACCAAAGACGATTTTAAGGCTCACGATCCCACATACGGAGATAAGCTCTATGACTTACTCCCTCCTCAGCATATGTGTACGTATGCATATCTTATGTACGTATGTATATAATTATTATGCAAATATTGATAATGAAAATATTAAACATTTATAAACATCAAATTATATTAATTATAAATTATACACATGAAATATTATTTCCTTTGTATTTTAATTATTTATTTGGAAAACGTTAATTATTAAAAAGAATTTGTATAATTGCAGTTTCACCACTTGATACCATTCATCCTCATTTCGAAGACGAATATACGCGAATTAATTCCAGCAGTACGTCAGGTAATGAATCCTTTGAACTGTTAAATATAATTTTTTTTATAATAGATTATTTAAATTTTTTGTTTTTATAGATGCAGAATCAGATAATAATAGTATTGATGTTTCCACTACTAAACGATCGCCGGGTAGACCAAGAATATTAAAACCAAAAAAAAATTGTAAGTATTATATGAAATATTTTTTAATCTAATAATATTAATATATATAATGATACTTATATAGCTACCAGCCAAGGAAAGCTTTGGGAATTCATTAGAGACCTATTACGTAATCGCGAAACATGTCCAAGTTTAATCTGTTGGGAAGATTACTCTCAGGCAAAATTTCGATTCGTTAAAAGTGACGAAGTCGCAAAACGATGGGGTTCAAGAAAAGGAAATACAAAAATGACATATGAAAAATTGAGCCGAGCAATGAGGTAATTTTTTAAATATTTATCTAACATTTAATTTAATAATAATAACATGAGATTTTCACATAATAAAAATTTTTTTCAGGTATTATTATAAAAGTAAAATCTTTCAACCTGTACTTGGTAAAAGATTAGTTTATCAATTTGGACCAAATGCAAAAGGTTGGCAAACTGACAATCCGAACTTTCGGCGTTAAAAATTTAGGATTTTATTTTTTGTAAAAAATGTACAAAAAGTAAGAGTAATTTTTATGTTCTATTACGAATGTTGTACACGAGATATATTATAAAATTTTTAAAAAGGATAATTTTTTTTGTATAGATCTGTAAATGTATTTTTGATACCAGATAAGAAATTGAAGTATTTTGATAGTGAAATGAAATGATTTGAAATGAAGCGTTTAAACGTTTAAAATATCGATAATTATAAAAGACTAAGAAAAAATGGATCTAGTATTATAGATAATATACACTGACTAGATTTAAATAATCTAAAGAAAAGTATGAATGAATAAAAATGTCGAGATTTTTCACATTTTTATACGTACGATTGATTATGAAAATACGTGATAGGTGAAATGTGAGTACGAATTAATTTAGTCTCATAAGATTGTTTTTCAATTTATTTGATTTTAAGCATATATCGTAATAGTTTATTTTACATAAAAAGTATACATATTATAATCAAGGAAGGCAATAATTCTCTGACTTATGGTCAAATAAATTTACGATTACTTATTTTTATATATCACAGAGTTGTGTATTACATACCTTAATCTGGAAGCATAAGTACTTTTTAAATTGGACCTGGATTATAAATAAGATGTAGGCCAATTTCAAAAAAGGAAATTAAATTAATAATTCTTAAACAATAGAGCATCATATTAAATTTTTTTCCTAAAATAATTTTAAAGGAATTCGAGAAAAAGTAATTATATTATTTTCTTTATGAATTATGAATTAAGACAAAAAAACGAATTTCAATTTATATTAATTAATTTTCTAGTTTCGTTAATCATTAATTATTAGGTGTGGATACTTATTCTATAGCACATGCAAGAAAGCTGGCAAATATATTTATATTTTTAAAAAATTCTGGACGACTTGATTATTTATTAATAATTATTAAATATTAAACTTCAAGATATAATACCGCGACGGAAGAAGATATGCCAGTAACAAGCATGCATTTTTTTTTAATTCTTTAAAATTATTTATATACTATTGGATTATATCTAATTTGAGCGAACTTGAAATCGTTGTTTGTATAATAAATATAGTAATAAGAACCACGATTACAGTTATTAACTTGATCATTTTTAAATATATGCATTTAAAGAAATATTACTCAAACGAAATATTTATGCAACCAGGGGGTATATACTTAATTATTTCTGTTACTACTATTTGAAAATTATTTTTATAATTTTAATTGGAAAAGCTGACATATCACTTTTCTTGAAACTAATAAAACGTTAATTCTATAATCAATTATATATAACGTCAGCAATTATCAAAAAGGCACAAATCGTAAATAATTTCTATTTTAAAGTACGCATTAGCGGCTGTGTTTGATATTCATATTGATATTGATAAGAATGTACTTATGTAAGATAACTTACAGAAACAATCAAATGTGATCTTTGGTTTATATATATAAAAAAAAAAATATAATATAATAATATTAAAAATTCTACAAAGACTTTATATTTATTTTCATTATTGCAAGAATCAAAGCTTTTAATATGTACGAAATTATATGATTTCTATGATTTTAAAAGAATTTAAAATATAAATCACAATATCATAAAAAATAGCATAGTGAACGATTTCTTCTATTTTTTTAAACTGTGTTTCATCTATTATTACTTTTAACAATAATCGTTAATATTTTATAATAAGCTGGACCCTATGTATTTATTTGTTTCTTTTTGTCTTATTTTTTTTTTCTTTTGGCACTTATATCTATTAAATGGACTTCAAAATGAATATTGATTACTTATTCTAAATAATAAACTTGATTGATATTCTTAATTTGAATTGTAATCATAAGTCCTCGAATATCTCTAACATGTCTACGACAGATTAATTTACCGCATAAAATTTCTCCTATAAAAAAATTTTTATATTTATTTATATTTATATAATAATTAATAATTTGTAGTTTGATTTTTATTTAATTTACCTTCGGTGATGCTAATAGGTTCGCTTAACGAAAATACTGTTTGTTTCCAATGTGTTGGAGGTGAATAAGGTCCTGTACTAAAATGTACTGGATTGTCCAAATCAAAAAAGATATCAAAATACCCAACAATTGCAGTCAATGATCCAGTCTTTTTTACTTTGAATTCGAAAGGTGACGAAAAATTTACACAATCTTTCGTTACTTTATACAAATCGAATGCTTGAATTTCTACAATACTAGTTATTAATTCCTCAGCATTACAAATTTCTATGCTTGGTTCACGTACAACTTCGGCTTTCATACAACTCATTTTAAAACCATACACATTAGACCAATAATCAATAAGTTCGACGTATCTTCCTATAAAAATTTATGAAAATTCAAAATTTAATTTTTTATTTAAAAAATAATGAATAAAAAATATAAATCAAAAATATTATAATTCTATTATACAAAAAAATACATACTTGTATCTCCACTTCCTACAATACTAAGTGTACATTTATTAGGAAGAAGTATTCCACCAGGAGTTAAATAATTATCTCTTGCATATATTACAGTATCCAACATACCCTCAAATAAAAGAAAATATCCCATCCATTCAGACACAATTGCATCTACTTTATCTTCATCAAGATTAATGTCTTCTAATCGACCTTTTTTTATAGTGATAATATCACTTAAATTGTTCTCTCTATATTATATTGAAAAGAGTATTGTTAAATTATTATTAAAAATATTATTCTCATAGATATATAAATATTTTATTTACCTCACTATATCTATAGCATGGTATATTACATCTGATTGATCAACACTAATTACTTTACGACATCCAGTTTTTGCTGCAAACATAGATAAAATACCAGTTCCACAACCAACATCTAATATCACACAATTACTAAATCTATTCGCATTTGTTAATAATGCATCTCTGTAACTTTCTGTTCGTACTTTGTCCTATAAAAAAATTATAGTTATTAAAAAAAATTGTATATTTTATATATTAAAAAAATAAAATCTATATACTTACTGTTAACATCTCATGATGTATAGCAAAATGACTATATGTATTAAAATAACCTTTATCAACATTACAATTAGAATTTCCAGAAGAACTAAAAGTATTTTTATCTAAATCACTATCTAGGACCAATTTCTGTGCTTTCTCTGTCATTTCATCTATTTGCTAGAATTATATATGATTTCATATCTATCATATTTAATGTACAAAAATTAAATTTTGTTATAAATACCTGTTTTGCTAAAAAACATGCTAATTCACGTTGTTCTAATTGTGCTCGAAGTGTTTGTATTGTTCTTTGTAATTCAGCAAAATGTGCTTCAGATAATGTAACACAACCATTCTCTGAATTTACTGTATATGCAATAGGTTTTGTTGTTTTTTCTTCCATATCTTCAATATCTTTATATATAAAATTTATATATAAAAATAATAAAAAAATTATTAATTTATAATATTATTTTATTGAATTTATTTATATTTCTATTTACCAAACATTAACCAAGGATCATCTTCTATGACAGGTCTTAAATATTCTTCACTTTCCCATGTTTTTATGTTTAATGCATTTAATTGATCAGATAAAACATTTTTATGTCTAATAAAATTAATTAATTTAATATATGAATAAGTATCCAATGAATGTTTAATTATGAAATTTTTTAAGTCAAATCTATGTGAAGCTACAAGATGTTCTAATGCCATAGAAAAATTATTTGTAACTTCATTACAAAAAAGGCACGGTATAGATTCAAAATCTTCTGTTATTTCATCCCAATCATCACCACTATCATCATCACTTGTTTCATCCATTTCACAATCATAATCACATTTTGAAGAAATGGCTAAACAATGAAAAATAAAAGAAATTAATTTTATAAAATATTTTTTATATTAAATATTAAACGTTAATAAAAATTAATAATATAATATCAATAAATAAATCAACTTATTTTACTATTTACTATTTTACTATTTATAAAATTACTGAATAAATTTTAAATATTTATATAATTTTATAATTTATTTTTAAATTAAATAATTAAATAATTAAATTAAATAAATATGTAAAATAAAAATTTGAAAATAAAATATATATGACTGATAATTATAAATATTTATTTATTTTATGTCATATATATTAACAAATATAAATTAAAAAATATTATTTCTTGTTACCTTGATCGGTCATTTTGCAATTAATACACAAAATAGTATGTAACAATTATTCGTATAGAAATAAGATTCTTTCAAATTTTCAAGGTTAGAGATTCCATTCATCCATACACGTGTCGGGGTAAGCAAAACTTCTGACTTAATGTCAAATTCATATTCTTTATATCACATCACGTCCTAGCCAATAAAAACTTTTTGGAATAAGTGATCCTCTTTAAACTGTAATTTAATATTTATTGATTTTGCCTAATAATAAATGCTCTTGACCTTTTTTTTTTTATTTTTCTAATAAATCTTATAAAGGAATTGGAATACCTTTCCTATTATGTTACGAAATTTATATATATATATATATATATTACAATATAAATTTTATTATTTTCAAAATAAAATGATTCTTATAAATTTATAAAAGTTTTCAAATAATTTAATTATAATTTTTAAAGAGCTAAATACAATAATTTAAATAGAATTATTAATTTTATATAATTTTTTTAATAATAAAAATAATTCAAAAATTTTCAAAATTGTTTCAGATGCAACAATGTTACATCGGAAGTAGATAATAATCGAAAACAAAAAAGATATATTTATAGAACTTAAACCGGAAATATATAATAATCCGAATATCTCATATGTACACATTTTATTTATATGTGTTTGATTTAATTAAAACAAAATACGATAATGATTTTCTCTGTGGAAATATGGGAGCATATATTTATATACATAGATCCTATATCACTTACAAATTTGAAAATAATTTGTAAATGTTGGAAGGAAATTATTGATAAAATGTTACAGGTAAATAATATATATATAACTTTTATTACAGTTTTAATTTAATTATTGAATATCTAAATGCATATTTGTGTATTTACATATATATTATTATAAATTTTATTAATTATATATAATATTTAATCTATAATATGTAATATAATTTAAATATAATTTATTTAATTTTTTAATTATTCTTTTATGTATAGGAAAGCACATTATGGTATAAATTATGCAAAAATAAAATTCCTGAACATTATTGGACTATTTTATGTGAAACATTAAATCCAAACAAATTTTATACTAATTTTCATGAAAAACATGATGCTAAATTTTGGATGGCCATGTATAAATTGTGGATTAAATGCAAAAATATGATAAAATGTAATACACAAATTACATGTATTGAACCAGATTTAAAAAATCATCCTTTAGAATATATTACTTGTATAGATACATCAGGTAATATATTAAATTAACAATATTAAATTTTAATTTAAATGTTTAATTTTTATAACTAATATCTTTTAGAAAGTTTTTTAGCAGTAGGAACATCTGAAGGATTTATTTATTTTTATAATATTTGCAACTTAAATGCAAACATAAAGTATATAATTGATCATATGGAGTACATAAAAAGTATACAATTTTGCAGAGATGGTAATTACAAATTTTAAAAAATAAATTTGATAGAAACTTTTAATCAATTACTTATATTTCATAGAAACAAATATCATTTGTATATCTTGTTCTATAAATAATCATGTAAACTTTTGGGATATGAATACATTGAAGATAATTAATAAAACACATGGAAAGTTAATTTGGTATGATTTAAAGGAAAACTGTAATTAATTTGGTATGATTTAAAAGAAAACTATAATTAAAATAATTAATTTAATTATTAATGAATAATAAATATTTAATAGCACAAGTTACAGTTATTGCTATACTGCTATGCATAATATAATAAGTATTGAAGGATCAATACCAAAAACAATATTTCAATTTGGTTCAGATAGTATAATTACTATGGGTGCAGACAATAATAAAGTAATAATAATGAAAAAATTATAAAAAAATTATAATTTGTAATTTTATCATTTATATTAAAATATTATAACTTAGGTACTTTTTTATACGGAAAGAGGATATTATGTAAATTTAAAATTAGATGAAAAAAATCTTGAAAAAAAAAATTATACTCTTACATATATTCAGCCACCAAATATTAGAATTCGTCAATATTATACATTTAAACCAAATATAATTGCCTGTATTACAGGTAAGAAATTAATTAAATAGATGTAATTATATAAAATTAATAACATATTTTAATAATGTAAAAATTATAGAATATGGATATTTGGGTTTTCTAATAGAAGGAAAAGAATGGAAAATCCACAATCTATTTCCTATTTTACATGGTGAACCTACAGCAATTTTAGTATATGGTCATATACTTATTTTAGGATTGAATTCAGGTAATCTTTTCATAAATTTTTAGTAATTTCTTTTATATTTTTTTAAATTTTCTTTTAGGAAATGTACATATATATTACATAGACGATTTTGAAGCAATTAATTTTGATATTCTTAATTCAAAAAAGTTGAGTCTTGGTTCCACAGCTGTTATTTCATTAAATATAATGGTTTGCATTGAAGAATATTTAATTATTGGTTATAGCAATAAAATTTATATTGTTAATTTTGTTTGATATATAATTTAATATAAAAATATGAAAAATAATGTAAAATTTTTCGCAAATCAAATTTATTTATAATACGTATTTATAATACATAAAAGTCTAAGTTCTTTGTTGAAAAATTAGAAAGTTATTGATTGTATTAATATCTTTAATAAGTATTTTTGTTAAAAAAATTTCTAGTACAAAAATATATTTTGATATTAATTTTGATAAAAACATGAATTATGTTTTGTAATTTAATGCCGTCCCAGTTCCATATATAGCATCCCATTCAACATAAGTTGTTAGACTTGATTCTGATACACTAGAACGAACATGTATTAAGGCTTCCTTGAAATCATCAATTGTTACTTGCCTGACATCTTCTTTTTTAATATTTTCTAATTGACTAAATGGAATGCTTCTAATTGGTCCCATACTAGCTTCTTTACATAAATTTGACATATCAGCTCCAGAATATCCTTTTGATTGTTCAGCTATATTATTTATATCTTCTTCATTAAGATTATGTGAAATAGTTATTAATAAATTATTTATGATTTGTTTACGAGCTTGAAATTCTGGTAGAGGAACATAGAGTCTTTTAACGAGTCGTCTACGTGCTGCCTCATCTAATTCATGTGGTCTATTTGTTGCTCCTACAATTAAAATGCGATCTTCATCAGCAGTAGCAGCTCCATCCAATTGTATTAAGAATTCAGTTTTTAATCTTCTAGAACTTTCGTGTTCGGTTTCAGATCTTTGAGTAAGCAATGAATCTATTTCATCCACAAAAATTACTGATGGTTGATAAACTCTAGCAACAGCAAATAACGCTCTGACCATTTTTTCTCCTTCTCCTATCCATTTTGATGTTAAAGAGCTAGCAGATATTGAAAAAAAAGTTGATTTACTTTGTGATGCTATACATTTTCCTATAAGTGTTTTTCCTGTACCTGGAGGACCAAACAATAAAATTCCCTTTGGAGGCCTTCGTAAACCAGTAAAAATATCAGGTCTTAACATAGGATATACAACTACTTCTTTTATGATTTTTTTGGCATATTCTAAACCAGCTATATCATCCCAACAAATAGTTGTCTTTGAATCCATTATCTCATTCTTTATTAGTTCAACCATTTTTGGTTCTACATTTTTTAACCTTTCATCTTCTACTTCTATTGTGTCAATTTCATTATTGTACATGTTTTCCTGAATTTTTTCTTTTTCTCGTTTAAAAGGACAAACAAATTGAGAATTAACTGATACTTTTCCACCTAAAGTTTTTTTTTGCATTGATTTATTAGTTTTCATTTGCACATTTAGTTCATCTCTAGCCGTTTTGAAAAAGCCGTTTGTTTTGGGTTTTGCAATATTAAAATTTTCTTCATTATGTTGAACAGACATTTGTGACTTTAATTTCATATGATTTCTATAAAAATTCAATGATTCATGATTATTTTTATATGTTTTAGATGAATCTTCTTTTTCAAATTTAAAATGTGATTTAGGCTCAGACTTAATAGATCTTTGTTGGACATAATTCTCATTTTTTTGATTTACAGTGTGAAATTGTTTACTAAAACTTATTCGTGCACTAATATTTTCATCCATAGAATTATTGGATGAAAATGAAGACTTATGTTCTTCAAAGGGCATATTATTTTCAATTTTTCTCTTAGAACTTGTATTTAAAGATTGACTAAGATTTTGTTTTGTTGGAATATTAACTTTTCTGTTTCGTATCACAATTTCTTTATTTTTCCATGTATTTATAATATTTTCTATATGTCTATTATTAAATAATCTTCTATGACATGGCAAAGTATTCTTTGCATTGTCTTGACAAGATAAAGGTTTTATAAAACTTAATGCTGTATCTACATCATACAGACCTGATTTCCATTTTTGAGGATTATTATTGATTTTTGATGTTTGTAATTTAAATTGTTTCCAATAATTATTTATACCATTTTTATTTTCCATTAAATCTTGATAATCTTCTAAACTTCTTTGAAGTAAACAAGCTGCCATATCTTCTGATTCACTATAAAATAAATAAAAAATGATTTGTTTATTTATTATTATATATATATGTATTATATATATTGTTATATATTATTTAAATTTTTAAGAAATAATTTATTTATTTATTTGTTTCAATAATATCTTTTATGAATTATTTATATTCAT
Organism: Apis cerana; assembly: GCF_029169275.1. Lineage (NCBI taxonomy): Eukaryota > Metazoa > Arthropoda > Insecta > Hymenoptera > Apidae > Apis > Apis cerana. The sequence continues at coordinate 13,025,193 of NC_083856.1, forward strand.
GGAAAATTTTATAAAACTTACTATTGTTTTGCTGTTAAATATTTCATAGCAAAACATCTTCTTTCTATGTCTACAATTTCTGTATCATCTTTATTATTTTTTGAAAATTTTAAAATATGATATGCAGCTAAGAAATTATTCTTTTCCTTATTCATTTCTACATCATTTGTAGCCATATTTATACTTGAAAATTATTATAATTTATATTAATATAATTTTTAATTAATTTTATTTAATTATTTATCATATTTACAATATAAACACACATTCCTATTACTTTTCCCGCTTGTAATGTAATAATATAATAATATAAGATACATATGTGTGTGTACGTAACAAGAAAAACGAATAAAAATAAAGATAAAATAAAAATTGACGAAATTGACAGAAAAGCAAATAATAAGAGAAAAAAAATAGAATAAGAAGTAAAAATTAGCGTTATTTCTTAAATGTCACATTTTTTCAAAAATATTTCAAAAGATGGCACTAATGAACAATTCTTTATTTTTGTCTTCTTTTTATTATTTGCTTTCCTTGTTTACATTAGTTTCATGGCGCTGATTTGTTGTCTTTGTTTTTGATTTACAATTTTAAATAAATTATAGAATATGCGTTCAATCGAATTTTCATCATTTCTTTTTCATAATTATAAAATACACTTTAATTATTAATGTAAAAAGAATAGATATTACATTTTCTTGTACAATTTATTTCTAGGATTTATTTTAACGACTTTTTAAAATATATATGATATAACGCAAAATATCATTTAATAACAGTGATAAAATTTAAATTCTGCAACAAAATATTTATTTCATTTTTTTATTTGCAATTTTATATTGAAATTTCTAGTTCCAGTTTTAATCATTAATAATATAATCTTATTTTGCATCGGTAATATTGATAATTATTAAAAAGGTAAAGGTATCTTAATATGCTATCTTATAGGATAAAAAATATATTGAATGTTAAATCTATTTTATACTTCTGTGATTATAATTTTACTTAACCGTCCGTAGATAATATAGATAAATATTCCATTTTCGGTTGTCATATAGCATTAGTAATATATACGTCAGATACTTTGCAATAAGTTTTTATATTATTCACGTGTCGAAAAATAATTTCTTGTAAAAATACCTATTAATAATAATAATAATAATAATCTGATCCAATATTTAAATTAACACGTTCAATTCGATTAGTATATTTCAAAGAAAAACTAAAAAATACATACATATGTTAAGCGAAACTGTCATCTCAAAATTGTAAACAGAACGAGATTACAATATATGATTATTGGACACTTAAAATGTCTGTAACTGAAGAAAGAATTCAAGAATTAAATAGACGATTTTTAGAATTTATGAGTAAAAGTGAGAATGTGGAATCAGCAACCAAAGAAATTTATGATGATCTTCTTGATGAGGTATTAATGGGATTTGTTTTCGATGTACATCGAACTACAAAAACTGGTAGTTCTGATGTAGAAGAAGGCATACCTGATGACGAATCGTATGCTATTGTAGGTAAGTGAAATAGTAAAAAACATTATTAAAAATTTTAATAATTATAATCTCTTAAATCAGGTTATGTTTATTTATATTTATTAAATAAAATATTTCTGTTATAAAAATTAATTATTATTTTTATTTAATTTAACATTTTTTTTTAAAGATTCTCCAGGATTGGATGTCTTTGGTCAACATCCTGTTAAAAAATCCCAAGAATGTAATTGTCCAAATTGTGATAGAGGAGTTGCAGCTTGTCGTTTTGCAACTCATTTAGAAAAATGTATGGGTATGGGACGAAATAGTTCGCGAATTGCATCAAGACGCATAGCAAATAATTCAAAAGATCTCAGTAATTTCAGTGGTGTTATAAGTGATGATGATGATGATGTTGATTGGAGTTTAAATAATGATAAGCGTAAACGCAGAAAAGACCGTAATGGTATTAAAAGAACAAAGCAACAAAAAAATAGCCAAAGAAATGGTGAAACTATAAATGAACATGTTCATAGTAGTAATGAAAATTCTCCATCAAATTATGAAAATATGTCCTTGGAAGATAAAAGAATTCTATTGACTCAAATTTGTGGAGTAATCTCAGAGCATACAAAAAAATTATGTACACGATCTATGCGATGTCCACAACACACAGAAGATCAAAGGAAAGAAATGAGAGCAAATTTGGAATCTGGAAACAATATACAACCTAGTCAAGATAATCTTCATGTTGATGTAGATACTTATGAAGAGGGAGATGGGCAAAACTTAAGAGAAGCATTAGCGCGTTGGGATCGCGAAGAATCAAGTCATTCGAGTCCAGCAGATTCTACATCTACTACATCAACATCTTCAATAAGTAGAAAACGAGAAACAAAATCGAAAGGCAAAGGCAAAGGTTCCAAACGTGATCGTGGATCGCCTATTTCACAAGGAGATTAAAATAGTTTGCTTAATTTATTTTTTAATTCTAAGAATTTTCTAACAAGAAAATTTATGTAATAATAATGTTCCTATGCATTGTATAAAGCTTCAAGAATATATTATCCCAAACAAAATATAAATTAAAAAAAAAAAACCTTTTTAATTTTATTTTATGTTCAATAATTTCAAAATACTTGTAATTTAAATATGCATAATAATTACTGTTATGCAGTATATATATATATATATATAAAATATATATATAAAACCAATGAATGTTTCGTTGCTTTAATGTTGCGTTAATGGAGGCGCTACATTCTGCAAATGTCAGAATGTTAATTCATTTATATATATGATTCATGGTTATATGCCGCCATTTTCTATTAAATATTATTTGACGTGAAGTTATCGTATATTAAAGTAAGATTAAAGTAATAAATAATTTTAAATTATATTATTAAATAAAGATGTTAAATGTGCAAATAAGTACTGCTTCTGGAGTGAAACAAATTCTTACTGTCGAAACTCCATTTAAAATTCAAGAATTATATGATTACATTGAAGGATTAACGGTATGCGATCATTTAACCTAATTATTTAATATAATTTTTTTAATAAAGAAAAAATTCTTTAATGATAGTTTATATAAAACTTATTGCAGGAAAACTTTTATATTATACATAATGGAAAGCTTATTCATGAAAATGCCATTTGCTATACCGGTTATATTTCTATTGTACCAAGATTATTTGGTGGAAAAGGAGGATTTGGTTCTATGCTACGAGCAATTGGTGCACAAATTGAAAAAACTACAAATCGTGAAGCTTGTAGAGATTTAAGTGGACGTAGACTTCGTGACATTAATGAAGAAAAAAGATTAAAAGCTTGGATCGAAAAACAAGGAAAACGAGAAGAAGAAGCTGCAGAACGTAAAAAGAAAAAATTGGAAAGATTATGTGCTGAACCTAGACATGAATTTAAAGATCAAACCTACGAACGCGAAAGGTCAGTTCTTACAGAAAGAGTTGGAGATGCAGTTGAAGAAGGTTTTAAAGCTTCTACTTCTGGAATAAAAAGAAAATGTGATGAAGAATTTAAACCAAATAAGAAGAAAATTTTATTAGATATAGATATTGATTCAGATGAATTAGATAGTTCTGATGAAAGTGATGAAGATGAAAAAATATCTATTGGAACCATTAAAAATGCAGAATTATCATCAAACGATAGTGGACATTCAAGTGATGAAAGTGGACAAATTACAAAAGATAAGAATGAAATAAAAACAGAACATTTAGAAACAAATTTTGACACTGAAAGTGATAATAAAATTGTAAATATAACTGAAGATAAAAAAAATTTTTAAAGAAATTAAAATTTATCTTTTCAATTTTATTTTACCAGTAAATGCCTTGAAGTATTTATAATATGTATAAGATATCTCATATTATAATAAAATTATTTAATATTTAATAATTAAAAATTCTAAAAAATCTAAATAAAATAATTGTATAATTGTAATTTATATGTTATTAAATTAAATATTAACTTTAGAGAGAATAGATAAATCAAACTAGTTTGTATATTTTAAATGCTACATTGTACAAATTAAATTTAATATTAAAAACGAATAAATATATAAAGTGATTTTGTTGCATTATTTAAAATTTTTTCCAAACTTAAAATATTACATTTTAAATTATTCTCCAGGCAACTAATTCATTAGTAAGTTTTATACCCACTGCAAATAAAGCTACAGATATAATAAATGATTTTAAGAAATTATTTACAAATAATTCCTCATTTTTACATTTATAAAGTAACCATTTATAAAGATTTTTTGTATATTCGAAGTTAATTAAATTATTATTTTGATTACATTTATTTTCAACTTGCATATGTATTGTATGTATCAAAGCACCGAGACAAATATAGTAATAAGTTTTTTTGTGCGGAATATCCTGAAAATAATTATTAAATATATATTGTTTATTTACTTATTTAAAATATTTAAAAAAAAAGAAATTAGATAAAAATAAATCTTACATTTCTTCGAATTTTTTTTTGTTTAATAAATGGCGAGTTGCATAATATAGGTAAAGACGGTGCACAAATATTATGTTTCACAGACATTTTCAATTTTTATTTTAAAATTTTCATACATTTTATTACATCACGATGTAAAACTCAAAATTATTATATACAAACAAAAATCGAAAAGAATATCAAGACAGATATTCTTTTGTTTAATTTAAAATTCTTCGTTTAAAAGAAGTAAAAAATATGTTTCAAATGTTACTTAAAATTCATTATTTTTTCTTTCATTTTTTCATTAATGAATGCTATTGATATAATAATATTTGTAACACGATTATAAATAAAATATAATTACATAACTAAGTATAACTACATAAGCACAGCAAAATATAATGATTAGTATGTTGTTTTTAAAAATATGTTAATTTTTTTCTATCTTTATACATATATTATTTATATATATTATATTTATTTAAAATATTAAATATGTATTAATCACTTATTTGTGTATATTTAACATTTTTTTAACATTAATATTGTAGAATTTTTTATAATATAAAATGTCTATGTTATAATATAAATTTTTACATTATAAATATATTTATTATATATTTTATATTTTTGAAAATATATAAAATGTAATTTTAATAATTTGATTGAATCAATTTAAAATACGCATAGAAAAATATTTCTAATCTTAAAATTTGAAAAAAAATACTAAATATAATATACAAAAAAAGAAAGAAATTAATAAGGAAAATCTCAAGATAATTAATTAAAAAAATTCAACGAAGATGTAAATAGTGGGAGAACCAGTCGACCTTTGTTTCGATAGCTTCATCAACTCTATTCTTTAGTCGATATCCTGATGTCGAATATAATGGACGTTATGTTTTTTAAAATATGAACTCTCAATAATTAAACAATAAAAGTGAAATTCATTATTTTATCTTTTTCGACAAAGTTTTTTTTTGTTTAATTACGATAATATCGAAAATGATTAAATTATTTCTTTTAACTATTTTTCAAGCGATGATATTAAGTTATGCAGTCGCTCGTAAGTTATTAATTTTATCTTTTCAAATAATTTTCTTTTCTTAATTAAAATTATATTTTCATTGAATAATTTTATCATTGTCATATATTTGAATAAATTTAAAAAAAATATATCAAACTATACAACAATTTGCAAATATATAACAAAATTATTATAAAATGTATATACTTATAATTGATCGATATATTTCCTTTGAATAACATGAAATTAAAAAATTATGAAATGCTGTCATTGGAATTTTAATTTGTAAATATAACGGATTGAATATACAGAATTTTATCAAAAATTTATTTTTTAGAATCAAAATATATATTTTATAGAAATATTTTTTATAATTAATTATTCTATTTTTTCATTTTGCAACTTTCTTTTTTTTTTTTTTAGAAAATCAAGAACAATCAACTTGTACGTCAATTAATGGCAGAATCGGTAGATGCATCATAATACGTCAGTGTCCAGAATTATTAAATATACTTCAAACACGCCCCCTTAAATCAGAAACTATAGATTTACTAAGACAATTGCAATGCGGTTTTGATGGTAATAATCCCACAGTCTGTTGTCCGATTCAAAATGCAAATATCGATACAACGTATCGAGACAATAATGAAAATGATATAAAATCGAATCAAAGTTTTAAAGAGCAAAACGAGCAAAGTACCGATAAAAATATCGATGATGAGAATTTACAATATGATTTTTCCAATAATTCTTTGATTCCAACCGATTGTGGAAATGATTTGTCTCAAAGAATTATAGGAGGAGAAATTACAGAGCTCGATGAATTCCCTTGGATGGTACTTCTGGAACACGCCAAACGTAAGTCTTTTTCTCTCTCTCTCTCTAAAAAAATATAAAATATTCACCATTTCGAGAATTTACAATAAAAAATAATATTAACATTTAAAATCACACTTTTCAGCGAATGGAAAAGTTATAATTTGTGGTGGAGTTCTTATCAGTCGGCGTTATGTTTTAACGGCAGCGCATTGCATCAAGGGAAAAGATTTACCAATTACATGGCGTTTAGAGAGTGTTCGTCTAGGCGAATATAACACCGATACAAATCCTGATTGTGTTCAGGATGATGAAAATACCTTACTTTGCGCGGACGAACCTATATCGATTGGAGTCGAAGAACAAATGGCACACGAAAATTATCGACCACGTTCGAGAGATCAGAAATACGATATCGCACTTCTAAGATTATCCCGCGACGTTACATTCACCAATTACATAAAACCTATTTGTTTACCATCCACTGCTTCTCTTGGGCAAAAACTGTTCGTGGCTGGGTGGGGAAAGACAGAGAACGGTTCATCGTCGAACGTGAAGTTAAAAGTTTCTTTGCCTTTTGTCAATAAACAACAGTGTCAATTGACTTACGATAATGTGCAAGTATCGCTCGGTTACGGACAGATTTGTGTCGGGGGACAAAAAGGTAAAGACTCGTGTAGAGGAGATTCGGGCGGACCTTTAATGACCGTAGAAAGAGAACGCAATGGTAATGGAAGATGGATTGTCGCAGGTATTGTTTCTTTCGGACCATTGCCTTGTGGTATGTTTGGATGGCCTGGCGTTTATACAAGAACAATTGATTTTATACCCTGGATACTTAGTAAAATGAAACCTTGATCTTTTGTATTTAAATTTCTTCAAATCTTCCCACTTATTTTCCGTATACATATCTGCTCAGAACAAGAATAAATTTTCTGAAAGAATGAATTTTCCCATATTTTTTTTTTCTAATGTTATATGAATAGTTATGACGTATATCGATGACTTATTAATGACTTTATCATTTTTATCATTTTTAAAGGTTATCGATTATATAGGTCATAGAAATCACGTAAAATATAAAATACGCGTGATGCAATTATTTATATATATATATATGTTTGCAAATAAAAATCTTTCATTATTTAAAATTAATTCATTTTCGATATTGATTCTGCGGAAATCAATTTCTTGAAAAAATTATCCATTTACAGCGAAATTGACGTAAATCTACGTTTCATGTTGAAATTGGAAATCCCAATTAAAAAAATTATTTTAATTAAATTTCAATTTATAAGAAGAAAATGACAAGACTTGTTTAGAATTAGAGATAAATATTTTATAGATGTAAAAAACGTAATATAAAATAATAAGAGAATATTTAGTTTGACGCTTTTCTCAGTTATCGAATAATTATATCTTTTACTTTTGCAATATTTTAACAACTTGTTCATTTAAAAAAAAAATGAATCCGTTTTAAAACAAAACAAATATCGTCCCGATGTAACGAATCGTATTAATTGAGAATTTTCCTCGTAACCCCTTCTCTCTCAACTTCTTTTTTCAATTGAAGGTTAGCAGACTCGCTCAGTAGATAACAGTTAGTCGAGCGAAGACTTTCACACGAGTCCATACTCTCGAAAGTAACAAGTAAACAATTTTCCAAAACCAGTTTTTCTATTTTATCGTTAATTTAAAAAAAAATTAGATGTGATCTTGTTATTTGAATTATCATAATCTTTCTTCCAACAGAAGAAGTCAATTAAGAAAGAAATTATAAATTTGTAAATATCTTTAAATAATACAAAGAATACGATATTGTCTTCCAAAATTATTTCAAGAGAGAAAAAAAAAATAGTAACTTCGAAATCGATATGATTAATCATTTATGTTTAATCATGTTTGTGATCTTATGCGGGGTCGGTGCACGTAAGTGAAATTTCATTAATAATATAATAATAATTTTCTTCGTTTAATTATTAATTATTATCGGATAAAAATTGACGATTAATATTAGAAATTGTCATTGGATTAAAATTTTCTACGAATAATCCAATGTTATCTTCTTATTTTTTAATATTGTTCTTATTTATTCTGTTTTTATTATCTATCTCTTGCTATTTGTCATATGAGCGGAAGAAATAATAAACTTAATTCAATAGAATCGTGTCACATTATCCGAACAATATAAATTTATCATTAAGAAAATTATTATTTTTCCTTTTTGTCAAATAAAAAAATAATATTAACAAACAAAGTTATTGCGGAAAGGAAAATAATTGGTATAGCACTGTTGTAAAAGAAAAAAAAAAAAAAAAAGAAGGGAAAAAAAATTTTATTCAATTGATGGATATCAATTTTCTAATATAATTTTCTAATATATACGCAGTATATACGTTATGTGTTATTATTTCATTCTTGATTGTGATCAGCATTTTATACAATAACTGAATACGCTCATGAAAGACACTTCTATACTGAATACTAACGATACGTGACATTTCTCCTTTCGTAGTATCAATAAGAGATCTACTTCGAACTTATTGTTAGTTCGAGATAATCCGAGTAATCCACTTCCGTAAACGAAGGATTCTTTTTATAGAAGATAGATGTACCACACCACAGAAAAAAATTGGTGTTTGCATCGATATACGTGATTGTCAACCACTGGTAAAAATTCTTAGACAAAGACCAGTATCGGTAGAATCTGTTAATTATCTGATCAGCTTTCATTGTGGATTCAATGGTAATTATTCAAAAGTATGTTGTGAAGCACAGGTAAATATTTTTTTATAATCATTACATTCAACTTTAGTCAGATAGAAGGAAATGTATAACAATAGAATATAACTAACTTAGAATCCAGTAAGAGATGAATCAAACTCGTCTGTAATTTCTGAACCTCCGGACGTCACGAATCATCCGAATTTATCATTACTGAATCATGATATATGCGGCCCAATAGCGGAGCAAAAAATTTTCGGTGGTAATAAAACCGGGATATTTGACTATCCATGGATGGCGTTACTTTTTTACGATACAGGAAATTTAATTCCGGAATTTCGATGCGGGGGATCGCTGATCAATAAACGATACATACTCACTGCTGCTCATTGCGTTACATCGTTACCACCTGGTAAGTGTGACTATAACATGAACTGATTTATTTAAACTTCTTTGATCCGTAATATAATGCGATATTCATGTTGATCGAATATTTTAGAACTCAGATTAATCGGAGTACGATTAGGAGAGCATAATTTTAGAACTGAACGCGATTGCGAGAAAGCGAACGAACTTGAAGTTGTTTGCGCTGAGAGATATCAAGATTTCAGTATAGAAAAGACTCATTTTCATCCAGAATTTTCACGAGGGAAATTACAAAATGACATTGCTTTGGTACGATTGAACAACGACGCTGATTTTAGACCGCAAAATGTTCGACCGATTTGCATGCCAATCGGATCGGCCGCCATCTTATCTCAAAAAAAAGTAAATACGATAATCAAATACGGACGTGTTCTCGAGTTATTTAATTATTTTCATCATAGAATCAATTGATTTTCATGTTTAGGTAACAGTAACAGGTTGGGGTACAACTGAACTTGGATTACGTAGTCAAGAATTGTTACAAGTTCATTTGTCACTAGTAAATACAGAGAAATGTGCACAGGTGTATAAAGAAAGAAAAACGCAAATTTGGTATAAACAAATATGCGCGGGTGGCAAAAATGGTATGGATTCTTGTTCGGGAGATAGCGGTGGACCACTTCAAGCCCCAGGAATGTATAATAATAATCTAAAATACATTCAATACGGACTTGTTAGTTTTGGACCCACTAAGTGCGGTCTAGAAGGAGTACCTGCAGTTTATACTAATCTTGTGTATTATATGGATTGGATTCTAAATACTATTAGCGCATAAAAAAAGAATGCTTTTAACTTAATTTTTTAATTATGTAATTATTGTTGATATATTTTTTTTAATTATTGTTAATTATTGTTAATTGTTATTTCAAAAATATCTAAAACAAAAATTATCCAAATATCCTAAAGTTCCTAAAATGAAAAAAATCGAACGTTTTTAGTTATTTTTGACTAATAACAGTCATTGCTATCATGAAATATGAATATCCCAGTCTTGAGTCTTTGAAAATTTGAATATATCAATTAATAATATACTAGATTTTTAGAATTAAGAATTTATAGATTCTTAGAAATAAGGATGTAAGATATTTTAAAGATATTTCGACAATTAATTTAATATTGTTAATATTAAAGCTCTTTATTTATAAATTATTTGCTACTATAAATATTATATTATGATTATATATGATTTATAAATATAATAATTACTTAATTACATTGTATAATTTGTATGGTTTTAATTTTGTTAACATTAAAATAAAATCTTATAAATTATGTGTTTATTTGAATATATATAAAGATTAAAAACTATTAATATTATTAATTTAAAGTTCTCTGACTATCTTTTTGCTGTTTCTTTACAATGAATTATGATTAGTAAATGTTAATCAAATAATTGTTTACTGAACATCAGTAATTATTTCTATATTATGGTTATTATGTAATGTATTTTTATTGCAATTATCATTAGAGATTAAATATTCATTATTGCACAATTTTTTGCTTTTATTTTGATCTTCGATAAGTTCTGCAGTCTCCTTTATTGAAACTTTTAACTGGCTACGATCAGCTTTTTTTTTTGAAAGTAAAGTTTGAGATTTAGTTATCGATTTTTCAGAAATTTGTGATATAGATGTACTTGATGAATTTAAAGATTGATTTGATAAGGGACTATCCGAAGAACTAGTTAAAGATTCAGAATCTGATTTAGAAATATTTTCGTAATTTATATATGAATTCATGGTACTCGATTCTTCTTTCTTCTTTTTTCTTCGTTGTAACATTTTTGAATTATTAATATTTTTTTGTGTCTGAGTCAACGATTGATAACTCTATAAAAAAATATTCTTATATAAACAATTCTATTTTTATTATTATTGATCTTTATTGTTTTATTTGTCTTATAATTAATTTCAAAGAAATCAATTTTATTCACCTGAGAATGACGTTCGAAAAGAGTTGGTATTTGTGTTACACGATCCAACATCATTTCCATTTGTAATCGATGACGTTCCGCTTGTTCACGTGCTTCATCACGACGAAGCAAAGTTCGAATGTTAAGATCTCTTTCGTGTTCATGCCTTACAATTGAAAATTTATATATAAATATATATAAATAATATTAATATTTTTTATTTTTTTATTATTATATAACATACTATTGAACAAATTTTGCAAGTACGATCTAATTTTTTAAAAATCGCACCTCACTGCGGATCTCAAAGCGCGCCATACTGGATTACGTCCAATTAAAGATTGTTTAATTTTTACAGCTTGTTCTCGACGCCTCTCTTCCATTTTTTCTCTTATTTCACGTTCTAATTTTTCTCTGTAAATATAAATATTTTGTAAATAAAAGATTGTAAATTTCTTTCATTACAATACAATAATTTTAAAAATAAATGTTTATTAAAATTTTGTATAATCTTATAATACCGTGACACTTGACATCTTAAAATTGCTGCTAAATTATTTCCTCGTATAGGCAAAAGTGGCATCATAGATTTACATCTTTCTAATGATATTGAATTATTATTTGACATTTGCGAAATATTTTTATTTTCAATATTTTTATTACAATCTTTAAATGTACTTTGTAAATGTGTGCACGCAGATTTGATTCGTTCTCGTCTCGCCATCGACGGAGGTAAAGATGATGATTTCATTAATTGCGCAGCTCTTAATCGTTTTTGTAATTGTCTGAAAATTGTAACATACTATATAATCGATTCATAAAATGATAAATTTATAAATTATTATATTTACCTGCCATATTCATCTTCAAGCATACGATCATATATTTCTGTACTGAAAAGATTTTTTGGTACTGGTTTAGCTTTAAATTTTGTATTCATATTAATATTTTTACTATGAATTTCTGGACTAGATCTTGCTAAAAATCTCCAAGCTCGACGATCGCATTCGAGTTTAAAAGGACGTACTTGAGACATTAAATTTAAGGCACTTTCTTCACGAATTATACGGCTTCTAAAAAATAAATATTTATAATAACTGTAAATTTATTATTATATATCAATGCAAATAAAGATTAAAATGTAAAAAATAAAAATGTAAGATATATGTAAAAGCAAACCGTTCTTCCTTCTCAGCCAATAATTTATCATAAAGTGGAATTTTTGACGTAAGTGGAATTGATCTTACACGTCGTTTTCTACATACATTTTTTTTATTATTTCTCACATTTTTATACTTTTGTTCCTCCATTTTAATATGTTTCATGTGCTTTTCTGCTTCCTCCCTAAAATATATAAAAAATAAATATATGATATTATTATTTTATATCCAATATAAATAAATCAATTAATTTGTTATTAAAATAAAAAAATATAATTTATTACCTCAAAGTAAAATTAAATGGCTTAGGTACAGTAGGATGCCATTCTTTTGTAATATTGGCTGGTAAACTCCTTGTTTCTGCATTATCTATATCACTTTCAATATTATCATTGGTATTTATTTTATCGCATGTATTCCAATTTTTATTATTCAAATATATTTTCTCCTTACATTCAGTTCCATTTTCCTTATCTCTTCTACTACATTTAAAAATGATAACATTGCAGCCATAATTAGATAAAAGAAATTCACTCCTACTCACTTCTAATCATATATACCTATTTGTTAAGAAATCCTGATGTTCTGAGATTTCATTTTCATTGAGTTTATTGGAAAGAAAAAGTAATGGACTGGGACTAGAAGATTCTTCTAAGTAACACTTTTTACCATTTAATGCTAAATCATTAATATCATTTTTACTTTTTAACTTTAATTTTTGATTAGACACTGAAAATTTAGATTCATTTATATTTTCATGATCAACCAGAGAATTTTGTAAATTTTTTAATAATAATTTTTGTTTTCTTTTTAAATAATCTACTTTTTGTTTAAACTGTTCATTTGATAAATGATAAACTTGACCATAATCTGGTATACTATCCAGAAATTCTAAAAAGATATCCATATCTTCTGTAGAATTTGATATCTTATATTCAGTAACAAAATGATCATTTTTTATAAAATTCATGTTATATTTATTGTAAAAATCATTATCTTCTTTATTCTTTTTAGATTCAAGACGTTCATAAGAAGGAGTTGGTTGCCTATTATAGGGATTTACAGGAACTTTCACACAAGAATTGTAAAAAGATGTACCTTTATGTTCTGTCATTGCCTATTACAGTAAATAAATTTTTATTATTATATATTTTCAATGAAAATCTAAAAATTTATTTATTTTTTTTTAGCATTTTATACAAAAAATATTTCATATTTATAATAATTTAAATTTAATAATAATTATAATTAAGTTGAAAAAAAATATTTGTATTTTACATTAATATTTAAATAAAATATATCAATATATATTTATAATATGTTATAAGATAAAATAATTAAAATATTTGTTTATAAAATTAAATTAGTATATTTTTCGTATAAGCAAATATCAATACTCACCTATAAATTTTACGATGAAATTTACAATATATTAATAGATATAAAAATCAGAAATAAAAAATAATAATTTGTAATAAAAAATTATTAATTTATTTTTATTATATAAAATTTGTCATATATACATTTTTTGAAATTTAAATTCGATTCTCTATTTTACACTATCCTAATAACTACAAATAAACATCTTTTAGAAAAGATCAATATAACCTCGCTATATTCGTCACCATGGTGAATAAAATAAAGTATTAATGTAAATTTTTTATAATAATTAAAAAATAAAATTAGGAATATAAATTAAAAAATATTTAAATAACTTATTTTATTTATAATTGGATTTCAATGAATTTATTTAAATGTATTTAAATATATATATTTAAAGTATTTTATAGTATTAAAAGAAATTGTTATTATTGTATATATAAATTTGATTGCAAATATTAAACGAATAATTTTAATAAAATATAAATAAATAAATTTATGTATGTATTACTATAATTATAAAAAGAACTTAAACTTATAGATGTATTTCCATAGAACTAAATAAAATTAATCTAAAAATTATTAAATAATCATGAAATACAATTTAAATAAAATGTAAACGACCAATAAGGAATTCTTACAAGTTTGAAAAATATTTTGACATCTACTGTTTTTCATAGATTGTAAATCATATTTATTAATCATCAGAAATAATCCCGTATTTCCGCTATCAAATCGCATAATAATAATTTTAAAATAACTTTTAAATAAAAAAAATTTTAAATAATTTAATTAAATTACTTGAATAAATAAATTAATTTTGTATTATTAAGATTAAAAGAGGCATCGTCTATTATATTTAGCATAATTTTAATATAATTCCTTTTAAAATAATTTCAGTTTATATATCATAAATGTATATAAACATTTAGATATAAATTGTATTGAATATAATAGAAAACAAAAATGGCGATTTTTGGAAAAGCAATGACATTTTGTGATGTATTAACATTAACTTTAAAAAGATGTAAATATATTATTTCTAATGGATCAATGCTTACAGCAAAGCCTTTTTCTATCTCTACACAAAACCATGAAAATTATGATATTATTATTACTGGAGGTGGTATGGTTGGATCTACATTGGCATGTGCAATAGGTTAGTCTTTTTTTTTTATTTAATAATTATATTATAAAATTGTAAATGTAAAATGTAAATTACATTTTAATTAAATATATTTTTTTATATTTTGTAATAGCCAATAATAGAAAACTTGAATGTAAAAAGATTCTCTTATTAGAAAGTAATAAACAACATAAATATAAATCACAAGAAAAATATTCCAATCGTGTTGTTGCTTTAAATAAACAAACACGTTGTTTACTTTCAAGTATAGGAGCTTGGCAACATATTGAAGCAATACGTTATTCTACAGTACGAAAAATGCAGGTATTAAAATAATGAAAATAACAATAAATGATGAATAATGAAAATATTTTGAAAAATATATTTTAATGATATTTAATTTATTATATTTTTTGTAATAATACAAATATTACAATTAAATATGAAATTTATAGTAGGTTTGGGATGCATGTTCTGATGCTATAATTGTATTTAATGAAGATTATTTGACTGAAGAAATTGCTTATATAGTTGAAAATGATTTATTATTACACGCTGTAAATAAGCAATTAGCAGACAAAGAAAATGTAAATATAATTTATAATTCTAAAGTTGAAAATATTAAATTACCTAAAACACAAGAAGAAAATGCAGTAATACAATTACAAGATGGAACGAAATATAAAAGTAAATTATTAGTAAGTAAAAAATATAATAATAAATGAACATTTCAAATATTTTTCTATCTCTATACAAATTTACTATGTACTAGAATTATTACAATCTCTAACAATGCTTTCAACTTTATTAATTAACTTATCCAAATGTGTATTAATATTATAAAAACATCTTTGCAATTCATCTATTATTTCATTTAATTGTTGTTGATTATTGTCACTAGAGGTTGTACTATAAAGTCGATTTAATTTAGGTGTATCCATTTTTATATTATATGTATTATATATAGGCATCTTTTTTTTCATATTTCGATTTTTTTTTTCAATTACTAAACGATAGATAGCTTTCATTAATTCCCGTGGTAAACGTTTTTCTCGTGGATCATTAGGACGAATATGAATTGTACAATAATGTGGTGGATGTAACAGAAGTGCACCCTGTCTGCATGCTTTCATTATTGTATTTGGTGCATAGTCTAACAATTTAGAAAATAGCATGTGTTCCAAATGTGCTACTAATTCTGCTCTACGTACTAATCTATCTAATCCAGCACATCTTCTCAATTCTTGTATATCTGATACTGCAAGTCCCATCATCAAATTTGCTAAAATTACTGTTACTAAAATGACAAAACTTAAAAACATTAAGTGTGCAGTGCCGGAATATAAAATTGATGATTTTGAACTAAAAAATATATCCTCAAATTCCAATTCTCCAGACATCATTACAATAGTTTTTAATAGAGCAATTAATGGATTGTTAAATGAATCATAATTTTTATGTAATACACTGAAGCCTAAAGAAAATCCTATTATAAGACATATGTAAGCACCTAGGAATTTAAAAAAATTAATTGAGACTTGAGTAAACATTTGTATATAAAGGCCAAAAATTGGAAATCTTCCAATCACTGTCATTAATTCTATCCAAATTAATAAAATATCCAAAGCAGCTACATGATATTGCCACTCATGTATTGGAATAATTAATACAATACTTGATAGTAATACAACACTCCATTGAAGCCAATTTTCCCATCTTTTAATATAACTGTATATGCCATGAACCATTTGAAAAAATTCTTTACTAGCTAGTGTCACAGTAAATATTAATACTAGCCAAAAAAATAATTTTCTAAATTTTTCAGTATTTTCAATATTACTTAAATATGTAATTGCTATATATGCAGTAAAAAAAGCGACAAATATGGAATGAAATATTAAATTTAATAAAAAAAATTTACGGATTCTTAACCATTTTAAATAAAGAAAGCTTTCACATAAAGGATGTTTCAATACATGTCTTTGTCCAACTTCCACAAGACACAGCATCAAATCAGTTTCTCCTCTACCACCTGATATCAATGGTCTAAAATCTAATTTCAATTCACAATCAATATCACCTAATTCATGATCATGTAAAGAAATTGCTTGATCTAAGCGAGAAATAAATCGAGGCAATACATCTGGTGTTCTACGTACAATAAAACTTAATGCAGATATACCACCTTTTGTTCTAGCAGTAACATCTGCTCCTTTTGATAATAACATTATTACTATTGATGAACTTTCATTTAATGCCGCAATATGTAAAGGTGTGTAACCAAATTTATCTGCTTTATTGATTAAAGCACCAGCCTATTAAAATAAAAAGATTTATAAATTTACACATAAAATAATTTTATACCATATTTTTAAATAATAAATAAACCTGAAGTAACATTTTCACTAAATCTATTCCTCTGGTAGTTTTTGCAACTGCAGCATGTAATGGAGTACGATCATCATTATCTTCAATATTGACATTAGCACCAATATTTATAAATAGTTCTAAAGTTTCCATGGATTGAGATAAAACTGCTAAGTGCATTGGTGCTTGTCCTCTTGCATTTTTTGCTTCACATGTTGCACCAGCATCTAATAACAACTTTGTACATTCAACACTACCCTCTTCAGCTGCTAGATGTAATGGAGTAGATCTCATAGAACCAAATTGAACTCTTACATCTGCTCCATAATTTAATAATAATTTTGTGCATGCAATAGAACCTAAACCAGCTGCTACATGCAATGGTGTTTCTGTATAAACCTATTTAATAATCAAATTGAAATATAATTAAAAAAAAAATATAATTAAAAATATAATATTTATAAATATTTATAAATAATAATTTTAAACCTGTGGATTATTAGGAGAGGCACCTGCTTCTAATAAAGCTTTGACACAATCTACTGCATTACTTAAAACAGCATAATAAAGAGGACTTTTTCCACACATTCCAGCATTTACATCTGCTCCTGATTTTATTAAACATTTAACACAAGCAAGATCTCCAGTAGCTGCAGCACAATGTAAAGGTGTATACTTTTTACTAAAATCCCATTCACATGGATTTGCTCCATGTTGTAATAATTTTTCTAAAATTGTTAATGAAGCTGTACATGCAGCCAAATGTAATGATGTCCTATAAAATTAATGAATTGTTAGTTTAGAATTAAATTTTTTTATTATCTATCATACCTGCCATCACTATCTCTAGCTGAAACTTTTGCATTTTTAGTCAATAAAGCTTTGACTATATCTACATGACCTAAATAACAAGAAACTAAAAGACAAGTGCTTGGCCATCTTAAAAAAAGTTCTGGAACAGTTGTATTTATAGCTGCTTCATTTTCAATATCCAATAAATTATTTTGTATGCGTCTATATTAAATACAATACATAAGAAAATTAAATTATATTTAGTATAATTTTTATGATAACAAATAAATAATTACTTTACCTATTTAAAAATGAAGATATAGTAGTTTTGTGAATATCTTCTGTGATGTTTCTACAATCAGTGTTCAGATATTCATCTAAAACTTTATTCAAACTATCTCCATGAAGAGTAGAAATAACAGAAAGTGCTTGCTTTCCTGCTGGAAGATTAGATAGGGCCAAAATAATTTCCTCTATATTCCATGGTTGTTGATTTATTATTTGTCTTTCTTTTATATCGCATATAACAGGTTCAGAACTATACTCGGAACTTATACTGCTTTTTTCCATATCATTCATCCAAATATCTTCACAATTTTTCTAAAATTACTGATAATTAACAAATAATATTTAAATTTGTTTATTCACTTACTGTATAATTAGCAATAGAAGGTGATGGCATAACATTTAATTCTTCTTGAGAATTACGATTACTTAAAAATCTATTTAGAAGTGGTTTCTTTTTTAAAATCGACATGCTATCTTGATTTTTTTTTATTTAACAATTTAATATGAGATTAATAATAATTAATAATAATAATTTAATAAAATAGTTTTATTTAATATATAATTTAATAAAATAGTTTTATTTAATATACAATTTAATAAAATAGTTTTAGTTAATAATTTTTAATATTAAAAAATTGCAATTATATAATATTCACAAATTATATAATATGTATTATTTTTAAAATAATTAAAAATTATATTTTCAATTATCAATATGGTTCAAATCAGATCTTGATGTTTATAAAATAGGCATATATTTAGCTCTGACTTACTTCTATATATATACACACACAGTAAAAGAAAATTCTAAATTTATAATTTTTTTTTTCTTTTTATAAAAAATACAATTGAAATTTATTTAATTTTGTGCTTAAAAATTTTACTTAAAGAATAATATATATATTTATATATATAATTGATAACTTTTATAGAAAAAAATTATATGTATATATTATTTCTTTTCTTCTTAACACATACATAGAATAAATATTAAGCTTTAAGAAATAATTTATTCACAATTTTAAAAATTTTTTTCATAAGTTATTGTTTTTTAATTTGATATTTTAAATATAATTATTATATGTATATGTATATAAAAATATAAAATATTTGTAACAAATAAAAGTATAATTTTAAATATTTTAATTTCTGTATATTGAAAATAATAAATTCTAAAGTACTATAAAAAATATAAAGCACTTTAGAACAAGATTCAAGATTTCCACTGAAATGTGAAACAGAACTGAAGTTATTTCTAGATGTATTGTTAGTCTTTCTCCTTCTCCCTTGTAGTTCCCCTTCCTTTAACAATAAACTTACATTATCTTTATCATTATCTTTTTGATAATTATAAATTAATTCATTATTTTTTATTGTTATAATAAATTTTATTTGAATCAGAAAATAGTATTAAAAGTTATATTTTTTTGGAATTTTAGATAGGAGCAGATGGTGTAAATTCATTGGTACGTAAAACAATGAATACACAATATGTGAAATGGGATTACAATCAAATGGGTATAGTTGCTACTCTTAAATTATCAGAGGTAAATCATCATAAAAATATTATACTGTATCAATATTATATAGATTATATTTTTATTTCAGCCCGGTGAAAATATTGTTGCATGGCAAAGATTTCTACCAAATGGACCAATAGCATTACTTCCAGTAATATTTTTTTGTTATAAACTTTGTTATTATAAACTAGCTAATAATTAAATACACCATTAATTTGTTTAACTCTATGGTATATGGTTATAGTTAACAAATGACCTTAGTTCTCTTGTATGGTCATTGCCAATAGATGAAGCAAAAAGACTTTTAAAAGTTTCTGAAGAAGAATTTGTTGACAATATAAACACTGCTTTATGGAAAGTTTATCCAAAAGATGGTATAGTTGAAAGTGGTATGAAAGCACTTCAACAATTACTTGAAGGTTTGTCCTTACAAACTGGTGTAGTGAGACAATTACAACCATCAATATCAGCTATTTCTGAAGGATCTCGTGCAGCTTTTCCTTTACAATTTGGTCATTCTGTATCTTATGTTCAAACAGGAACTGTTTTAGTGGGGTAAATAAAAAAACATGAATTTTAAAAAATATTTGAATAAAATTATATATTATTAATATATTTATATTATATAATTGTTTTTATTTTTTTGATGTAATAGATAATTTTTATGTAAAATATTTCAGAGATGCAGCACATAGAGTTCATCCATTAGCTGGTCAAGGTGTAAATTTAGGATTTGGAGATATAACAGTATTAGTTCAACTTCTTGCAGAAGCTGTTATAAATGGAGTTCCAATAGGAAACATAATGTATTTGAGAAAATATGAAACATTAAGACAACGATATAATGTTCCAATAATGTTTGCTATTGATGCATTGCATCGATTATACAATGGAACAGCAGCTCCTATTGTCTTAGTTCGAAGTTTGGGACTACAATTGACAAATGCTATCCCAGTGATAAAGGTGAAATATATTTCTAAAAATAATAAAATAAAGTATTATATTTTATTTTATATTAATTAAAATTTTATCATTTGCTTTAGAAAGCCCTAATAGAACATGCATCTGGACAAATAGAAACTTAATAATGTTAACACTTAATGTAAATATTTATTAGTATAATATGTAATTATAAATTTTGTAATGGCAATGATATGTAACATATGAATAAAAGTAGAAATATAATTTAATATGCTATTTATATTAAAAAACTTATGCTAATTATATTATATTTAATTATATCTATCAAAAAAAGGAAATATATATATGTATATCATATATATATATATATATATATATATGTATATGTGTATGTATATATATATATATATATGTATAAAATATTTGAATATTTTTCGTTGTTAATCATAGTGATAAATTTGTATTATTGATAATATCTAATATTTATTTAATTTTTTATTATAAAAAATTATAACAAAAGAGTAAACCTAATGATTTATAAGATTTATCGAAATGTAACTTCATCGATATCCGAAATAATAACATCGATATGTAAAGAAAAACGATGATCAATGTAAATTGATTATTCCATGTGAGCGAAGGTTAACAGTTTTGAAACGAAAATAGGTTATCATGTTACCTTTCCATAAAAAACAAGTAACTAAACAAATACTAAATAAAATTAATCGGATATTTTTAAAAAAAAAATTTAAAAATTGAAATATTCTCAAATTTCATTTTTTAATACATAAATTTTGTCACATCTTTTACATGCACATAGTTTAGGTTATTACGATCTCCGAAATTTATGAACAATTTGTAACTTAGAAAGACATAAGTGAATTACGTAATTTTTTATACTTTATTTCATTTATATGGTAAGGAGTTATTACTGACGAAAAAAAATAATTTCGACTATATCGCAAAGTAATTTAATACTTATAAAGGTTATAAATACTTATTTATATGATTATTATATTAAAATGAACAAATTTTATTTACTTAAAATTATTTAATTTCAGATCCAAAATATATAAAATTAAACAATTTTGTTTCTTTACTTTTAATTGATAATGTTTGTATCCAAAAAATTATTAAAAAGAGCTGCTCTTGGAATACTTGGATTGGGCACATTAGCATCTTTAAGAGCAAATGAATATGATTTGGGATCTATAGGTATTGTACGACTAGGACGTGCTGTAGTTACTGTTTTTATAATTGGAAGACATTATAAAAATGAATTATATGGAACTAATTTAAATCCAAATACTCAAGAATATGTTGATTTAAAATCAAAAGTACATAAATATGGAGCACAAAAACTCTTAGAACTTTGTTGTGCTAACAAAGGTGTTTATATAAAAGTAGGTCAACATATTGGTGCACTAGATTATTTACTGCCACAAGAATATGTTAATACAATGAGGGTATTACATAGTTCAGCACCACAATCATCATTTAAAGATATACTTACTGTTATTAAAGAAGATTTCAAGAAAGATCCATATGAAATATTTGAAAGTATCGATCCTGAACCTTTAGGTACTGCCAGTTTAGCACAAGTTCATAAAGCTGTATTAAAAAATGGTGGTATTGTTGCTGTTAAAATTCAACATCGATCAGTTAAAACAAATTCTTATGTAGATATAAAAACTATGTCAACTTTAGTAAAATTGACATCATTAGTTTTTCCTGATTTTAAATTTGACTGGCTTGTTGACGAAACTAAAAAGAATATTCCTCGAGAACTGGATTTTACTCAAGAGGGAAAAAATGCAGAAAAAATTCAAAATATATTTTCCCATTATCATTGGTTAAAAATACCCAAAATCCATTGGGAAATTTCATCACCACGAGTTTTAACAATGGAATTTGTAAAAGGAGGTCAAGTTAATGATTTAAAATATATTCAAAATAGTAATTTAAATCCATATGAAGTTAGCAGTAAATTAGGCCGGCTTTATAGTCACATGATATTTATAGTGGGATTCGTACATTCAGATCCACATCCTGGTAATGTCTTAGTTAGAAAGAAAAATAATGAAGCAGAAATCATACTTTTAGATCATGGATTATATGCAAATCTTTCAAATGAATTTCGATGGGAATATTCTAAACTTTGGTTGGCAATATTTGATGGTAATAAAACTGCAATGCAAACACATTGTGCTAATTTAGGTGTTACAGATTTGTATGGGTTATTAGCTTGTATGGTATCAGGAAGATCTTGGAATACAATTATGGCTGGTGTCCAAAAAACTAAATATGACATACAAGAAAAAGAGGAATTTCAAAGAGAAATACCAAATTTATTACCACAAATTAGTAATGTATTAGACAAAGTAAACAGACAAATGTTATTAATTCTTAAAACAAATGATCTTATGCGTTGCATTGAATATTCGCTCAATACAGGATCAAGAATGTCAGGAATGTTAGAAATGTCAAAATGTTGTATACATTCTGTATATGGAGAAAAACTGAAATCTTGTACAAATGTATGGGAAAAATGGAAAATTTCTCTATCTAAACAATGGGCACTCTTTAAAATATCATTATATTATATATACTTAGGGGCATTAAATTTTAATATACAAAATTCTGTTAACTCATTTTTAAAGAATGAATTTTATACTTTTTAATATTACATGTTTCTAGGAAAAATATAAATTTATTTAAATCAAATATGAAATTGATTAAATAATATAATATCTTAAAATATGCTATAATTTTATTAATTTAAACAATTTAAAAAAATATATAAGTGTTCCTATATAAAATATATGAGTAAAAATTTTTTATTTACTTTTCTATTTCAAATAAATAATTTTTGCCTAACAAACACAATAATATATTTATACTGAATATATATACGTTTTAATACATATATATCAAAGTATATTTCAATAATTATGCTAAATTATTGTGCTATACTTTGATCATTTATGATAATCAAGGTTATACCAGTTCAAGAATAATATTAGATGTTATAAATATGTATATATCTATTTGATACATATATATATATATTTTATATTAATTATCTTTATTTCATTCTTATTATTTATTACTTACCTACAATATATAAAAACTTCAATTTTTTTTATTATATGTACATACTTGTATTCAATAATTAAAGAAAAACTTATATCTGACGCTTTGTTCAATAAAAATATATGACAATAAATATTAAGCATAAATTATGAATTCATTTAATAACATTTATATTTCTTTAATAAGTATTATTTAATTTAAATTAAATAAATAAATATACATTTATATATATTTAATACGTAGGATATAAATATAATCCAACCTTAGGTAATATACTATATACATATATATTTTTTGTATGTGTATGAAAGAGAGAGAGGGAATGAGGGAGAGAGAGGGGAGAGAGTAGTTTGTGGTATATATCATGTATAATATATATATATATATATTATTTTCTCCTATATAACACAAATTTTAGAAAATTACATTTGTATTTATAATATCTATATGTACACACACATACACACACACACGTATATCAGAATATAGGATGAGATATATTGCAAAAATAAGAATACATGCGTCATTCAATAGTCATGATTCAAGAATGCTTTATGACTCACGAAAATATGAAAAAAAATATTTTTATAAATATTTATTATATTGTACCAATTAACAAAAAACTAAATAAAATAATTACCAATAGTATATAAAATTTAAAGAAAAATTAAAAAAAAAAATTATTAATATACTCTTGTTTTTAAAAAATAAAAAGTATTTTATTTTTTTTATTTTAGTAATATTTAATAATAAAATATATAAAAGAATTATTTTTTTTAATCAATAAATTTTTTATAGAATTTTAAAATTATAGATTTCATAAAAACAATTTTTTTAATTCTATATTATAAAATAAGACGCAGAATGGAAAGCATCTTGATACATTTATTGGGCGTAACAGTTATCCTTGACAATGTTGCCATGTTTTAATTTCTAGAAAATTAAATATTTTTGAATTAATATAAAATTATTTTTATCATTAAAATTTTTTAATAATATTATTGAAAAAATAATTATTTATTAAAAATTCATATTTATCTGTGTACTGAATGTGATTTTAGATTTTTAAAATATTTGTACATAATATAATTTATTATTATAATTTACAATAATATTATTTAACAAACTTTCTAAATTTATTAAAAAATTTCTTTATTTATTTTATTTTTTACAAATATTGAATTAAAATAATGAGATCTATTTAATATTGTTAAAATTTATTTAATATGAATTATTTTTATTGCATAATTCTAAATTCATAAATGGTATTTTAAATTTTTGTTCTTTGTAATATAATAATATATTTTTCATATAATATATAAACTTGAAAATTATAGAAAATATATAGATACATATTAAAAAACATTGATCGAAACAATGTGAAAAGATTTGGCAACATTGGAAAAGATCTGCAAAGGAAACGTATATGATGTTATACGAAACGACGTGATTGGTGAGAAACTGACCATACAACGCATTCATACGCCATAAGTTATTTTCTAAAAACAAGAAATTTTGAAATAATATGCAAAATATACATAAAATTTTTTATAAAGAATATCGAATACATATTTATAATTTAAATGGATATAATTATTTTTTAAAATTTTCAAAAGAATAAAGCTAATATAAAATTTTACAAGGAACTATTTTCTATTGATCACGCGTAAGAACACTACATAACGGCAAGCTAGGGAGTATATAAAGCCGCCATCGAACGCGCACGAAGGCATTTCCTGAGTCATTTTCGAACGGAGAAGGCTGTATCTTGCTCGGTGATTTATAGTCTTGTGTGTAGTTGTGCAACTTTCTTCCATTGTTCTACAAGAAACACGAGCCAGATACAGGTTGGTGTACTTCTTACTTATTCAATAATTAGGTGAAAAAGTTTAAAAAAGTTATAAAAGAACGTGAAAATTCTTCAATCAATACTTCGTGCTAACCTATTTCTCAAGAAAGTTAGTTTCAATTGATACGACGCCAACGTTGGAAAGGACATTTGGACTTACACAAATCAACTAAGAAAATACGAAGTCATGGTGGCCACTTCGAGACCTCGAGAAATTGACATCGATAAACCAAGCCATACGGAGCAGTTGGCTAACTGGATTAGTAGAGTTCGCTGTAAAAAACTAATGTGTCGTCGAAATCGCAAACGTGATTTAAGGATCGAAGCAGTACTGACTTGTGCTCTTTTCAAAGCTGAACATGAATTACGCAGCAAGCAATTATCTAGAATTTCAAAATGGCAGCAATTTAAAAAGCAATTTCTGAAGGATGCGGATTATTCAAATTGTGAATTCTACAATAATGGAGATATTAAAAATTCGAAGTCGTGCCAAGAAAATAACCCCTGGCAAGGTCCTTTATGTCCTGAATTAAGTAGTTTAGACAATTTTATGGCTAAATTGGGGGAAATTAAAGTACCACTACAACGATGAAGGAATGAATGAAATCTGAGTGATCAGGTCTGAAAAACCTGCGTCAGCGTCGAATCCAGTTTAAAAAGAAGATTTTTAGCAGTTTTGTCCAACAAAACGTTGACATTTAACAACAACTAAATGGAAACTCGAACCATAATGCAGTACCGTATCGCATCGGTGCTGTGGGAATAGAAGTCACATTACTATCCTGGTGGTATATCTGGATATTTTTTACTTGCAGTCTCACCGTTTGAGATGGCATTGGGACGGGCGGAGGAACTTGCTGTTTGCAGCGATGCTGGGCGTACCGCAGAATTGACGACCCCATGTTCTAGTCTCTACACCTTTCATTGGTTTGGTTTGTAAACTGTATCGGAACCAATGCATTTCTATTTGCAATTTTTTGTAATAATATACCAATCGAGTTCGTCAAACATGTTCAAAGAGCGTTTGATTCGATATTTTTTTTTTTCAGAAGTATGGCGGTTTACATAAAAAATATGTACTTAATATAGCTTAAAGAAAATTTGTGTAGTCAGTTTAACCTATAGATTTAATAGCGTTTTAAATGTTTACTTAATGATCAAAAAATAATTTTATATATAGATTTTGTACTTATTTATAAATGTTAATTAACAGTTTTGTAAATATTGTGATGCAGCAAAACAGCAGCGGAAAAAATAAAAAAGAATAATAAAAATTGAAAATGTTAATAATTTTCCTATGATTTTTAAATTGCCATATTAATGCCAAAAATCCTTTTCAGTCCAGCATACTACATAAAATTCTGTCGAACGCAAGAGTGTCCCGCACGTGTGTCCGGGCTGTTGGTCGTCATCGCGACACTATTTGGCCTGTCTATATATGAGATAAGGAATGGTGAGAGGATTGGTATGGGATGAACAAAGGGGCAAAATCTTTGTTTTTAGAAATTTGCACACCATGATCAAGTCGTACATAAACGTCTCATGTTCGCGCTTCCGTATCTTGAACATCCGAGCATCAACTAATTCAAAAATCAATGTGATGCGTGATATAGGCTTACTGTGACATACTGCAGCAACCTCGAGCAAGTTCTATTTTGGTGAGCTAATCCCTTCTGTTCGTTACCTGTGCAAATATATTTTCTCAGGTCCAGAAAAATTTTTCCAATGTTTATGCAACTGAATTCTATATATGGGTTTCCCTGGCTTATTAATCCTGTTCAAAGTTGATCAAGCTGGACACTAGACATATATATTATCCCATTTGAATTAAAATGTATAAAAGTTTCAAGGTATGGAGTAAATTAAACACATCTTTGTTGAATTTAGATGATCCAGTAAGGCGAGTTACTGCAAGTAGCACAACTAATTTTAATAATAGGCATGCATATAAAATTTAAAAAGCTCAATTTGAATAGGAAGTTGCTATAAATTTTTACTAGTATTATATTAAATATATATTTTGGGAGTCATTACTAGATACTTACTTTTCACAGATTTTGATATTACTTCACTTACTCATTGGGTGGTAGAGCAAGAAGAACTTCATCTATCATTAGATTAACAAATAAAAAAAAAAGATTCCTGATAAGTGATATGCAACAGGGTTATGGAAGTAAAGAGACTGATTTATATTACAGTTCAATTGATATGAGAAACTACATTGGGAATTAATGAATACTCTGAAAAAATTTTTTAATGATAGTAGGAAAGCAGTGATACAAGGATGAACAAGCAGGATATTTCTAAATTAAATTTTTAAGTATAATATGTAGATAATATTTTTATATTTTGATGTTTTTAAAAAACAAAATTATGTTTAATGTTTTTAAATTCCAAGGAAGTACATCATCAATGATTCAGTTCTCGGATGTTGGAAATTGCTTACAATTAATTGTACAATTATAATTAAGCAAGTTAAAGGTTTGATTTGAAGTTTGTTCAAAGGAATTTAATTTCTCCTACACATGGTTGCTAATGCAATGTGAAGTATCATGCTTTTATAATTGTTTTAAATATTTTTTCTTGAAATATTGTGGTTCGGGTGTTTGTTTTGTACTACAGGAATACCCAATTTCGTAGTCATGGTGTACACAACTAAACAACTACAAGCAGTTATTTCTATTCCTGGAACATGTTGGATTCGTATTGCAAAGTGGTATGTTGATTAGAATGATCTAGTTCCGAGTTGTAGGGGAGGGAGGGAGTTATTAATGTTTCAGCTAAGTTTGGATAGCTCCATTTAATCGACGAGGTATATAAAGATATACTTAAAATATATTCTGGTAACTAATTGGATAAATATGAATAACTTTTAATCTTAATAAATATCGTATAATCTATATATTTATTTATAACTGCATTTTTGACAAGAAATATTGATCAAAAGAAAAAAAAAAAGAAATCCGATTTTTAAAATAGAAAAAGGTATGTTTTGGTTGAAGGTAATAATTTAATATGATAAATGATTTGTAATAAACATTAAATAGTTGAGAAAATCGAGAAATAGATAAAATTATTATATTGTAAGCTGCAGGTTTAGTATTATATTTATCTTTCATCGTAATGGATGCTATAATATTTCGATGACATTTTATAATAATGGAAATATATCCTATATATTTTATCTACAATACCAGGAAATAATTCTACAATTTCAACTATTTGAACCATTCACAATTTATAATAGATAAACATGATACAATATTTCATTCGGCTGCTGAAGAAATTCAATTGAGAATGGGAACAGATTTCTACCAAAAGAAGAGTAAAAAACTGATTGTAATACATATTATTGTTTACTATTTTACGTTTAAATATTTTAGATCTACAAAAATTGACATTTAATTTTAATAAATGTATTTTGAAATTACATCTGATCTTGATATTTTTTATAATTTATCAAGATATAGGAAATAGAAAAAGGAGATAAAGGAATATAGGAAAGCTGCCAATGGTTTTATTTTTTCACAAAGAGAAAAAGGCGGATTAGTATATATTTCAATTAATTTAAATATAAAATCTGTTAAAGCATGTTAAGAAGCATGGTAGTGTTACATTCCATAGAAATGCTCAAATTATCGTTATTTAAATGTACCTGTTTTGGCTGTTTAGGATGTTTGTGATTTTTGCTTCAGGAAATTGAAGACAATTTTATTCTTATATGAATTTTATGATAAATTTCCTATTCTATGGAGAAAAATGCCATGAAATACATCTGAACATGTATGTATTGTATAAATATTATTTTTATTATATTTAAAACGATGTCGGATTAACAATATAAATATCAAGTTTATATTTAAGATAACAATTGATAACGTATTTGATAAATTTATAAAGATAAGTTTCCAATTAATTTAAATGTGATAATATATAAATTGGAATAAATTTTTATTGAAATTTTTTATTTAAAATAAAAAGATGAAGGATTAAATTACTAACTTTTTAGTATCTAGATACATTTCAGAAAATTGTGATATAGAAAAAATTTTTTAAATGGAAGAGAGGTAACATCGTTATATTATCTTAGCTGAGACTTGACTAAGACTTGGCTGAATCTAAATCTATTTTAGATAATAAGAAAGTATACAATATGCATCAGATAAGTTAAATGTTTAAAAAACTTATGTATTTTAAAAATGTATTTAAAATATATCATTAAGAGTAACTTCGGTTATATCAAGACTAGTTTATCTAAATTGATAAACATGAGTTTTCATCTGCGATTTTACTTTCTGAAAAAAATATTAAATCGAATATATCTATTCAAGAAAAATTCAAATCAAGATAAATTGTTACAACTTGAACCGTTTCATGGGATAATATTCTGGTTATGTTTAATTAAATGGATCATTGGACAATTTGAATGTTCGACAAGATTTTTAAATTAATAATTAATAATTTCTAAATCTCTCCTAATTAGAAAAGAAACTTGAATGTTCTATTTTTTTTTTATTGAGAAATGATTTTAAATCTAATAAATAATGATCTGAAATAAACTCGAATAAAATCTGTCATACATACAACAGCTGAAGATTTTAAATGTAAAAAAATTTGATGCAAAATTAAAATAGGATTTAATTTTTCATTAAAAAGTAAGAATTATTTAACAAAATACATTTAATTAAGTACATAATATTCAATCAGTAATAAATTTTTTCATTTCAGATTTAATGACAAGTGTATATTTTTAGAATATATTTGAAAATACACTTAAAAAAATATAAAATATAAAATATGAAAAAAAAATTGAAGTAATTTTTATTTATGATAATAAAATAAATAGAATAATAGAAATAGAAATAGTAATCTATAACATCTGGCATAATTCGAATTGTTATATTTAACCATATATTTAACCATGAAATGATTATATTTTTTAAATCATAGTCTAGTTAGTATTAAAATACAAATTTCAATTTGGATATAATTAAAAGACTACTATCAAACATACTAAAAACATCATAGAAGAAAAACAAAGTTGATTATAATATATTGTGAAAGTAATATATAAGAATAATAGTTTAAAATCTGAAAATTGATAAGAATTTTCATGATGAATTCTTATGCATAAAAATATTAACACAAAATTTAATGGAATTTAGAAAAAAAAATTTCTAAAATTTAAAAATTCTACTAATTTGAAATATAAAGAAAAATTTTAAAATAGAAATGAAATCTGAAAAAACTATATCTAAAATTAATTATATCTAAAAATAATTTTAGATATACGAATTTTATGAAAATCAAAAAAGAT
Organism: Apis cerana; assembly: GCF_029169275.1. Taxonomy (NCBI): domain Eukaryota; kingdom Metazoa; phylum Arthropoda; class Insecta; order Hymenoptera; family Apidae; genus Apis; species Apis cerana. Next base: position 13,056,371 of record NC_083856.1, read on the forward strand.
TTTATATAGAATCAAAAAGGATTTACATAGATATTCAAAAAATTTAAATTGTATTTACTACATTTTATTTCGTAAAATTTAGAAGAAAATCAACGTGGGATTTTATGGTACATCTACTACATTGTTAAAAATTCTTTTGAAGGAAATGTAGATCTAATTGGTTGATTATGATAACTATACATTCACAAAAATAAGTATGAAATGAATACAAAAGTAACACACATCTATAAATAAGATAATATATATTGATGAATAAAAGATAGGAGTATTTAGTTTTGTCTGTGAGCAAAAGACAAAACAACTTTTTGTAACTGCAACAAATAGATGAAAATTTTAATAATAGAGGATGTTTAAAAAAACCAATTAAATAAATTTAAAATTATTAATGGAGAATTTCGAGGGAATTTAAATAGATTTTATAAAATCAATGAGAATATCAATGCAAAATTAAATGAAATTCAAAAAAGATTATCAATTAGATTTTTGTAGAATTTAAAAAAAACTATTAACATGGAATCTTTATAGGATTCAGAGAAGACTCGACTCTTTCTAGGATTCAAAAGAGATTATCAACGTGGGATTCAAAAAAAACTGTCAACACAGGATTTCGAAGGATTCAAAGAAGACCATCAATGTGGAACTTCATGGGATTCAGAAGAGGCTATAGATTCAGAATTTCATGAGATTCAGAAAAAATTATCGACGCGGGACTTCGTGGGATTTGAAGAAGACTATCAACGCCGGACTTTGTGGGATTCGAAGAATATCAACGCGGGACTTCGTGGGATTCGAAGAAGACTATCAACGCGGGACTTCGTGGGATTCGAAGAAGACTATCAACGTAGGACTTCGTGGGATTCGAAGAAGACTATCAACGTAGGACTTCGTGGGATTCGAAGAAGACTGTCAACGCGGGACTTCGTGGGATTCGAAGAAGATTATCAACGCGGGATTTAGTGGGATTCAAAGAAGACAACGCGGGACTTCGTGGGATTCAAAGAAGACTATCAACGTGGGACTTCGTGGGATTCAAAGAAGACTATCAACGCGGAACTTCGTGGGATTCAAAGAAGATTATCAACACCGGACCGTGGGATTCAAAGAAGACTATCACGCGCAGGGGCTTCGTGGGATTCAAAGAAGACTATCAATGTAGGATTTTGTGGAATACAAAGAAAATTATCAACGCCGGATTTCGTGGGATTCAAAGAAGATTATTAACGCGATTTAATAAAATTTCATGATAGATTATTAATAATTTTATAGGATTGAAGGAAAGCTACTAATGCGACTTCGTATTCAAAAAAATCATCGATGAACTTCGTATAATCTAAAAAAAAAAACAATCATTGCCGGGATTCAAAAGGAATATTAAAAATAGACTTAATAAAATTCAAATATTGGCAAGATAAATTTTTGAAAATATAAAAAATCATTGAAATTAGAAATTGAAATTAGAAACAAATCTCAAATTGTGATATTTTAAACTTATTATCTAATAAAGTTAATAGAAGTGTGTTACTTAATGAATTTTCTAAAGGAAAAATCTGCTTATTTCTGATTTATGCATTCACATATTTATGATATTGCTATATTAACAGATTTATACGCTATGATATTTCAACGAAATTGGGAAACTATGTGAATGAAATGAAAATAAAAATTATAATAAATAGAATTCTTTTTCTTAATCGATTATTAATCGTTCGAATATAGTTATGCATCTTCTAATTTTTATTAACAAGATCTTAGTATTTGTTTTATACTTGTGAAGTATATGAAAATTTTATTTTTTCCAATTTTTACTTTATCAGTATATCATGAATAAAATATGATTAATAACGCATAAATATTTGTTTTTATTTTAAAAAATGTTATTGATAAATTTCTATTTTTTAATAAATCAATATTGTCTATGTATCATGCGAGTCTTTATACAAGTAAAATAATAAAATAAACATAAATTTTTTATAGTCTTTAATATCGTAATAATTTATTTCCCATAGCTTAATTCAGAAAAGATTGCTTAGCAATCGTAAATCCATATTTTTTAACTATCAGTAGAATATAAGATGTTAAATATATAAATATATACATATTGTAAATTGAAAACTATAACTTGAATTGTTATGAAATTTAAAAATAAAGCTTTATTATTATTAATTTTTATTTCATTATTATTATGATTATTATTAAAAAATATTAAAGAAATTTTTTATTAAATTTCATATGTGAAATAAAAATTAAATAAATTACTGATATTAATTTATAGAAAATTATATTTCGGTAATAAATTAAAATAACAATTCAAATATTGATAATATTCAATTAAAATAAATTTTTTAATGGACTATATATTCTGAATTATTTATCGTATAAAAAATTAGAATTTGTGATTTTCATATGATTTAAAGTAAATATATGACAAGATTTATATTTAATTTAATTAAAGTTTGATGAAATTCCTAGATTTTAAGAATAATTTTTTTAATATAATTCCACATTATAATTATAATTGTCAATCAGTTATAAACAGAAAAATAAAAATCAGTTAAATATAAAATAATAAATTAACAAATTTGCTTTAACAAATTAATGATCAGATAAAATTTTAAACTTTGAAACTTATACAGCACTAAATATATCGCACTAATTAATGTTATTTCTAGAGTATTAAAAATATCTCTTTAAAAAAAAGATGGAATAAAATTTGAGAATTATATTAAAAGCACTGATTACCTAATTTTTATTTTATTTTATTTTCATCATATTTTATCATTATTTGTTTTTTTGTTTATATTTGTTTTTGATATATGATAGAGAAAAAATACAATATGCATATATATTATATATTTATATACATATATTTTATTTTTAAATTACAATGTATTTTAATCTTTAAAATAAAAAATATAAATATATTTTCATTTTTATTTTTTAATATATGTTCAAAACTTTACAAAACATAATATATCTTATTATATTATGCAAGTATTTTGATATGAGACTTAATAATAGGATTTATATTTTATAATAGAATATATGTTCTAATTCTTGTTAGTAATTTTATATTGAAATCTATAATTATATAATTATAAATGTTATATAAATAATTAAATAATTATAATTCCAATTGTTACTAACATTGCAATTATTTTCAGTCGAATTGATAATTTTGAAAAAAAAATTAAATGATAAGAAAGTTCTAATATTTTTCATGTAAAAAATGATGAAAAAATGCACTAAATATTAGTTTATGCTTCATCTATGGTTTAATCTTAAATTAAAATAATATTTTAAATTTTTATTAACAATTAAAAAAAATGTTAGAATGAATGTTTACCTCGAAATTTTATTTTTATTGACTATTATTATATTTTTTATATACATATTAATAATATAATTGGATAAATATTAAAGTTTTAATCTTTTTACATCTTCTGGACGAAAATCTATTCTCATAGACGCAATACGTCGAACTTCAGCAGGTGTTAATCTCCATGCTATTGCATCTGCACCACAATAATCTGCTAGTTCTTCCACTTTTTCAACACTTAATATAGTAGCTATTTGAGTTAATCGTGCAAACTTGTCACGTACAGACCAAGAAGTAACAGCAGCTAAGTAACTTGCCAATGATCTTATTTCTTTATCAAGTATGAGACCTCCTGCCTAATAATTTAATTGATTATTAAAAAAAATAAAATAAAGAATATCATAAAATATACATACTCTGTTAAATGTAGATTTCAATACAACTTTTTCTAAACGAGCTGTGACTTCAGCAGTAAGAAGACCAATTAAGGCATCATAATTAGATGTTGTTAAACTACCTTTAAAACTTTGAAGTAAACCTTCTAAATTCATAATTAAAGTTTGTACAAAAGGTTCTTCTGTTTCATATCTTAATAAGTCATCCTATGAAATTTTATATATTTAATTTTATTTTTCTATATATTGTTACAATTATATATTAATATAATTTTTACCTCGTTTATATGATGATCTACAGATAAAAATGCATCGACCCAAGGTGTAACTCTTGGTTTGACAGCGCTTATTCGCAATTGTTCTAAGCCATAATCAGTAACAGCTCGCAAAATCGACATAACACTTTTTAAGCCAGATAAGCAGCTATCGATTTTACCTCTATCTTTATTTTGCATATTAGGAAATGTTGCATCTATTTCTGGACTAAGACTTTTACATAGCGTTTCGACATACTCAATACTTACATCAGTATTATTTAGATAAGCCTATATTATATAAGAAATACTTAAATGAATTAATATATAACAAATATTAAATAGTTTCAATATTATAATCAATTTTATAATTAATATTATAATTAATTTTTCAATATTATAATTATAATCAATTTTACCAAAAATGTTAAACGTGCAAGTTCTGTATCTGAAGTCTGTAAACGACCATGTTGTATACTTGTTGGAAGAAGAGCATTATAAGCTTGTGTTAAATCTAAATATCCTGCTGGATAACCTTGTCGTAATCGATTTCGTAATCTATTCGCAAATTCCCCTTCTAATATACCACAAGCCATATTAACAACAGCACAAACACCATCTATACTCCAACTTGACATAGAACGCCTATATGTGAAAATTTTAAAAATATCACAATATATATATTTATAATGTATAGTACAATATAAATTTTTAAATTTTCTCAGTACCTTATACATTTTTGCACTATAAAGAATACATCATCAACCATACTAGATGTTTGTTGATCTTGATCTAAAGTATCCATTCCTAATGCTTTATTTACACTTTCTTCAAGAAAATATCTTTCTAAAGCAAGATAAGCACTTAGAAGTTCTTGCATGCCATGTGCTAAATCAGAATTATTGATAATATTTTCGAATTCACTTATTAAATCTTTGTATTGGATGTCATTTGTTGCGCTAATTTCGATGTCATTCTATAATAAAAATATGATAATGCTATATAATTTTTATATTATAAAAAATATTTAACTTACTTTAACTCTTCTTTTTAAAAATCTAATGTATAATTCTGCACGTGAATGCATTATAGTAATTTCTCCCAATAATAAGTCAAAATCTTTAGGATTTGCTTTTTCAGAATTTGGTTTTCGAACATGCTCATTTACAATCTGTACTTTTTTAGATATATATCGATGTTTCATAAATTCTGCAATAATCTTTTTAACTTGTCTAAATTTGATATAAATAACATAAAAAATAATGCATGTTATTTTTAAAAATATACATAGTTTTTTATATATATTAGTAGAAATAATATACCTATCACATTCTTTTTGTAAAATAGAAATAGTCATTAATAGTCTTCCAGGACCATAATATGTTTCAATTATTGGTTGGTGTATCTCCACAATACGAGCAATTCCTTCAAATAGTAATGTTATAGTATCAGAAAAGATAACTGATGCTCTTTTATCGTTACTTTTTATTTCCAAAGCTGCTTTTAAATTTTTTTGAGCTGTTTCTTGCAACTATTTGAACAAATTATAACGAATGATTTAATATATAATAATGAAACGAATTATAATAAAGTAAAAAGTATAAAAAAATATATATACATAAAATTATATAAAACTTATAATGTTTGAAAAACTATATAATTTATATATAATTTATTACCTTTGTGCATAAGTAACTACAAAATTTTTTAAGTCCTTCAGTATGCATTCCTAATAAAGGAAATATTTTAAAAAATCTTTCAACAGATGCAAGATCTTCTGATTTTACTGCTTCATCGAATTTATGAGTAACTACAGTTCTAAGTTGTAATGCAGCTTGTTGTAATGTAATTAAAGAAGAACTGATATTAGTGTGATCCATTAAAATATCTTCAGCTGTTCTTTCTAATAATTGTTGATCCATTGATAAATAACGATGAACATGTGCTGCACCTTGTTCATAGTCTTCATTACGTAATGCCATAGCTACTCCTTCACTACATAATTGTAAATCAAGAATGTCATTAACACGTCTTTGACATTCATATACTCTACTCTATAATATAATTATATATTATAAATAATAAAAAAATTATTCTTAATCATATAATTAATATTATAATTTAACTTACCCTTGCTAAATCTAATTGTCTTACTTTAGCACTTACATTTTCTGCTAATTCATTAGTACGTGTAATCATATTACAAAATTTTTCTCCTTCTGTACGTATTATAACTACATTAGGTAATACCTTACTTATATTTTGTAATTTCGCTTCTACATGACATTGTCTTGAAAGTATATTTTCCAAATTTTTTTCTATTTTAACCTGCAATTAAATAATTATTTTTTTCAATAAGTGTAAACTAATTTTTAAAAATGTAAAATAAAAATATCAAATTTAAAAAAAACCTCATCTTCTGATAATTTATTAAGTATTTGAGTTAGATTTTCTTCATTTATAGATAAATCCATGATACACATTATTATATTGATAATGATAATAGTAAATTATAAAAATATTGATTATAATATAATAAATTTATTAAGTACTCTCAAAGTACCATATTTATATTTACAATTTATATTTAAAAACAATTCCAAAATTAATTTCATTAAAAAATGAAATTTATATTAAAAAGAAAAAAATAATTTAATTATATGTATATAACTAAAAATTTTTTAATTTGTTACATTGTTTAACATATTTAAAACTCAATAAAATGATTAGAAAATTCAATAATGAAGTATCTTTTACTTTATTTTTTTAAATTTACTTTTATTCCATTAGATTAATAATTTTAATCACTAAATTAACAAATGAATAATACAAAAGTTATATATTTTCATTAAAATTTTATTATATTATATTTTTTGAATTATTTATTTATAAATATTTATTTTATTGTTTTCAAAGGGATAAAATAAACATAAAAAAAATATATTAAAATTGCATATTAATAACTAAATCAAACTATTATTTTTTTTTATAGAAAAAAATGTTCTGGAAAACTTGTTACACTGATCAATTTTATTTATAAATTTTTATAATATAAAATATAAATAGACAAATAAAAATTGAGATCAGTTACAGATATTCATGAATATCAGTATAAATGAAAATTCACCAATGACAACGCCTTTAAGGTGTCCTACACATGTATCGAAACGTCCCACGCATCGCGCGTGGTTTCTGTAGGAAGTTGAGTTCTTTCCGCGCATCTTACGCGTTTTCCTGAAGGAAAATGGCTACCAGCTGTCATTTAATCGAAAAGTGTAACTTGTAAAGTTAGTATAGGATTGTGTGAAAAATTATTTAACGTGTATAAGATTGCTTGGCGTGATGCAATTACATAACGTTGAAATCGTTTAGTTGATCGACGCCACTTTTCATCTCCATGCAGAACCCGTGAAACTTCTACAGTGCCATGAAATTTTATTCCAATTTACTGTTTACAGTTTTTATTTTTTGCGAAACATATCAGAAGTAACAAGTCAGCGCTATTTCTCCATTTTATAAATAATTTAATCATTTCAGTAATCATTTTACAATTATTACTGAAAATTTAACCGCGCTACATATAAAAGACTACAAATTTTTTGATCTTACATTATTATTTTTGGAGCACATTAATTAAGAATACGGTAAACTATTGTTTATGAATCTTAGATATAAATTTGAGATATATATATATATGTATATGTATATATATATGTATATATATATGTATATGTATATATATATACAATATATATTGTACATATATATATATATATATAAAACATGACATATATTTTCTGATTATTTTTTTTTATTTTTTTTGTAATTATATATTTTTTTATTTGTAATTATATATTTTTAACATTCTCAATATGTTCTTTAACATTTAAGCAAAACTTTTATATTATTTCAGGAAATCAGCATGGGTTCGAGTCAACAGTTTTCTCTTAGGTGGAATAATTATTTAAAACATATTACTTGTGCTTTTGATACGTTAAGAACAGAAGAAGATCTTGTTGATGTAACTTTAAGCTGTGAGGGAAAAAGAATAAGAGCACACAAAATGCTTTTATCCGCATGTAGTACATATTTCAGAGATTTATTTAAGGTAAACTGAAATTAAAAAATTATATAATTGATATTATCGTATGCCAAAAATGAATATTACTTATTTTAATATAGGAAAATCCATGTCAGCATCCTGTTATAATATTTCGTAATGTAAAATTTGATGATTTGGCTGCATTAGTTGATTTTATGTATCAAGGTGAAGTAAATGTGGTTCAAGAACAATTAGCTAGTTTTTTAACAACTGCTGAACTACTTGCTGTTCAGGGTCTTACAGATGGTACAGGAAAAGATAATGATAGTTTAGTAGAGGTATGTTTCACACTGTTATTAAATATAACATATTTTTGTTTATATTAAAATGATATATTTCATAATTGCTTTAAATGCTAAAAATATATGATTTATGATTTATGTTTTAGGATGACATAGAAATTCCTAATGAACCTGAAATTCAACTTCAAAATGCTTCTAGTAAAACTGCAACAGATAAGAGAAATAAATCACCTTCATCTCCAATGCCTTATCACGCTGTCGATTTACAACCTGATGCTCCGCCGACTAAAAGACGAAAATGTAGAGAAAATGCAAATACAAATGCTGATAAGACTATAAGTAATGCTTTATCTGCTAAAGATTCTGAAAATAAGACTTCAGAAAATCAATCAACAACTGGTTCAGATCCTGTTGAAATAATTCCTCTAATGCCAAATTTAAAATTGGAAATGCCTGAATATCTAGTACAAGATGGAAGTAGCTGTAGTTACGAAGAACAGAGTTTAGGAGACAGTTCGCTAAATAAAATTGGTATAGAAGATACATCATCTAATACTCCTGATCATGATCAGAAACCTGATATCACTCAAACATTTTACTCAAGTAACCAATCTACTTCAGATAGCTTGGATCTTAAACATCAAACAGCTGATGTTGGTAAGACTTTTATTATTTTTATCTTTTTTTAATACATATAGAAAGATATTTTGCATAATTTTGTTTGTTAATTAGGACACTTGCTTTCAAAACCTAGTACTTCTGGAGAAAGATTAACGCAAGAAGCAGTACAGGGTAAGTGATTTCGTTTAATTTATTATTTATCTTACTTCACTATGACATGTGATTTGATGCCATATCTTTTAATATTTGAAAAAAATTTTAACAATTTATAGAATTATGATAAAAAAAATATCAATAAAATGCAAATAACATAATATCTGTATTTTACTGTATATAATAATTTTAAATGAATATGATAATATTTGATGCTTTAAGAACACAAAATTTTATTTTTTAATTAAAGAAATGGCATTGCAAACTAATTTTAAATTTTGTATCCATATATTATTAATATTAATATTTTATAATGTTTAATTATTTTAATATTATTTATAAATATGAAAAAAAATCACTTCTTTTTTATCATAAAATTATTCTTATCTTATAAAATTTTATGAATCATTTATATATTGAAACAGATTATTTGAATATGGATACAAAAATAATTTTTAGTCATATCTTTAAATATAACTTTCATTTACTTTGATTTATTATCGGAATTCGATAATAAATATATGCAGACTCGGAGGAAAATTAATTTTATTATAATTAATTTAAAAGATAATTGCGTGAACTTTTTATAATATAAATCATATAAAAATTTATTATAGTGTACAATTTTATATTATTGTTACACATAAAAAATTTGTTATCAATTCATAATGAAAAAACATAGAAAGAAAAGAGTTCAATTACTACTTATAATAGTTTCAATTAGATTGGGTAACAAGAAAATAAGAAACTTAATAAAAATTTTCATTTACAAACTTTCATTTGATAATCATTTATTTTTATACAAATATCAGGATCGGGTAATCAAACGATCATATAATAAAACATCTCGATACAAATGTCTTAAAATTATTTAAAAAAGAAATTAATTTTTTTGTTGTGAAAAAGTGTTACTTTATTTCTATTAATCATTTAACCATACTATAGTATACAATATGCATGGTTTTTGGATGTAAATGTATAGGCACTCGGGTGTAGGTTGAACTGTAGATATTAGTAAGCATTGCCAAGTGCTGTATGTGTGCCGACAATCATCAACATTCCCTTAATAACTCGTATAAAGCCACCACTACGTTCCTTCCGAGCACTAACTGTAAGCATATTTCTATGTATACACTAAAATATCTTTCAACGCTGGTATAAGGTAACTTTGAATCCGCAAAATTTTACAGGACACGCACGCACGTGTGTGATGCAAAATATCTCACATGTCGATATCACTTGCATGCAAATTTAATCTTAAATTAGTTCATTTTCTTATCAATCACGAATATGTAATTAATGTAATTATGATAGCGATGAAAGTTGAAAAAAAAAATATTTGACAATTCTTATATTTATTTATTGTGCAATTTTATATACTAAGTTTAACGTATAACGTATAACGATATTATTAGTACATATTTGTTATCGAATCAATATTTATATCATCTTTTTTAATCTTTAATTTTCGTTATGATTTGTAAAATTTTATCGTTTGATATTTAAGATTAATTTGCAAGCTTGTATTCATTTTTTATATAAGAAAATTTCGTAGCCTTGCAAAACGACTAATTTAAAGTAGCAATGGTGGTGGTGCTGACGATAATGGCATGTTAACGATTCTTTTCTGTATTCGAATACATCTTATTACTTATTCCTTCTTTTTATATATATATATATTATTATTTTCGTAAATTGGAAAAAATCAATATGGGTGCGTGGATATCCGATATATTCAAGTCGAATCAATAAACTCTTCGAACATGTTTATTTCTTATTCAGTGAATTTTAATTACCTGTGTAGGAATGTCAAAATTAATTGTTCGTCCGTTCGTAGCATTATTTTTCGAAGCATTATAAAATTCGAATTATTCCTTAAATTATTTTTAACGCGACCCGATCCGAAATACGTTTAGCTTGTTTAAAAAGAAATTTCGACAGGTAGGTAATGCTGAACATCTTTATATTTATCGTTCGATTGTTCAAGCAGGAGCATGAATTATTCGAATAAGCGCGAAGTTAATAAGTTAAAAGATAATTACATTTTTGCGTGCGTATAGAATAGTATGAAAACAGAGTTTCTGGAAGAATTTATCTCATGAAATGTTTCGTTCGAAAATAATAGAGAATCGAATAATCGTGTACAATTCATGTGTAATTTTTCAAGCGTATAAATAATGATTATTGTAAATAACGATTTAAACGATACAAGAATCGATGTTTGTTGTATTATTGTTATATTAACGCGCGAAATTGATGCGATCGAATTGATGCCCTATATTATTTATTAAAACTATTGTGTGTGTGTGTGTGCGCGTGGATTACTTTCCTTTACTCGCACAATAAGCGCTTAACATCTTATGACTCAACGCGAATCGATATAAATTGTATAATCGTATACCGACGCATCGTCCTCTGTCAACAAATTGACGTGCCGAATCGAAGAATTGCATTATTTATCAAGACAACAACGAATCTTCCGTCGATCGATTTTCTTCAAACTTGTAACCGCTATCGATACACGAATATATTTGTCGGAATATTTCTGTACATGAAAACAAGCAAGCAACGTTTCATGATATTTTTCCATCTTTTAAGCACACATTGTTATTTCGCGTTTTTACGCGAAGATCGTTGAAGCGCAGAAAGTAAACGTGCACATGCCCGAACAGAAAGTAGAAAGAATACGAAAAACGAGAAAAAAGAATATTTCCAATCAGCCGAAGCACGTATCCAAGTAAAAATATATAAAAAAAAAAAAAAAAAAGTCTAGAGAGAGAAAAAGAAAGATATAACGTAAAGAAAGACGTGAAAAGAAAGAAGCTGATTTTTTCGATGATCGAAAAGAAAGGAAAAAAAATGATTCATCGAGGATTTAATTTTTGAATGTAAAGGAGAAGCAATCGCGATGAAAAAAAGAGAGAAAAGAAAAAAAATATATATATATAGAAGCAAAGTGCGTTGCAACTTGAAAGGAACGGAGGGGAACTAGGGAGAGAGGGGAGAAAGAGAGAGGTAGGGGGTGGAAGGAGAGAGATTCGATCGACGGTCCGAGAAGAGAAAGGAGGAAGGAAAGAAGGGTGATGGAGAGAAAGAGAGAGAGAAAGATTCGGCTAGCACCTGGCAATGCTACATTTCCATCTAAATACACGCATACACGTACGAAAATATACTCGTGGGTATTGGTATCGCTGATACTCTAGACTGGCTTTTCACGGCTACGGGATTGGTTGGTGCTGGGATTGGTCGTTAAAGAAATTTTGTTTACTAATGGTTGGCTGCATGTGCACATATACTTAAGAATTGACTAACCGAAGTGTTTGGCCAATGTGTTTTCTTCAGGAGGGATTACGTACGTATCTGGTCAGCCGCATAGCCTCAGCAAAGCAAACGGCCACGGAAAAGTATGTGTACACTGCAAGCAGCGCGGAATGGTCACATCACGTGGAAAGCTCAGGCAGACGCGCTTCAAATGTTGGCCCTGCAATGCCTGTTTGTGCCGCTGGCCATGTTTCGTCGATTTTCACAAAATGCGCGCCATCCCGCACATCCCGCCCCCATAGCACCAACTCGCCCCCTCCGATTGCCCACAGTTAATATCGTTACTCGACTAATTGTACCCTCCGCTTTTTCATTTTTTTTTTTTTTTTTTTTTTTTATACATCTGCGACCAAGGAAAAACGACGAGTGAATCGATAACGGAAAGACGATAGGAGGACGAGAACGAAAGAAGAGAAAGAGAAAAAGAGGGAGAAAATAAGCATCTTTTTTTTTTGTTTCTTTTTTTCCCCCCTCACTCTTTTATACCGAAAATATTATATATAATTTCGGTCAAGTTGTGTACGCTTGTGTATATTTATTATTTAGGAAACGTATAATTTTTTTTTCTCTCTCTTTTTTTTTATTTTTATTTAAAACTCTTTTTTCCTTCTGTTTCTGATGCGCTCGTGAATATAATTTTGTTATCCCGCTTTCGTACTCTTCACGTTTTTCTTTAACGGTCTTAATCTCTTATGTACCTTGTGATCGTTGAGTTTATCGCGCAAGATTATTGGGTGCGATGTGCGTTTTGCGTGTTCTTTCGATGCGAATGCGTGATCGGTTTGCACATTACCTTTTCGTCGAAACAACTAGGGTAGATGTAGTAGGGTTATATATAACGCGTAATGCGTTTAGGTGATAATTTTTTTTTTTTTTTCAATCTTCTCAATCGTTTTAACGCAAAGTATGCGCACGTTCGAGAATGTGAAAATATTTTATTTTCTGGTCTTTCTGCTGGACATAGAGGCTGTTTCGTGAAGAAAGCAACAGTGAACACTCGTTTAAAACTCGTATCGTACTTCGAACGTGATCTTGCTTTATCGCAAGTATCATCCATTTATTGACTATATATTTTTTATATTGTAACGTTAGTTGACAATTTAACGTTTATTTATAATTCGTATAAGTCGTATAAATTGTCAGTCAGCCAATCGATTATTATTATAAAAACGGATTTTCGACCGTTTGTATTTTATATATTTGATACGACTTTACAATGCACGACGATTTATTATCGATTTATTATCGATTTATTATGTGTCGTTATTTAATTTAATTTTCATTCTATACTATAAGACTGCGACGAGTAAACTCGTTATCAATTCATACGATAATGCTCTACTAGGCTTTTTGTCGACAGTACTTATAATTATAATATACATAAGATATACAAATTATTATTTGACACGTTTGTCCGAGTAGCGGACAGATCTAATTCGTCCATTTTTTTTTCTTTTTTTTCTTTTTTTTTCTTTTTTTTTTAAATATATACTGAGTATGTTTATTCGACGATACTTTTCATCTGTTTATTGCGCAATTATAAAATCTCGATGTTGCAAATCGTATTACGCTATTATATTATTTTAATCATCGACGCATTAACATTCGTTTCAAGTGAGTGAACTTTTAACGAGTGGCTCAAAATAATCATTCTGTCGATTCAGAGACTACGAGAAAAAATATTTTATATAAGAAAATTTGTTACGTTATCATTATCGTTGTCATTCTCGTTACGTTCCGAAGATCTCGTAATATTAAGTATGATAATAATGCTAAATCGTGTTGAATGAATGCTTTTTGTATTTGTATGTATTTCATGGACTTAATCATAAGTAACGGAATAACGGTACAGCGTGCTTTCTGGTACAAGTACTTATATTATAGACTGAAATTCATCGTTGCACACATTTTTCGCAATATCATCAAAACCTTTGATTGATAAATTAAGTCACGATTTTAATAGCGGTAATAGATTTTTTATTGAAATCAACTTTATCCTTTATCGTGATCAAATTTTATACTCGAATTTTTATACTCGAAATTAAAATTAAAATACGATTGATATTTATCTTTGAAATATAATTTCGTGATAACAATACGCGAGATAATTGGTCAGTATAGAGAGCGTGAAACGCGAAAAAAGAAAATATTGTAAAAAAAAAAAAAGAATTCGGTTCCACGAGAAAGAAATCGTGGAGCAACACGTGCGAAACTTATAATAAAAAAGAATCGATGTGATATTGTAATCGGAGAGACAGTTTAAAACCTTCCTTGAAAACCCACGTGGACGCGACTGTTCACGTCCTTCTGAAGGATAACGTATGAGTAGAGAATGGGGAGACAAAGATGGTGGGAGGGAAAGAAACATGTTTCGATACGTGTGTACAATTACGTAGGTATCGTGTGTGATTGGTTGTTTCGGTGTATCTCGTATCAGCCTGGGGCCTTAGCGGGCTTGAATCTTTTTTTTTCGGTGGTGTCGTATGCTCTCTGTCTTTCTACATATATATATATATATATATTTATATACACACACATTTATATATATATGATTTAATTATTAGATTTAACCCAATTAGCTTGAGCTTTGAACGCACATCGTGTCAACTGGCGTGCCTGTTCGGAATTATTCGAGAGAGAGAGAATGGGAAGAAATTTGATTAATTTCTAACGCGTTCGCGGTAAAAAAAAAAAAAAAAGGAGAGAGAAGAAAACTGTATTATCGATCGATTGCGCGTAAGAAACAGAAGAAATGAAAGGTATCGGCTTCGATATCTAAGTTTGCATACGCGACAGTGTGTTGTTCTGGTAAATAATATAGAGGTGACCTTGTGTGTTTGTGTTTATTTGTAGAACGAGCAGGAGATACCGGAGGGGGCGGGGGTGGTAGCACCGGTCCTGCAACCGCGGACCTCGTCTCGGACGATGACTACGGTCAGTCCACGGATACAGAATTATTGTTTCGCTGTAGAATTTGTTGGAAAGGTTTCAAGCATCCGATGTCGTTGACACTGCACAAGGACTTGCATACGGGGCAAACCAGGTGCCCAATTTGTCAGCGCATATTCAGTCGAAGTTACGACATGAAGGCTCATTTGCTGCGCATCCACAAGTGCACGTTCAGTGTCGACGCTAAATTGAACTTTCGAAAGTGATCGCCTCACGAGCATATCGATACGTATTGTCGCGATACTGTTGATCGATTTATCGCCGATCAAGCGAAGAAGAACCACCTTCTCATTTTTTTTATTCGCTCTAATTTTTTTTATTGCTATTATTACATGTTACATGTATATATTATATCGCTTTTTTTTTCATCGCTCAACGGTATCCTATCCAATCGATTTTAAAGCTGTTCTCCGGAATCTTTGTTTCGTTTTTTTTTTCTTTTCTTTTTTTTTATACGTACTGTTTCTACATATTTATCGTTTGCATTTCATTTTTTTTATATACATATATATACATATACGTAGTTAAGCCTGTGAATAGACACGAGAGATTTTTCGCAAAAATCGATCGGTTTAGCATGATCCTTATACGCGTTAAACAGACTGATATTAGAAGACTCGAACAAAGTGCCATCAACGACAGATGACGCGAGAAAAGTTCCTCAAAGAGAAAAACGTTATTTTAGAAAATAAGCGACCGATATTTTTTACTCGTGTCCGAGTAAATATAAAATATAAAATAAGATTCGATCTTACTTAATAGTTTCTTTCCTATTTT